>NC_056627.2:155466116-155780721 GCF_002870075.4 Lactuca sativa | reverse complement strand
CCAGTATCAAATGAATGATACGTCTAGCAAGGTCTAAAAACAGTGAATACAGTGAACACAGTGAATATAGTTAATACAGTGAATACAATGTATGAAACCCGTTACCTTAAAGCCATGAATTATAAGGTAACCCCGAGATACTCGTAACCATACTGATAGACACTAGAGAACTTGACGCCCTGCAAGCGTCGGTATGAATATGACATTTGTCACCCCTTGGCTTGGTAGGCCGTGGACTGTAGCTAGCAGTCAGGGTGCGGGGTGTCAATCCCGTATAGATTTATACACATAATGTCTGTTCTCCCTACAAGAGACTCTGGTTACCAACTTGACAACGGAGAAGGCCGTGTACTGAAGATGTATCTCGTGTAGTGAGATTTGATGTAAAATAGTGGACTAATAATAGAGACTCACAACTGAACTGACTAATGTAAAACCTATATGTCTATGCTTGTATACATAATATATAACTAATGATCAACGACCTTCGGACGGACATCCGATCCCACCAGACCACATCTCAACGATGTTTAAGTGTTTAACAAGTAGAAGTGTATCGTGAAGTATAAGTGTATCGTGATGTATAAGCGTATCGTGATGTATAAGCGTACCGTGATGTATAAACGTATCATGATGTATAAGCGTATCGTGAAGTATAAGAGTATTGTGAAGTAGGAGTATTAACAAGTAAAAGTGAAGTAAAAGCGTGGATGAGTATAAGTGAAGTAAAAACATTAATAAGTAAGAGTATGAAAACATGGAAGAAAACCTTGATGAACACTTTGGAAAACCTTTATACTTAATAAAGTCACAACTTGGTATTCCTTTGTAAATAAGTTTGAAAACCTTTAGAAATCCTTTGGGACCTTTTCATAAACAAGTTTTAAAATGAAACCTTGATAACGCATTATAAGTAAAAGCTGAACAAGTAACGACTTTTTAGAAAACCATTTACAGTGTCATGCTCGGTAAAACAGTTAACAGTGTGGAAAAACCTTGTGCATGCGGGTTATCAATCACATACGACTGATATGATAACTGGCATGTTTAACTTGTATTCCCCCCCTATAAAAGCATGTAAAAACATTTAAAAGTTTCATTTAGGGGTATGAACTCACCTGATGTAAGTGGATCCGACGAAGGTGCCGGTTGGGTGCTCGGTGTCAAGTAAAGACTTGAACACACTTAGTGACCTATTAACATATGATAACATATGTTTACATAAAATTAGTATATATAATACCAATTGAACAAGTATACGCATCCTAAAGTGCGGAAAACACTTTGATTAAGTGTTTGGGGTGTCTCGGGTAACATTTAAGGGTGTGTATGGCCTAGATAGGGAGTTTACTCTTCAAGAGTAAACTCTATATAGAGTTCACGGCCCTAAGACCATGTCCCCATGAGTTTACGGTCGTAAACTCATGTTGGGAGTGTTCTAGGATGCTAAATGACCTTATATCAATTGTGGAATTAGGCTAGGTCCAACTACAAAGTGTATGAATGGATTTAAGGCATCAAATGGACCATTTGAGGAGTTTACGGCCCTAAACAAGGAGTTTACGGCCGTAAGCTCCTGTACACTCATTCTTTTGGTGTTTTAAGGTCTTAAATGGTAGGTAATAAAATGCTATGCATTTTCCCAAGTCAAATGAGGAGTTTAGGGCACCATTTAACCCCTTTATAGGAGTTTACGGCCCAGGTACCCATTCATGAGGGGTTTACGGCCATGAAATCCTTATGGAGTTGTTTTAATCAAGTTTAAGGTCCCTAACTAGTTGGTGGTCGATTCTAGAATTTAATCTAAGGCTATTGGGGTGTTTAAGTGGCTTTTAAACACTCAAATATGATTTTACTCCCCATGAAGAGGATTTTACGGCCCAAGCATGTTCTTGGGTAGTAAACTCATGTTTACTCTCCAAAAACCCGTTTCAAGGCGTTCTAGGTCCAGTACATTAAGTCATATAGCCATATCTAAGCTCCAAAGGTCGATTGGAAGGGTTTAAGGGCTCAAAAACCCCTTATATGTGTGTTTACGGCCCAAGCATGTTCCAAGGCCGTAAACACATGAAAATGGTCCTAAATGATTGTTTAACCACGAATTTGAAGGTCTAAGATGCTAATCTACGAGTTAGGGAAGTTACCTTAGTGATTTGACGCTTGAAAAGGGTGAGTTTTGGACCTAAATCTTGGATTGAGGAGAGAGGTTAGAGAGAGAGTGAAAAGGGTAGAAATGGAGTTTACTCTCCCTCATATAGGGGATGAGCTTGGGGCTCAGTGGAAATCTACCCGATACTGCCGTTAAACGGGGCTTTTGGTCACACCCAATTTAGTGGTTGTATTTTGACTTGGTTGAAACTAAAATTTTCAAAGGAAAATTTTGGGGTGTTTCTAACTTGTTTCATCCCTTACCAAGTCATTATAAAAGTCCCTCATTAATTAACCTCTTCCAAAAGGTTAACAGACAGTTTAATAAAACAAGGCTTATTAACGGAAGGAGGTTAAAAATGACGGAATAAATTTCGGGTTGTCACATCATCCCCCCGTTAGAGGGAATTTCGTCCCGAAATTCAGGTTTAGGCAAGGAAGTAGGTATGAATGACCGAGTAAAGGCAGGAGGGTACTTCCTTTTCGGTTTGTCCTCGCACTCCCAAGTGATCTCTGGCCTGAGTCTGACATTCCAACAACCCTTCACCTATGGGATACGGATTCCGTCTCGTGTAGTTAGCGATTTCCTACAGGTATATCTACGAAGTTAGGGTTCTCAATGGTTTCTATCAAGATGAGTGGGACACGAAGGGTGACGTTGGGCAAACACTTATCAAGTCTAAGGAGTGGATCGATCTGGTGTGAAACTTGTGGAATTTCCAAAAGTAGTAGTGGTCTGATGAGGGTTGGACCAATCTCCGTGAAGGATATCGGATGGTCCAAAGCTCTCGGAAGGGTAGAGCTTTTTAATACTTAGAACATAGTGTACTTCTATGGCAAGATCATCACTGGCGTGATCGCCATTCCGATGTTCCTAACGTTCTCCCTCATACTGGAAGTGTAGTCCTTCAGGTTGTTCCTAGGAAGCTCGGGTTGTCCTTGGTTTCACGTTTCCTGTCAATTGGCTTTTAGAGACTTTCTCGATCATCAGATGGGTTGCGTGTCTACGGGTATCTGTTTGCTGCAGAGTGTCTATCTCAAGCTCGTGAAAAATGAACCTGCACTGCAGAGTGTCTATCTCAGGGTCAGGGAGATAGGGTTTCACCAGACGAGTGCTTGACTATCTCAGGAGGTGGTTGTACTATTTCTGGGCGAAATAGTATTCGTGGAACACCTAGTAGTCCAATGAATCTCTAAGACATTAGTTTATTTCAGTGCAGAAAGCGGTTGCTCTTGTATAACCCATCGACTAACAGCTAGGCTGGTGTCAAGTCTATAATCTCTTCGGGATCTGGGTCATAAGACTTAACGTCACTACTTTCGCACTTTGATCATGTATTCTTGGCTGCGAAGGTTATCCTGTGGTTCTCGGTATTCTAGTGTTCGCTTCGGAGAATGCAGTCTATCGCCTACAAGGCGGCGATGACTTCCTCCATGCGAGAGGGCGGAAGATTCTAGGCACTACTTGTCTGTAACGGGGTGGACGAAGTGCTTGAGTAGTGCGTGTTGGGTTTTGAGCATTCTAACACTCCTAAGTGTACATGCAACCCTAAATACCTTGGATCTATGTTTTCTCTATTATACATGCAAATAAGAACTTCCAAGGTATTATCCTAATCTAGCATACAAAACAATGACTATAGCAAGATAGAATACATACCTCTTTGGTGTAGAAAGTCTTCATGAAGCTTGAGTGCCTAGTGCCCCAAGTGTGACACCTCAAATGGAATCACAATCACCAAAACACTTAGAATAGCTTGAGAGAATTCTACAACTCATGAAATCGGCTAGCCCTTTCACTTCACACAGTAGTGGCCGATTTTGGTCAAGAATAAGATGCTTATATAGTTAGGGTTACACCATGTAAACCCTAATTGACATGGCCTTTCATTTCCATGATCCATGGGTACAAATACACCATGGAGCATCCATGGACCATCCTATGGGTTTTAGCCCAACTTGATTATCCATGGAGCATTAGCCCACTATACAAGTATGGATGATTTACACAATCAACCCATATATTTAATTAGTCTTCTTTTGATCACTTAATTAATCCTAGATTAATTCTTGATCAATACTAATTAAATAATCTTATTATTCTTATTATTAATATACTAGAACTTATAATATATTAATAACCATAAGTGTCTTATTTCTCTCATTATAGTCTATCCAAGTGCATGATGGTATGCAACCCAAATGGACCATGCCGGGTCGGGTCAAGTCTTACCAATTATAGTTATGGACTTAGACATTAATCCAACAGTCTCCCACTTGGATAAGTCTAAAACTATTATTGCGTATGACTTCAGGAACCAACTAGCAATCGTAGCTCTCAAAAGCTTCTGTCGAACTCTGACCTTGTAGATGAACTCTGACCTTTGTCAATGACTTGTCCATTAGATAAGGGATCATATATTCCTCCATTCTAGATATCATATGGACTGAGACATGGATTATAATCATTCTCTCTGTCCATTTGTTGTTTCCCGATTTTCGATTTATGACGACTGACTAATTGAACAAATCAAATCAGTCCTGGCCCGGCCGAGCACTTCCATTTGTCATCATCAAATCATCGAGGGGCCCACAGATATCGCTTTTATCCCGAAGATAAAAGGAATGGATAAACTTCGACTCATATGGCATGTTCTACTACTTGTTGAATCATACACAAAGGCACGTTTTATAGCACCGAGTTACCAAATGCGTTTTCGTGCAATCAATGTACTATCAACTCATAGTAACAACTCATATTGATAGGTTTGAAGAATATAAGATATTATCGTCTCATGATCACTCGTGATAAATCCATGAAGTGATTCCAATGAGCGCGGGTTGAATCCAATACTCAGAACTTATGAGCACTCATGAGTGTTGTAGCCCTTTGTCCAACACCTTAGACCTCTACAAGCCAACCCATGACAGTCTTAATTCATATCTACTTCCAACATATGACCGACTGTGGATGGTTTGAATAACTTAGTCATTCCGGAAGAATAACTCAGTTTATTCGGGAAGTCAAAACATGCAAAATGAAACACAATAATAATCGAATCCAATATGGTCTCAGAACTTATGAATATAAATAAAACACCTTTTATTTATCACCATATGATTACACATTATTCATTGTATACTGTTTCAGCTATCAACTTTATTCTTGAATTTAAAACAATAGTTGTCCCATGCTCCAAGCATGTACACTATGTTTTCTAAACACTTGTCATGCCATACACCAAGTATGCATACTATGTTTGTCTATGATCTTTACTTTGTGAACTAGATCAATTGAACATAAATTCAATGATTCTCTTTTCACACTCCCAAATCCTTACTGCAAATGCAAGAATTCCAAATTCATGCCATTTATTGAAATTTGTTAGATTCTAAACTTATATGCATTGATACTCTTGTAACGATTATGCACAAACTCACAAAGACTTGGCAACAATCATTACAGAGTATTCCAAAGGAGATCAACTCCTTGGAAATATCCTTCTTGCATTAAGTTTCCCTAATCTTACACAGATTGAAAATTCTAACTTTGAAATATTTCTAGATTCCATTTTGACTATCACTTCTGAACAAGAGTTGCCTCCTTCCAGATTATGTCAATATGGTCCTTCCAGAATTATCACTATACTTCCAATTGTCCTTGAGTAACCAATCTTTGGTAAACCTTGGATTGTCCTCGACAATTGTTTAATCCTTTTAGTCATATCCAATTCTAAACCTTTTCCCTCCTTAATGCCCCAGGCATTTGGAAAATTTTAGAAAGAATGAATATAGCACATGTAATCGATCCTATATCCGAAGCATATGGGACACGATTCATGATGTCTCACATAAAGACTAAACCAGTCCTTTGCTATAACATTTCCATTTCAATTTGCCAAGTTCTCATAATTCAGATTATGAAAAGGGATGCCATAATCATAATCGAATTTTAGAACGCAAATAATGGACCCATATACAGAATTTCCTTATGTTGAGCCATTCCAACATGAAATTCATATATATCCTTGACTAAATGATTAAAACCTCACGATCTAAGCTTATAGATTTGAGATGAAGTATAATTTCCTCTCCCTTAATTATAGCAAAACAACCTTTTCCCAATGGAAACCTTTTGTTTTCTATAATTAACATTGCTAACTTGCAATACTTATCATAATTATCATGCTCCCACTAACATGATGATTATTAGCATAACACTTATGCTCCCACTAGCTCTGACATGTATTCAGAAATCAGCTGACATGTATTCCCTTAGATAGCACACTTGTGAGTCTAAACAATTATGAAGAGGTATGCCGTAATCATAATGGTTAGACCTTTTTGCCACTTCTCACAAGTCCAGATTAGTGTGCCGGTTAACCACACGCGCTCCACTAACGACTTTGAGAATGCAAATATCACAATTGCTATCTAGATAAAATCTACTTAGTGAAAGTGTTTCCTCACCATCATTTTCAAGAATCGGAGAGAAACCTTATGACACTTAGATTTATATGGTGTATGAGTTCCTACCCATATGAATTTGTCAAAACCATAATCACAAGACAAAGATAATGAGAAATCCAAAACCATATGGATTGAACTCAATCTTAACTTCTTGCCACCTGGCAGCTTAAGGGCCTGCCATTGCTTCCAAGTTGTTGTGCAACAAATTGAGAACTCTAAGAACTCATATGCAAAGTTAACTTTAACTGGAATGGGCACAGATATGTCAACACGATAGGTTATAAACCTCAAGTCATGTGCTAGAGAAGAACTTCAGGTTTTATTCTTGATTAGATCTTGAGACTTTCAAGATCTTTAAGACTCCCACTGTCCTCTTGACATATAAGACTGCCTTGTCAAACATCCAAGAGATAGTGCGGATTCTAATCAAGACAAACACTTCACAACATTGGCCTTAGTTGGTCTTTGTTTTATCCAAAACATCACAACTTACCAATTTCAAATGTACACGAGTAGAAAACTTTTACTCTTACATTTGACAAGTGTTTTAAACCTTCTTTAAGACATGTCACTCAAGTTACAATCTTGGAGTATGACTCTAAGACTTGTATTGGAACGAAGTATGACTCATCTTCTTGATTTAACCACTTCAACAATTCAAGTTCCTCTTCTTAGTCATAAGAATGCACTAAGATTTCCTTAGAGAACTAATTGTGCTATGGTTTCTTAATCATTAAGATGATCACAAAACTGATACTAAAGTACTCTCCCATCTTTTCAGATTTGAGAAACTTTTATCCTTCTGCCATTTTGATTCTTCTTATTCGCTCTGCCATACATTGGAACCTTTTCCAATGTCTTAGAGTTACACTTAAGCTTGTAAGTATAATCATATTTACTGAGCTTTAGTAAACTATGACGAATAGTCTTATCAATCTTTTGTGGTGGACTTGACCAGTGCACAAGACTATGTACTCGATCCCTTAGTCCATTACTTGACTCACACATCCATGTGACCGAGTAATTAGTCTTAATTTTCCAATACTTGAAAGTTCTCATTCATCATGCTATACAACTTGCATGATTCCAAGTTCCGGTCCAAATGAAACTTGGGTGATGAGAATCTTTCCTTATTTGGTAAATATAGGCATTACCACAAATGAAAGAATCAACTTCATATTTCCACTCTTGCTCTTAATGGAATCATATAAGCAACAATTTTTCCTTAAAAGCCATTGTAAGGATATTTTTAAAATAAATAAAATCAAAAAATTTTCTTTTATTTTAAAACTTTGCGGAAAAAACTTATCCTTGCAATCCATATGAAAACTTGTTGTTGTCTATTCCTTAAGCAATATCTCATAACTCCTAAGAAGTAGCTCAAGAATCCGATCTTCAAACTATGCGATAGAAATCCATCTATGCGATCAGATTTAGCATATTCATTCTTTAAGTTTCTTCACTTTTTCTTTGATTCTTAAAACATCACCATGTGACCCAGTCACATCAAGTATCAAGAATCTCAGAATAGAAACTTAACAGAGTTAGATAGTGGACTTTACCTGAAGTAGAGTCAAACTTATTGACTTTAACATCCTTAGGTAAATTTGGCAGCTTCGTGACCAATGCCCCTTCCTTTGGCAATATAAACATATGAACCCTTTGATAATGGTACACGAGACTATCACAGACTTAGCTTTTCTCTTTACCATTTGGTCAACCGAGTTGACTATGGCCGATCCCTTTCCATCGGGAAGAGAGAGCTTTACTAGATATCCAATGTCATCATTGTCAATGTCCATAAAGTTTTAGGAAGTTGATCTTAGCAAATAGATAAGATCATTAAGGGTCTTGTCATAGTCTGTTTCATAGGTGTCCCAAAGGAACTCACTATGTGAGTTAGAAAGTGATTGAACCACCAACTTTCTCAAGACTTTGACACCCAACTCTCCCGGCTTATCAATATGTGACTACATCTCCAAGATGTGACCACACCTTGACCTTGCCTTGCCAATAGGGCTTGAGTGACCTTAAACTTTTCAAGAACTTGTGGGTTAGGGAGAATAATTGGAGGAGGAGAAAGAAGTATGATATCCATGGGACATCATCCTCATTAGGAAACCTTGTTTCAAAAGATTTGGGAAGATCATAGGTGTCTAAACCAGACATCTTTTGGGAGATATTCAAGATAGTTGATTTAACGTCCTTAATATGACACCCAATATGAAATATTAAGGCTAGGACCCAACAAACTATTTTATAACTTAGAAGAGGTATGCCGTAATCCAAGCTATAAAATATTTGAAGGTAGGTGAATGACGATTCACCAATTTCCACCAAGATAAACGAAATGTATTATTAGGTTTTAATTGGTTTGAAACTCCTAGATCTTTGAGATTCATTGAACTGTTCAAAGGCATGTTTCAATCTTGAGTGTGCCCTTCAGGTTTTGTGACTGGGATGCCGAGGATCACAAAACAAGGTGTGAAGTAACCATGCAAATCACTTGGTACCCTTAATAAATTACCCCTCAATCGATGTGCCGGTTAACCACACACGCTCCATCGATACTATGATAAATATTAAGTCACCCTTTACCTACCTTGTTAAGTCCAAGTTAGTGTGCCGGTTAACCACACACGCTCCACTAACGACTTAGACAAAGTGTAAAGTGTAATTTCATGGGTTAGCACCTTATTCACATTTTTCCTAAGTAACTAAGATTGGGTATTATTAAGAGTTTAGTTACTTATTATTATCATTAATACTTTTAATGAAGGGAAATTATAGTCTTGTCAAACCCGTTCGGCTAACGACCCTCCACCGGTCAAGCAAGCGGTGGGTGAGAGTGGACACCCATTAAGTTGCCATTTTATAGACAACAACCATATACCCACCTTATAGACCGGCTTCGTGAATGAGGCGTACTAGCGGTAAGACTGACTTTACTCTTATACATATATATATTATTAACTTATAATATTATAAAGTATAAGGGTTGAATTTTAACTTTTAAAATTCTAAGGGCTAACTTGGAATTAAAGTATTCATAAGGAAAACTTTTCAAATTCCAAAACTTGAGGGCAAGTTTTGAAACTATTAAAAACTAATTAATTCCATAACTTATGTGTTTAAAGTAGTTTTAATCCAAAAAATCTTCAAGTTCCATAACTTGAGGACAAGTTATGGAAGACTTTAAACTAATAAAAGAACTAACTTTTTCTTTATTTTATAACTTATGGATTTAATTATGGTTACATATTTTTCTTTAATGAAGTGACTCTTGAACTTCCATAACTTGAGGACAAGTTATGGAGTCATAAAAAAAAATTATTCAATGACACAAGACTCTTCATTTTGTAACCATTGCCAACTTTTATGAGTTTTATGAAACTTAAATGTGACTTTTCATATAACTTGAGGACAAGTTACACAAACACATTTTAGAATCAACTCTTAGATTAATTTGGATTGAAAACAATAATTTCAATTAACTTTTCTATTAATCTAAGCAACTCATAAGAACAAGATAATCAAATCAAACTTTTTGATGTAACTAGTCTAAACCTTAAACTAATACAAAACATGAATCTATTGACAATTATCTTTGAAAATGGATTAGCATGAACATTACCACACCAAAAACAAGTTTATAAGTTCAAAAACAACTTAGGGTAATGTTCCTAGTCCATTTCTAGCTAAAAACCTCGAATAGATGCTGTCTGGGGCTCCTACTCGGCGAGTGGCATCAACCTACTCGGCGAGTAGGATGATTTTACTCATGTACTCGGCGAGTTCATCAGTGGACTCGGCGAGTACAGTGCCCAGAAAGCCAGAAAATCGAGTTTTTCAGCAATTTGCATCAAGTATAAGAGAAAGCAAGCCTAGGCTCTGATACCACTATTGGGTTTTGAGCATTCTAACACTCCTAAGTGTACATGCAACCCTAAATACCTTGGATCTATGTTTTCTCTATTATACATGCAAATAAGAACTTCCAAGGTATTATCCTAATCTAGCATACAAAACAATGACTATAGCAAGATAGAATACATACCTCTTTGGTGTAGAAAGTCTTCATGAAGCTTGAGTGCCTAGTGCCCCAAGTGTGACACCTCAAATGGAATCACAATCACCAAAACACTTAGAATAGCTTGAGAGAATTCTACAACTCATGAAATCGGCTAGCCCTTTCACTTCACACACTAGTGGCCGATTTTGGTCAAGAATAAGATGCTTATATAGTTAGGGTTACACCATGTAAACCCTAATTGACATGGCCTTTCATTTCCATGATACATGGGTACAAATACACCATGGAACATCCATGGACTATCCTATGGGTTTTAGCCCGACTTGATTATCCATGGAGCATTAGCCCACTATACAAGTATGGATGATTTACACAATCAACCCATATATTTAATTAGTCTTCTTTTGATCACTTAATTAATCCTAGATTAATTCTTGATCAATACTAATTAAATAATCTTATTATTCTTATTATTAATATACTAGAACTTATAATATATTAATAACCATAAGTGTCTTATTTCTCTCATTATAGTCTATCTAAGTGCATGATGGTATGCAACCCAAATGGACCATGCCGGGTCGGGTCAAGTCTTACCAATTATAGTTATGGACTTAGACATTAATCCAACAGTGCGAACATCTTCAACAACTACTCTCCCGAAGGTTCTGAGTTTTCTCGGTCTAGGTCAAATCTAGTGAGTATAGGGTTCCATCACTCAGAACTTTAATCTCCTCATCCACTCTTCTCAGAGTTTAATTTATTGCAGCTTTCGGATTTCCGAGATATCCGCTGCGATGCTTAATTCGGGGGATTAAGTGTGAATGGATGGTCATAGTCAATGTCCTTGACTCTTACGACTCAGATTTCTTTACCAACCGAGGGTGTTAGCTACTATGTTGGCTTAACTGGAATGACAACAAACTTTGGACCTGTGGTCATTATAGTAGCTCAACCCGCATGGGTTCTCTTGACTCTAGCTCTCATTCCATGGGATAGGATGAAGGGTCTTTCTAGGGAATCTACGAGGTATGCTTCGGGTGGTTATCGTCTTCTGAAATCCCTGCAATGTCCTTCGCTTCGGTTTCTATCTGTCTAAGGAGGTTTGGTTAACAGCGCGTGGTACCCCTCTCATGGGTACTTCGAAAGGTTTGAAATAAGAGTGATGACTGACGGATCGCATTAGTCTTTATTCTTTTATTTTGTTTAGGTTCTGAAGAACCTTTATTTGCCCAATGGCTATGGAGAAAGTTCTTTTTTTTTCACAACACTAAGGATTTACACATGGTCGCACGAAGTCAAACCATGATCGATAGAGGTGTCGAAGTTGGCATACTTCAACATGATATAGAATGAGGGTCAATAGAGTCACGTGCCGAACAGGCACACAAGTTCTAGGCGTCTCAGGTTTCGTCCCGTGTATCACTGCCGCGGATACTTGGACCGATAGAGTCGACGCGGAACTATAGAGAGTCCTAAGTGTTTCTGAGTAGAGTACCTTTTTATGAATGGATTCTCACGAGGCATTTCTATAATTGCCTCACATATACTAGTCATGTATAATTAAGGTGGGGACGACTGTTGACTGAGCGACACTGCCTTAAATCCACAACCAAACGAGGAACAGGAAATGAGGCGGCCTTCACTCACTCTAGGTCTATCCATCTCAATTATACCTGGCCGTAACGTATATATTTAGCCATTATAGTTTTACCTGATGAAATTTTAAATTTTATAACAGTGCTGCGACTTTCGCCTTAACGGGGAAATAATTACATTTAGAATTAGCCTTTTTATGTTCTCAGTTAGTTATCTGAGATTGAGAGACGTACCAAAATCTACCAGGTTCCTTGATGCTTCTCCCTAAGCATTAGAGTTAGACTGCACCTGTGTCCTTGTCTTTTCCTTCGGTTGGGCAGTCCTTCTTGATGTTTCCCACTTCACCACATATGTGGCAAACTGTATTGGTGGTTGATGTAATGAACTCAACCGGGGTTCTACAGACGCGAGCAGTATCCCCCATCATGTGGCACCTAGCACAGTAGAGCTCCCGGCATACACTATGATGATGGTAGCTACACTTGCTGCAGTGGGGAAGGTTTCCTAGGAAAATCCCGTATTTTCCTAATAGTTTAGTTATTCGTTTGTTACTTTTATTCATATATGAGTTGTTATGCTATCCCAGGAAAATCCCATATTTTCCTATGTATTAAGTTGTCTATTCGTTTCTAAATTCGTTACTAGTTGTTATGTTATCTCAGGAAAATCCCATATTTTCCTATGTATTGTGGTTGGTTCTTAGGTTTGATTTCGAAGTACTAGTAATTACCATACTTGTAGTATTAGTTAAGTGTTCTAACCCTTAGTTATTCTACCTTCGAATGACTATTATCTACTAACTTAGTTGTATTTTCGAATATTTGGAATCACACAGAAGCGTACATTACAGTATTTTCGAAGTTCTGATGAGTTCCAAAAGAGTACATTAGTTGTATATTCGAATCTCTGTCGACATTCTGAGGCGGATATATTTGAAACTCGGTAGAGGTCCAGAGGCATACTTTCGCATTAAATTTGAAACTCTGGTGACAGTCAAGGGGTACACTAACTGTATATTCAAAGTCTTAGTGTCATCCAAAGGCGTCATTTCGCATTCGTATTCCTATATCTATTCGTTTTCGTATTCGTATTCGTATTCGCATTCGTATTCGTACTTATCCTATTGGTTGTATTCGTATTCGTATTCGTATTCGTATTCGTATTCGTATTCATATTCGAATTCGTTTTCGTATTCATATTCGTATTCGTATTCATATTTGTATTCATATTCGTATTCGTATTCGTTCTATCCTATTGGTTAGTATTCGTATTTGTATTCGTATTAATATTCGAATTCGTATTTGTATTCGTATTCGTATTCGAATTCGTATTCATATTCGTATTCGTATTCGTTCTATCTTATTGGTTCGTATTCGTATTCGTATTCGTATTCGTATTCGTATTCGAATTCGTATTCGTATTCATATTCGTTCTATCCTATTGGTTCGTATTCGTATTCTAATTCGTATTCGTATTCGTATTCGAACTAATCTTACTTTATGTTTGGTATGATTTATTTTGCAAAATGTACTATAGTTTAAAACACTTTTAAAGAAATCTAACTTTAGTCTGACAGTTTACCCTGCAATTCGAACCATTAGTTATCACGATTTTCGATATTAGAAACATACATGAAATAAAACATTTGAACTGAAAATACGTTTAAGTACAAGATTTCCTTGTACTTTTTCTTGTATTCCCCCCTAAAAACGTTTGAAAAACATTTGAAAAAGGTTAGGGGTATGAACTCACCGGTTGAGAAACGCGTCAGATTGGATCCTAAACGTCAGTTCTGGGTTCGCGAACGCACAAGATTCCTATGGATTATGAAATGATACATATTTGTATTTAATTAGGACTTGATTAATTTATTTGTAAAGGACATACACTTCTAGTTGCGGAAACACCCCATTTCAAGTGTTTGGAAGGACCCGGGTGGCATTTGAGGACACATGAGGCTTGGATATTGAGTTTACTCTTCGAGAGTAAACTCCTTATGGAGTTTTCGGCCCTAATGACATATTCCCCATGAGTTTACGGCCGTAAACTCATGGAGGGGTACTTTTGGTTGCTAAATGGCTTCATATGACTTGGGAATATTTGCTAGGATCAAATCTAGGGCATAGGAGTGGATTAGACTTACACATTGACGATTTAATGGAGTTTACGGCCGTAAACTCCCCTATACCCAATTCTTATGTGTTTTGGTGATGCTAGGCCAATCACATGTGATTTAAACTCATTTTACAAGCCTTGGAGGGATTTTTGGGCATCATTTGACATATTTTTAGGAGTTTACGACCCAAGATCCCCTTATGGCCGTGAACTCCTTGGGAGGGTGTTCTAACATGTTTTAAGGTCCTAATCTTGATTGTGTTCACTTCTAGAATCTACCTCAAGGCTCAACGTGTGTTTAAATGGCATTTTAACACATTTAGAGGAGTTTACTCCCCAAGAATATGAGTTTACGGCCCATGTAACGACCCAATTTTCACATCCAAAAATTTCATTTTTAAAACATTACTTTAGAAAAACATTAATAATTAAAACATTGTTTGATCAAACCACATCATAACGTAAACCATGTCTAAAAGCCAAATCATACAACCAATCAAAATATCAGAGTATAATTCCCAGAGAAATATCGTAAATGCGGAAACCAGTGTGTGTGGTATGATGTGCCGCTATCGCGCCAACTCCTTCCCCTTCGATGAAGAGGTACCTGAAATGAAAACTGTAAACTGTAAGCACAAAGCTTAGTGAGTTCCCCCATAATACCTCATACCATGCAAGCATATAACATACAACATTCAGCTAGGAGTTATGGGCCTCGCCCACACTCGTGAAGATACGGGCCCTGCCCACACTTCGCTAGCCGGGAGATACGGGCCTCGCCCACACTCTACTATCTGGGAGATACGGGCCTAGCCCACACTCCACTCTCGGAGAGATACGGACGTTGCCCACACTCAACGCTAACTCATAATATACAAGTATCACACAGACAACAAGTATAGACAACTCTATCATACCGACTCAGATATCATAATTAACTAAACCAAGAGATACGGGCTCGGCCCACACTCTAGTGCTAATATCTCGTCTACTCGGGTCGGCCTTGGTGCCTTAGACCCGTTCCTACTGGAAGGAAACTCACCTCGAAATAGCTGCTGGTATGCGTGCGAATTGACTGACTACTGCTGCTGCTGCTCCGGAAATCCTCCGGCTATAATTCCCACAAAACACTAAATCAAACGCTGCCAACTGACCCTCGGGTAAATTGACCATTTTATTCTTGATCAAGTTAAAAGTCAAAGCCATAGTCAACTTTCAGTTGACCCGACTCGCCGAGTTGGCTCCCTGACTCACCGAGTCCTTATCCAATCAATTGACCTACAACCCGTCTCTACTCGTCGAGTTGGGCATTGACTCAACAAGTTCTCCTTCTAAACTGATATCCGAGTCCTTCTTCCTACTCGCCGAGTTGTATGAACAACTCGCCGAGATCATCTTCATCCGATGAACAATTTATGCTATGACTTGCCGAGTTGTATGAACAACTCGCCGAGTCTGTTTTTGATCTAAGAAGATTGTCTTGAACTCGCCGAGTCAGGGCGTTGACTCGCCGAGTTCCTTCATGGCTGAGTTCGGCTACCAACTCACCGAGTCTACCTAGGACTCACTACTCAACTCGAGACAACGAAAAAGGGACAACTCGGAGACTCGCGACCATACTCGCCTAGTTCGATGAGCGACTCGCCGAGTCTGCTTCATGCAAAAGCCAAATACGCGATTTTGCTCGAATCCAGTCCATGCCATTCATAGATTTGGGCTCCTAGGGCCTGGTTTACACGTAAAGTTTCCAACTTTACGTGTAGATCATCACCAATAAAGGTTCTAAGGCTCAAAGTGCACCAAAAGGGGTAGATCTAGGGCTTATGTGTAATATGACTCCATAAAGGCAGTAGATCCAAGCTCCAGGGACTGAATAGGGTGTAGATCTAAAGGCTAACAACTTGAATCAACCAACAATGCACAACCAAGCTTGGGACACGGTTCAAAAAGGACTTTAATGGAGTAAGAAGCATAGAAACAGAGGGAAAACGAGTTATACCTCCATGAAATTACTGAGAGAACACGAAGATGCTTGGCTTCCTTCCCTTCCTCTTGATATACTCCTCTTCCTTCCCAAAATCTTCAAGGAAACACATTAAAAAGCCTCAAACTCACAAGAACAAGGGTTATACTATATGGAGAGCTTCTGAGGGTGAAAGGGGTGGAGTTGCGGCGCAAATGGTCGGTTTAAATAGGGTGCAAACCCTTGGAAATTAGGTTTCATCTGACAGCGCGGACTCGCTGAGTCCATAATATGGACTCGCCGAATCGCCAACTTAACTGCGTCCCAATCCCGTCTCTACTCGGCGAGTCGGGCCTCCAACTCGCCGAGTCCAAGGACAATAATACAAAATACTCAGATAAATCTTACATACCAGGAACCAAGTGTTACAAATCTCCCCCACTAATTTTAGACTTCGTCCTTGAAGTCTGCTGTTCGATCCTGAAATAGCTCGGGGTAATGTTCTATCATCTCTTCCACCGGCTCCCAAATCCACTCCGATCCCTTCCGGTGCTGCCATTGCACCTTCACGAGTTCCACTCGCTTGTTCCTCAAACCCTTCAACTTCCTGTCGAGGATGGCGACTGGGCGCTCAATGTAATTCAGGATGTCATCAACCTGTATATCCTCTAACGACACTACTGCTGAATCATCCACTAGGCACTTTCGCAGCTGAGAAACATGGAAAGTGTTGTGGATCTGGCTGAGCTCAACTGGCAGATCCAGCCTATACGCCACCTTGCCCACCCGGGCTACAACTCTGAATGGTCCGATGAATCTCGGGCCCAACTTGCCCCACTTCCTAAATAGAATGATGCCTTTCCAAGGCGACACCTTCAGGAGAACCATATCCTCGACTTGGAACTCCAATTCGGATCGACGCTTGTCGGCGTAACTTTTCTATCGACTCTGAGCAGTCTGAAGCCTGCTCCAAACCTGCTAGATCCTCTCGGTCGTCTTGAGCACCACCTCGGTGCTCCCCATGACTCTCTGGCCAACCTCCCCCCATCATATCGGGGTCCTGCACCTCCGACCGTTCAACAACTCCAATGGAGGGTGGTCAATACTCGCGTGGTAGATGTTGTTGTATGAGAACTCTGCCAAGGGAAGATAGGTATCCCAGCTACCCCAAAATCTAGCACGCATGCCCGTAACATATCCTGCAAAGTCTGGATGGTCCGCTAGCTCTGACCATCCGTCTGCGGGTGAATGGCGGTGCTAAAATGCAGACGAGTGCCTAAATCATCATGAAATCTCTTCCAAAACATGGAAGTAAAACGCACATCCCTGTCCGAGATAACCGATACTGGCACCCCGTGCCGCGCTACGATCTCCCTGATATAGATGTCGGCCAATTTCTCGGCCGATATGCTCTCCTGAATTGGGATAAAGTGAGCACTCCATGTCAATCGATCCACGATGACCCAAATCGAATCTACTCCACGCGCGGTCCTGGGAAGCTTCGTGATAAAATCCATCGTGATATCTTCCCATTTCCACAACGGGATGTCCACCGGCTGCATCTTGCCATGCGGTCTCTGATGTTCAGCCTTGACCTTCCTGCAGGTCAAGCACCGCTCAACGTACCATGCCACATCCCGCTTCATGCAGGGCCACCAATATTCTGGACGAAGATCCCTATACATCTTCGTCGCCCCTGGATGAATAGAGAATCGGGATTTGTGCGCCTCCTCCATCAAGATCTGGCGCACGCCTCCATGATACGGCACCCACACCCTACGGTGTAGTGTCAAAAGTCCTCGGTTATCATATTCGAAGGAGGAAACCTAACCCATCACACGCTCACTCTTCCGATGATCCTCACTCAAATATCCCTGATCGGCGCCGCCTTGTGGCTAAGTGCATCGGCCACCACATTGGCATTCCCAGGGTGGTAAAGGATCTTATAATCATAATCTTTCACCATGTCCAACCACCGACACTGCCTCATGTTCAGATTCGGCTGATCCATGAGGTACCTCAAACTCTTGTGGTCCGTGTAGATGGTACATCGAACCCCGTAGAGGTAATGCCACCAAATCTTGAGGGCAAAAACCACCGCCCCCAACTCCAAATCATGCATCGGGTAATTCGCCTCGTGGGGCTTGAGCTGGCTCGAAGCGTAGGCAATGACATGCCCCCTCTGCATCAGTACCGCGCCCAACCCTGAAATGGACGCATCACAGTAAACCACAAAATCCTCTACGCCCTCTGGCAGGGCTAAGATTGGCGCCTCGCACAATCTCTGTCTCAGCGTCTCAAATGCAGCCTGCTGCTCGGGTCCCCACCGAAAGACTACAGCTTTCTTCGTCAGCCGCGTCAGGGGTACGACTATCTTGGAGAAATCCTGAATGAATCTCCGATAGTAGCCTGCTAATCCCAGGAAGCTCCGAATCTCGGATGGAGACTTAGGAACTTCCCATCTCATCACGGCCTCGACCTTGGCCGGGTCGACTAGAATCCCGTTCTGGTTGACAAGGTGTCCGAGAAATTGCACCTCGCGCAACCAAAAATCACACTTGGAGAACTTGGCATACAAGCTCTCCCTCCTCAGGATCTCCAAAACCTCTCTCAGATGCTCCTCATGCTCCTCGTGTGTCTTGGAATAAACCAAGATGTCGTTAATGAAAACTATCATAGACCGATCTAGCATCGGTCTGCATACGCGGTTCATGAGGTCCATGAACGCGGCAGGAGCATTGGTGAGCCCAAACGGCATCACCACGAACTCATAATGGCCATAGCGCGTCCAAAACGCGGTCTTCTGCGCATCCTCCCCTCTGACCCTCATCTGATGGTATCCCGAACGCAAATCGATCTTGGAAAACCAAGACGCTCCCTGAAGTTGCTCAAAACGATCATCAATCCTCGGGAGTGGGTAACGGTTCTTCACCGTTACCTTATTCAGCTTCCGGTAGTCTATGCACATCCGATATGACCCATCCTTCTTCTTCACAAAAAGGATCGGGGCTCCCCAAGGTGAACTACTCGGACGAATAAATCCCTTGTCTAGCAGCTCTTGCAGCTGCGTAGACAACTCCTGCATCTCGGGAGGAGCCAACCGATACGGTGCCTTGGCTATCGGAGCCACACCAGGAACAAGGTCAATCCTGAACTCTACCTTTCATTCTGGAGGTATCCCAGGAAGCTCCTCTGGGAAAACATCTGCGAAATCTTGAACCACCAGAACCTCATTCATTGTCGCCTTACCCGCCTCCCGGGTATCCATCACATATGCGACATATCCTGCGCATCCCTGCTGAAGATAGCGTCTAGCCCTCGCTGCTGAACATACAGTGGGTCCGCAATGTGGCCTCTTGCCATGAATCACTAACTCTCCCCCACCTGGGGTCCTGACTCGCACTAGCTGCTGTGCGCAGTCTATCACTGCCCCATTAGGGCTCAACCAATCCATGCCTATGATCACCTTGTTCCCGCGCAACGGAATGGGAACCAAGTCTACCAAGTAGCGCTCCTCAAACAAACGCAATACGCAATCCCGAAACACCATCGATGCTCGCACCGATCGATCATCAGCAATCTCTACCTCTAAAGGGAAATCCAATATGCCTGAAGACTCAGGAAACTTCTTGCTAAGCGCAAGGGAAACAAATGATCGGGAGGCACCCGAGTCGAACAACACCTGAACTGGGATGTCGTTCACATGGAACGATCCTAATGCATACATATACACACAGAGCACATATAAATATCATAACATCATAAAATAAACTAGAGGGAAAGAATCATACCCATCACCACGTTGGGTGCGGCGCATGCCTCCACGGTAGTCAGCTGAAATGCCCGGCCTCTCACCATCGGAGCCTCTGCCTTGCCTTGTCGGCCATCAGTGATCCGCAAGGTCGCTGGAGCTGGCGCCTTTACTGGCGCAGATACTATCAACTGGGGGCAATTGGTCTTCCTGTGGCCCCTCTGGTTGCAGTGAAAACACAACAACTCCGAAGCCTGAATAGCCGAAACAGGAGTAGTACAATCCCTGCTAAAGTGCCCTGCCTTGCCGCACTTGTAGCAGCCTACTGATCCCATCCTACATTCTCCCTCATGTGTCCTGCCGCGTTTCCTGCAGCAGCCCGGTCCCCCTTGGCCTTTCGGCCTCCCATCTGATCCCCTGGGCTTTTTCCCCGAAGCCCCAACCGCTTGCTCCGCCTCTGCTTTCCGTTTCCGAATGTGCTTTAAATCGATCTCCCTTTCCCTTGCCCTGGCAATCATGGACTCCAGGGTAGGGCAAGCTGAAAAGCTAACATGCTCCCGGATGTCAGCCCGTAGCATATCATGATAACGGGTCCTCGTCATATCCTTGTCACCCGCATACTGGGGCACCAACAAAGTCCTCTCCCGGAACATAGCGGTGATCTCCGCCACAGTCTCCGTCATCTGCCTCATGTCCAAAAACTCCCTGGCCAGCTGCTGAAGCTCGACAGCCGGTGCAAACTCTACCCTGAATCTGGTCACAAAATCCGACCAAGTCGTAGCCTCGATCACTGAGGCTCCCAACGAGTCACCTACTGACTTCCACCAGTCTCGAGCTCGGTCTCGTAAACACCCTGCGGCATACCTCACCTTCGACCCCTCGGGGCAGAAGCTAGTCAACTGTGCAGACTCGATGTCTGCAATCCATCGTCTGGCGGCAATGGGGTCTTTCACCCCGTGGAAATCCGGCGCACCACTGCCCCTGAAGTCCTTAAAGGACAGTGTGCGAGATCCCGACGGGCCAGATGCCATGTCGCTCCTGAATGCCCGAAGGCGATCTTCCATCAACTCGATGATCCCCTCCTTGATCAACCCAAAGATAATGGGGGTCGACTCAAGGATATCCCTGGTGATCTCTGACGCGATGAAATCGCGTAGTCCGTCATCTACTGGCTCGGAACCTGATCTCGAACCTGACCCCTCTCCGGAACTGCCATCTATCGGTCTTGATCGTAGTACCACCATTCTGCAATACATAATAACAATCATTAGTGATACTGATACTTCTTGAGGGATCACAACTACTTACAAGTTCCCTGGTCTTATCTTGGCCTTCCTTGGTTCATGTACGGATCCTCTGCTTTCAGTAGTACGGGCCCATACTACCTTCCACATCTATCCGTACCTTTTTCAAGGACTGCCTCGACTCCACCAGATTCCTTCCACTACTGTTGATTACCGCTATACTCATCCTAGGCTTGCCCTAGGGAAATCTCTGACTCTACTCTATCCAGTCCTTAGCTGCTGCAGGCCTCCTTGTGATGCCAATTAGCCATTACCCGAATACGATCACATGTGATGAGGCTCAGATAATCCTTCGAGTAACAGACTCGTCCCCATAACGGTTGGACTCAAACAAGAGCTACGCAATAGGATCGAATCCAGCACTCTAAGATTATTCAACCCTGATCACAGGTGACGTGACGTATTCACCTAATGGCTAACTCCCATTATTCAGAGTCCCACAAAGCACGAAGCAAGCAGCATTCAGACAAGGGTAACAATCTCAATCAACTCTATCTGCTTACAGGAATTGTACTAGCATAAAATGCTAAGCTCATACTACCAGGCATAACCTAATCATGCTATCCTACTCGCTGTCTACTGAATACTAGCATACAATTCTCATACAACTGAAACACATAAAGCAGGCACATAAGGCATCACTCCTAGATCCTTAGTCCTATTCTAGCATGCTGTTCTACAAAAGCTGATAAACATAACATAAACTTGTATGGGTACTTTGGGGAATACTTACTTGAGCTCGGCCTGTCGCGCACATCACACACTTCGTTCCTTCTTGAAATATTTTACTTAAACTTTTAGAAAACGTTTTCTTTTACAAAATCTTTTGACCCCTCGATTTGAGTTCAGACACCCCCGAAGGTGTGTCCGGATCCCTCAAACCAGGGCTCTGATACCAACTTGTAACGACCCAATTTTCACGTCCAAAAATTTCGTTTTTAAAACATTACTTTAGAAAAACATTAATAATTAAAACATTGTTTGATCAAACTACATCACAACGTAAACCATGTCTAAAAGCCAAATCATACAACCAATCAAGATATCAGAGTATAATTCCCAGAGAAATCTCGTAAATGCGGAAACCATTGTGTGTGTATGATGTGCCGCTACCGCGCCAGCTCCTTCCCCTTCGATGAAGAGTTACCTGAAACCAAAACTGTAAACTGTAAGCACAAAGCTTAGTGAGTTCCCCCATAATACCTCATACCATGCAAGCATATAACATACAACATTCAGCTAGGAGTTACGGGCCTCGCCCACACTCGTGAAGATACGGGCCCTGCCCACACTTCGCTAGCCTGGAGATACGGGCCTCGCTCATACTCGTGAAGATACGGGCCCTGCCCACACTTCGCTAGCCGGGAGATACGGGCCTCGCCCACACTCTACTATCTGGGAGATACGGGCCTAGCCCACACTCCACTCTCGGAGAGATACGGGCCTTGCCCACACTCAACCGCTAACTCATAATATACAAGTATCACACAGAAAACAAGTATAGACAACTCTATGATACCGACACATATATCATAATTAACTAAACCAACAGATACAGGCTCGGCCCACACTCTAGTGCTAACATCTCGTCTAGACGGGTCGGCCTTGGTGCCTTAGACCCGTTCCTATTGGAAGGAAACTCACCTCGAAATAGTTGCTAGTCTGCGTGGTACTTGACTGACTGTTGCTGCTGCTGCTCCGGAAATCCTCCGACTATAATTTCCACAAAACACTCAATCAAACACTGCTAACTGACCCTCGGGTAAATTGACCATTTTACCCTTGATCAAGTTAAAAGTCAAAGCCAGAGTCAACTTTCAGTTGACCCGACTCGCCGAGTTGGCTCCCCGACTCGCCGAGTCCTTATCCAATCAATTGACCTGCAACCCGTCTCTACTCGTCGAGTTGGGTGTTGACTCGACGAGTTCTCCTTCTAAACTGATATCCAAGTCCTTCATCCTACTCGCCGATTTGTATGAACAACTCACCGAGTTCATCTTCATCCGATGAACAATTTATGCTGTGACTCGCCGAGTTGTATGAACAACTCGCCGAGTCTATTCTTGATCTAAGAAGATTGTCTTGAACTCGTCGAGTCAGGGAATTGACTCGCTGAGTTCCTTCATGGGTGTGTTCAGCTACCAACTCACCGAGTCCACCCAGGACTCACTACTCAACTCGACACAACGAAAAGGGGACAACTCGGAGACTCGCGACCAGACTCGCCGACTTAGATGAGCGACTCGCCGAGTCTGCTTCATGCAAAAGCCAAATACACGATTTTGCTCGAATCCATTCCATGCCATTCATAGATTTGGGCTCCTAGGGCTTGGTTTACACGTAAAGTTTCCAACTTCACGTGTAGATCATCATCAATAAAGGTTCTAAGGCTCAAAGTGCACCAAAAGGAGTAGATCTAGGGCTTGTGTGCAATATGACTCCATAAAGGCAGTAGATCCAAGCTCCAGGGACTGAATAGTGTCTAGATCTAAAGGCTAACAACTTGAATCAACCAAAAATGCACAACCAAACAGAGGGAAAACGAGTTATACCTCCAAGAAATTTCTGAGAGAACACGGAGATGCTTGGCTTCCTTCCCTTCCTCTTGATCTACTCCTCTTCCTTCCCAAAATCATCAAGGAAACACACTAAAAAGCCTCAAAATCACAAGAACAAGGGTTATACTGTATGGAGAGCTTCTAAGGGTGAAGGGGGGCGGAGTTGGGGCGCAAATGGTCGGTTTAAATAGGGTGCAAACCCTTGTAAATTAGCGTTTCATCAGACAGCGCGGACTCGCCGAGTCCATAATATGGACTCGTTGAGTCGCCAACTTAACTGCGTCCCAAGTCCCGTCTCTACTCGGCGAGTCGGGCCTCCAACTCGCCGAGTCCAAGTCCAATAATACAAAATACTCAGATAAATCTTACATACCAGGAACCAGGTGCTACAGCCCAAGCATGTTCTTGGGCAATAAACTCAAGTTTACTCCGCTAAATTGATGTTCAAGGTGTTTCAAGGCCAATTTTATAATTCTACAAATCGTATCTAAGCCTTATTGGTGTTTTAGAAGAGTTTAAGGGCATAAAAACCCCTTTTATATGTGTTTACGGCCCAAGCATGCTCCAGGGCCGTAAACACATGTACAAGGCTCTAAATCATGGTTCAAGGCATTCTAAGTCCATTCCATAAAGTCATCTAGCCATATCTAAGGTCTAATTGTGGTTTGGAAGGGTTTTGTTGCTCCAAAAACCCCATTTATATGAGTTTACGGCCTAGGACTGTTCTAGGGCCGTAAACACATGGTAATGGTCCTAATCCATGGTATAAACTCGAATTTGAACGCTAGAGGGGTTGTATAACAAGTTAGGGAAGGTACCTTGGTGATTAGAAGCCTTAAATTTGAGATTTGGACCCTTAAACTTGAATTTAGGAGAGAGGTAAGAGAGAGAGAGAGTAGAGAGATGAAGCAAAAGCTTCAAATGAAAGCTTGAACACATTTAAATAGGTCCCAAAACTTGGACACGGTGGAATTCTGCCCGATACCGACATTAAACGGGGCTTTTGGTCGCACCCGATTAAGTTTCCGTAACTCGGCGGGGACGTTTCTAAAATTTTTGAAATAAACAGTTTGGGCTAATTTCATGAGTTCCTAAGGGGTTTGCACACTCATTAGATTATAAGAAACATATAAGTTTAAATAATTTAGCCCAAAACGAAATCGGAACGAATCGATAAACGGCGAATTTTTACGGGTAGAATGGGTTTCGGCGATGGAAAACTTTAGGTTGTTACATTATCCCCCCGTTAGAGGGAATTTTGTCCTGAAATTCAAAGGTTACTATACAGCTCATGAAATTAAAAGAGATGCGGGTGGATCAGCTGCTCCGGGTTTTCACGCTCCTAAGTGGAATCGGGTCTCCGCTTGATGTTCCAGCGAACCCTCACAATCGGGACGCGTTTTGGATTCGTTGGGTAGATACTTCTTAAAGACCGAGGCGTGAAGTACCATATGGATGTTACTAAATTCCGAGGGTAATACAAGTTTGAAGGTTACGGAATCGTTCCTTCGAGGATCGCGAAGGGTCTAATGTTACTAAGTTACAAGTTTCTATAGGTATCTCTGGTGCCGACTAGTTCCTTATCGTCTTAGCTTTTGGAAGGTTCACGGGTATGACTGCTTTGCTTATCTACATAACCAGGGAAAATGGTTTGAACGAAGGGAACCACTACGAACTCGTGGTGATCATGCCAGGTCCTGGTCGCTTCCTTGTACACATCATTCTTATAGAGGTTTGGCTACTAGGTAGTTCCAGGATTTAGGTTGATACAAGACTTGACTAGACGTTCGGAAAGAATTCTCGAGAATTTTCAGGAAAGGCATCGGGGAAAGAGTTGTAGACTTCTCGTTTCCCGAATATCACACGGACGAGGAATGCATGGGAAACTTTCTAAGCTTTGATTCACGAAGATGCGAAGGTTGGATTTAGGTTTGATGCCGAGAATCATGAGAGTCGGGTCAGAAGGAAGATTCGGACGGACGACCCGTTCGAAAACAAGAATAACAGCATGAATGAGACTCAGTCATTACATGCCAATGATCGCATTAAAGCTTTTCACGAAAAGTTTACAACTAGATCGAATGGAAAGGAATAATCATCTGAATTGAGGATAAGATCTAAGGGTATGACATTAACGTTCTCTTTCTCTCTGGTTGGTCATCTCGACGGTACACGTTTCAATTACTAACGAAGGATTTAGTTTAGAAAGATATTCGAATGAATGGTTAGCAAATTCTTCCGGCATTAGAATCAAAAGAATCAAAAGGATCACAGGCATAAGATTCATCGAGAAACAATATACCTGTGGCAACGGTGGGGTTGGTGGGTGTCCTTTCTTGTTCCATAGTGAAGACTCTCCCGGTGTTGCCAGATATTACTAGCTTAGGACAGTTTCGTCTATAATGCTCGACCTCTCCACAACTGTAGCAGGTTTGATCGATACTAGATCCAGAAGCTTGACTAGTTGGTTGGGTTGGGGTTTTGTAGCTTCGCGCGAGGTGACCTTCCTGGCCACAGCTTTTACAAAACTTTGCACGCTAGGGACCAGGGATGCGATGGTGGTAGCTACATCGGTTACACCACGAGAGGATACCGACATATCCAGTGACAGGTGGTTAGGCTGACGAACCTACAACAGATACAACGACAGGGGTAGTGGCAGCGTGGACTGCCACTATCTGCTGTTTCTTCGAGGGTTCTGGGGAAGACTGAGTCTTCTTCTTCTTTTTCCAAAACTTTCTTTTCTCGCCACTCTTTTCTGTTGGCTTGGGAGTGGTGTCTGCTTCCTCTTGGTCATCATTGTGATCGATCATGGTTTGCGCTAGACATTTGGCGCTGTCATAGGTATTTGGCTTCGCCGTTATAACGTTCCCTTTTGTTGGCTGGGTTAATCCCCAGATGAACCTCTCAATCTTTTTGCTCTCCGGGGTAATTAACCCCGGACAAAGCAGTGCTAAGTCATCAAATCTGGATGTGTAGGCGGCGATATCGGAACCTTTCATCTTTAGGTTCCAGAGTTCATGCTCCAGCTTCTGGATTTCACCCCGAGGGCAATACTCCACGCGCAGTAGTTCCTTCATAGCTTCCCATCCCATAGCATTGGCTGCAGCTAGAGTCAAGGATTTGACTCGGCCGTTCCACCAAGTCAAAGCTTTATCGATGAGCGTACAGGCGACAAATTTTACCTTGTCGGATTCTGAACAGGCACAAATCTCGATGATAGATTCGATTTTCTCTAATCATCAAGTTAGAGCAATGACACCCCGTGTGCCATCGAAGCATGTGGGTTTTGCGTTCATAAAGTCTTTATAGGAACACTCCTTCCGGTGTCCCTGATTACCTTCGGGGTTTTGGGTTTGGGAACCACCCCCTGAACCACTGGGGTTTAGATGAGGCAGGATGGCTGATACTGCGGCAGTAATGGCTGCCTGAAGTGTTTTTCCAGATCGATTTGAATAGGGGGTGGTGGCGGCGGAGGGTTGTTGGTATTCTTTGAGCTGGGTCTCTTTCTTGGAGGCATCTTGATCTAAAAAGATCAGGAAATGGAGGATCATAAGTCCTTTGAATTGAATCACGAGATATGGATCGGGGGATATCTCATCAAGACAAATATAACATTATATTAAGCGATAAGGCAGGAAAGAGTTATCAAGGTAGATAATTTTATCGCTAGAGGAATGATCAAGGAACAAAGCGTATACGAGGATTTCTACAATAGATCGGCTTGAGAAATACTCCCATAGTATTTCATGATTCGTTGCAACGACGGCTCGTTGTTTGGGGTATTGGGTAAGTTTTAGGTATGCTGCGTACCACAGTCACTCCCAAGCACATGTTGGCCGTGTCTCGAATGAATATAGTTGGCCAGGCTATATTGATCCTAGACACGACTACATAACCGCCCAGGTTTAACCGCAGCGTACAACACCCATTTACTTATATTTTGTTCTACTTGTAGTTACGGATTTCGACGGTTCGGTATACTTGTATACTTTAGAAAATACTTATATTTGTAGAGTATACTTTTAGTTCAGAGCACTTAGGCCCCTTAATGTTTATAGTCTTATACCATGTAAGCTTTGGTATACTAGTTCACTATAAACAAGGGCTCTGATACCAATCTGTCACACCCCGAAAACCAAAGGCGGAAACATTTCTGGGGTTGACCTCACGTTGAGTATCAAATCCAATGCACATAGTAAAACAGTAAACACAAAACATTACATTACATAATATTGTTTACATCTGTTTGAAAGAAAAGTTATACATATATAATATGAACAAGAGTAAAGACGAGTCTTCGGAACGCTCCGTCTTCTCCAAAAGGTGGCGGTGTACCTGTCTAACGCTGACCTGAGAATACAAGCGGTTCGAAAATCAGCATAAAGCTGGTGAGTTCATAAGTGGTTTAGTTTTGAAAAGAACGAGTTTTCTTTGCTTCTGAAAAAGTTATTGTTCAAGAAAATCCCATATTTTCTTATGAAAACAGTTTAGTTTTCTTTTGTTACAAATTCGAAAACAGTTTGTTATGTCATTCCAGGAAAATCCCATATTTTCCTAATAGTTTAGTTATTCGTTTGTTACTTTTATTCATATATGAGTTGTTATGCTATCCCAGGAAAATCCCATATTTTCCTATGTATTAAGTTGTCTATTCGTTTCTGAATTCGTTACTAGTTGTTATGTTATCTCAGGAAAATCCCATATTTTCCTATGTATTGTGGTTGGTTCTTAGGTTTGACTTAGAAGTACTAGTAATTACACAGAAGCGTTGTATTTTCGAATATTTGGAATCACACAGAAGCGTACATTACAGTATTTTCGAAGTTCTGATGAGTTCCAAAAGAGTACATAAGTTGTATATTCGAATCTCTGTCGACATTCTGAGGCGGATATATTTGAAACTCAGTAGAGGTCCAGAGGCGTACTTTCATTTTAAATTCGAAACCTTGGTGACACTCAAGGGGTACACTAACTGTATATTCGAAGTCTTAGTGTCATCCAAAGGTGTCATTTCGCATTCGTATTCCTATATCTATTCGTTTTCGTATTCGTATTCGCATTCGTATTCGTAGTTATCCTATTGGTTGTATTCGTATTCGTATTCGTATTCGTATTCGTATTCGTTTTCGTATTCGTATTCGAATTCGTTTTTGTTTTCATATTCGTATTCGTATTCATATTCGTATTCGTATTCGTATTCATATTCGTATTCGTATTCGTATTCGTATTCGTATTCGTATTCGTATTCGTATTCGTATTCGTATTCGTATTCGTATTCGTATTCGTATTCGTATTCGTATTCGTATTCGTATTCGTATTCGTATTCGTATTCGTATTCGTATTCGTATTCGTATTCGTATTCGTATTCGTATTCGTATTCGTATTCGTATTCGTATTTGTATTCGTATTCGTTCTATCCTACTGGTTAGTATTCGTATTCGTATTCGTATTCGTATTCATATTCGTATTCGTTCTATCCTATTGG
The DNA here is from genome assembly GCF_002870075.4 of Lactuca sativa. Classification (NCBI taxonomy): domain Eukaryota; kingdom Viridiplantae; phylum Streptophyta; class Magnoliopsida; order Asterales; family Asteraceae; genus Lactuca; species Lactuca sativa. The sequence continues at coordinate 155,751,292 of NC_056627.2, read as the reverse complement.
TTCATATTTGTATTCGAATTCGTATTCATATTCGTATTCGAATTCGTTCTATCCTATTGGTTCGTATTCGTATTCGTATTCGTATTCGAATTCGTATTCGTATTCGTATTCGAACTAATCTTATTTTATGTTTGATATGATTTCTTTTGCAAAATGTACTACAGTTTAAAACACTTATAAAGAAATCTAACTATAGTCTGACAGTTTACCCTGCAATTCGAACAATTAGTTATCACGATTTTCGATATTAGAAACATACATGAAATAAAACATTTGAACTGAAAATACGTTTAAGTACAAGATTTCCTTGTACTTTTGCTTGTATCCCCCTGAAAACGTTTGAAAAACCATTTGAAAAAGGGTAGGGGTATGAACTCACCGGTTGAGAAAAGCATCTGATTGGATCCTAAACGTTAGTTCTGGGTTCGCGAACGCACAAGATTCCTATGGATTATGAAATGATACATATTTGTATTTAATTACGACTTGATTAATTTATTTGTTAACGACATACACTTCTAGTTGCGGAAACACCGCATTTCAAGTGTTTGGAAGGACCCGAGTGGCATTTGAGGACACATGAGGCTTGGATATTGAGTTTACTCTTCGAGAGTAAACTCCTTATGGAGTTTTTGGCCCTAATGACATATTCCCCATGAGTTTACGGCCGTAAACTCATGGAGGGGTACTTTTGGTTGCTAAATGGCTTCATATGACTTGGGAATATTTGCTAGGATCAAATATAGGGCATAGGAGTGGATTAGACTTACACATTTACCATTTAAAGGAGTTTACGGTAGTAAACTAGGAGTTTACGGTCGTAAACTCCCCTATACCCAATTCTTATGTGTTTTGGTGATGCTAGGACAATCAAATGTGATTTAAACTCATTTTACAAGCCTTGGAGGTATTTTTGGGCATCATTTGACATATTTTTAGGAGTTTACGGCCCAAGATCCCCTTATGGCCATGAACTCCTTAGGAGGGTGTTCTAACATGTTCTAAGGTCCTAATCTTGATTGTGTTCACTTCTAGAATTTACCCCAAGGCTCAAGGTGTGTTTAAATGGCATTTTAACACATTTAGAGGAGTTTACTCCCCAAGAATATGAGTTTACGGCCCAAGCATGTTCTTGGGCAGTAAACTCAAGTTTACTCCTCTAAATTGATGTTCAAGGTGTTTCAAGGCCAATTCCATAATTCTACAAATCGTATCTATGCCTTATTGGTGTTTTGGAAGAGTTTAAGAGCATAAAAACCCTTTTTATATGTGTTTACGGCCCAAGCATTCTCCAGGGCCATAAACACATGTACAAGGCTCTAAATCATGGTTCAAGGCATTCTAAGTCCATTCCATAAAGTCATCTAGCCATATCTAAGGTCTAATTGTGGTTTGGAAGGGTTTTGTTACTCCAAAAACCCCATTTATATCAGTTTACGGCCTAGGACTGTTCTAGGGCCGTAAACACATGGTAATGGTCCTAATCCATGGTTTAAACTCGAATTTGAAGGCTAGAGGGGTTGTATAACAAGTTAGGGAAGGTACCTTGGTGATTAGAAGCCTTAAATTTGAGATTTGGACCCTTTAACTTGAATTTAGGAGAGAGGTTAGAGAGAGAGTAGAGAGATGAAGCAAAAGCTTCAAATGAAAGCTTGAACACATTTAAATAGGTCCCAAAACTTGGGCACGGTGGAATTCTACCCGATACCAGCATTAAACGGGGCTTTTGGTCGCACCCGATTAAGTTTCCGTAACTCGGCGGGGACGTTTCTAAAATTTCTGGAATAAACAGTTTGGGCTAATTTCATGAGTTCCTAAGGGGTTTCGACACTCATTAGATTATAATAAACGTATAAGTTTAAATAATTTAGCCCAAAACGAAATCAGAACGAATCAATAAACGGCGAATTTTTACGGGTAGAACGGGTTTCGGCGATGGAAAACTTTGGGTTGTTACACCTAGACGTTGGGATGGAAGGGTTGGCAGGGGTATTGACTGCCTCAGCTCATTGCCATTTGGAAGGTCCTTGAGCCAACGTACTTCCCTCCTCGATCTTGTTCTTTCTCATTAGTGGATTTAGTTGAGGTTCCTGGATGACTGGTTATGTAGGTGTTGGTTGCTGTTGTCCACTACTAGGATCGGAATTTCTGATAGGGCTCTTGCTAACATTGGCGTTGTTAGCATTTAGTTGAGCCATGACAGCAGCTATGGCCGCTGAGACTGCAGCCTGAAAAGTAGCTTCATCAAATAGGAGATTCGGCTTCTTGCCAGCGGATGGGTTACGCTTCTTCGGAGGCATGGTTTTTCCTACACGGAAAGGAACACAAGCTGATGAGAGACGATGGTTAACCCTGGACGTGTCTATCCTTACTATGTTAGACCTAAATTTTTCCCGTGCTTCGGGTATCGGTTGTCTGAGTGTCGACTTACATCCCTATGATGTAGTCCTGATGTACAAGGTAGGAGTATGTGTATCAGAAAAGCCATAAGATGCGAGTCGTTCCTACTAAGTTACCTTTATACTGGGAAAGGTTTCACTCTACGGCCTGGAAAGATTTGAGAACAGTTTGGAATGAAGACCGCGGGGAGAAAAGCTCATGAAGACTTATGGCTAAACAACCTCAATAGAGGTGTGGGGAATCTGCTCTAAGCGTATTACTTGCAACGGGAAAAGGCGATTTACCTAACACATAGCGTGAGTAGTGTAACCACTAGCTCACTAAATTGTATTATTTTATGGGTGTATTAGCATGATGAAGACGAGGTAAAGACACTTCTCGGGTTCCATATACTGGCTCCCTCTGTCTTTCTCGTATCCCTGAACGGGACCGGCATTGGCTTCCTTCGGGTAGTTACCTAGGGTTCTCTCCTCGTATGGACATATTGAATTTCGACTCCGCCTTCCTTCTGATTCCGACTCTGAGTGTCATCACTTCATGATGGCTGACTGGAATCTCGGAAGTTTAGGCGAATTTCTCACCGATGTCCCTAAAAGATATAGACACTTGGTGATTTCAATAGTCTAGACACTTGGTGATTCCGACTCTGAGTGTCATCAGTTCATTTATTTCCGAACTGGAAATCTTCTCAATGAACTTCTTCGGGGGTCGAAATCAACTCTTCTGTCAAGCACTAAAGTGGATAGGGTTTTCTATAGGGTTCATGCGAGAATGGAAATGTCTAAAGAATCCTAAGAGATTATTAAAATTTCACTGAGTGATCCATACCGAGTCCTGCTAGAATTACATAGGGTATACAAATCATATATAACTTAGATCCGATAGGCCTTCGGATATGTGATACTACTCGGTATCCACATCCAAACAAGGAAAAGGAAGTAGAGCGAAACCACACATTCTTAGCCTATGGGATCCTTATTATATATAACCTTGTGATAATACTCTCTGTAATTGTAGGTATATCAATAAGGATCTTTTTAGTTCTACACACAAGGTTAGTTATGGATCTTAAAATACCCCTATGGTATTTTAATTCTTGTTTGATTCTTATCTTCTGAATATGATTCTGGGATTAATGTGAGTCTTTTAGTATTCCAAAATACTCCCATAGTATTTTAAACTTTATGTTTGGCTCTAGCATTCCTAGTTGGTAAGTTTCAGACCTGTTGCAACACCACTATCACTCCCAAGCACACGTTCATCGCATCTTGAATAAATGTAGTTGATCAGGTTACATTTATTCCAGCTTACGATTACATAACTACCCAGGTTTGACTGTAGTGCTCAACATCCGAAGACTTTTATTCTTGTTCTTCTTGTGATACTTGTGTTCGATTGTTTAGATTCTGGGTGTTCTTATACTTTGGTAAAATATGGTTATATTTTAAAGTATAATTCTTGGCCAGAGTGTTTTATCCCTATTTATTTATAGGTTGTATATCTTTTATGAATTGATATACTTAGCTCACTATAAACAAGGCTCTGATACCAATCTGTCACACCCCAAAACCGGAACGGCGGAAACGTTCTGGGGTGGATGACGTCATGTCAAGTATCACAACATATGTAGTATAGCAATCAAAATACAACAACCATTGCATTAATAGTAATAGTTTTACATAGTTTACATTATATAGAATCATCAAAGTAATACATAAACTAGTATAGATGCAGCTTAGCACAAAACCGTCTTCAACAGAAGCTCCTGGAATGTACCTGTCTAATGCTGACCTGAGAATACAAGTTATTTGAAAAGCGAGTATCAACATTTTTACAAATGCTGGTGAGTTCATAAGTATTTAGTGACATTTTATACAAATAACTTTATATAAGTAGTAGTTTTCAAGTATACAATGAAATAGAGTCCTTTTTAGAAAATCCTATATTTTCTAATTAAAAAGCAGTCTTCTACCAAGACTTGTCAGAGTTATGTGGTAAAAACTAGTTTCCCCTTGAACAGTATCATTATCAAAATACGGTGTTTGATTTTTAAAGAAAGTAGGAGAATATCAGGGAAAATAATATATACCTCAACGGTGAAGACTGCTGACTAAGGAAAAAGAAATCATAGACTCCAGGAGAGTACCAAATGAATGGTACGCCTGGCTCAGTCTAACAAAAGCGAGACACAGACCCGAGACGGTATCAAATGAAAGATACGTCTAGTAAGGTCTAAAAACAGTGAATACAGACCCCAGCCAATATCAAATGAATGATACGTCTAGCATGGTCTAAAAACAGTGAATACAGACCCCAGCCAGTATCACATGAATGATACGTCTAGCAAGGTCTAAAAACAGTGAATACAGACCCCAACCAGTATCAAATGAATGATACGTCTAGCAAGGTCTAAAAACAGTGAATACAGTGAACACAGTGAATACAGTGTATGAAACCCATTACCTTAAAGCCATGAATTATAAGGTAACCCCGACATACTCGTAACCATACGGATAGACACTAGAGAAATTGAAGCCTTGCAAGCGTCGGTATGAATATGACATTTGTCACCCCTTAGCTTGGTAGGCCGTGGACTATAGCTAGCAGTCAGGGTGCGGGGGTGTCAATCCCATATAGATCTATACACACAATGTCCGCTCTCCCTACAAGAGACTCTGGTTACCACCTTGACAACAGAGAAGGCCGTGTACTGAAGATGTATCTCGTGTACTGAGATTTGATGTAAAATACTGGACTAATGATAGAGGCTCACAACTGAACTGACTAATGTAAACCCTATATGTCTATGCTTGTATACATAATATATAACTAATTATCAACAACCTTCGGATGGACATCCGATCCCACCAGACCACATCTCAACGAAGAAAAGGAAATAGGGCGAACAAGCCTTCCTAAGTCCTTCAAACATTATTTATATGCATTTATACAAGCACAGACATACATCTAACTATGTTTAAGTGTTTAAAAAGTAGAAGCATATCGTGAAGTATAAGCGTATTGTGATGTATAAGCGTATCGTGATGTATAAGCGTATTGTGATGTATAAGCGTGTCGTGATGTATAAGCATATCGTGATGTATAAGCGTATTTGATGTATAAGCATATCGTGAAGTATAAGAGTATCATGAAGTAGGAGTATTAACAAGTAAAAGTGAAGTAAAAGCGTGGATGAGTATAAGTGAAGTAAAAACGTTAATAAGTAAGAGTATAAAAACATGGAAGAGAACCTTGATGAAAACTTTGGAAAACCTTTATACTTAAGAAACTCACAACTTGGTATTCTTTTGTAAATAAGTTTGAAAACCTTTAGAAATCCTTTGGGACCCTTTCATAAACAAGTTTTAAAATGAAACCTTGATAACACATTATAAGTAAAAGCTGAACAAGTAACGACTTTTTAGAATACCAATTACAGTGTCATGCTCGGTAAAACAGTTAACAGTGTAGTAAATCCTTGTGCATGCGGGTTATCAATCACATATGACTGATATGATAATTGGCATGTTTAACTTGTATTCCCCCCTATAAAAGCATGTAAAAACATTTAAAAGGTTCATTCAGGGGTATGAACTCACCTGATGTAAGTGGATCCGACGAAGGTGTCGGTTGGGTGCTCGGTGTCAAGTAAAGACTTGAACACACTTAGTGACCTATTAACATATGATAACATATGTTTACATACAATTAGTATATATAATACCAATTAAACAAGTATACGCATCCTAAAGTGCGGAAAACACTTTGATTAAGTGTTTGGGGTGTCTCGGGTAACATTTAAGGGTGTGTATGGCCTAGATAGGGAGTTTACTCTTCAAGAGTAAACTCTATATAGAGTTCACGGCCCTAAGACCATGTCCCCATGAGTTTACGGCCGTAAACTCATGGTGGGAGTGTTCTAGGATGCTAAATGACCTTATATCAATTGTGGAATTAGGGTAGGTCCAAATACAAAGTGTATGAATGGATTTAAGGCATCAAATGGACCATTTGAGGAGTTTACGGCTCTAAACAAGGAGTTTACGGCTGTAAGCTCCAATACACTCATTCCTTTGGTGTTTTAAGGTCTTAAATGGTAGGGAATAAAATCCTATGCATTTTTCCAAGTCAAATGGGGAGTTTAGGGCACCATTTAACCCCTTTATAGGAGTTTACAGCCCAGGTACCCATTCATGAGGGGTTACGGCCGTGAACTCCTTATGGAGTTGTTTTAATCAAGTTTAAGGTCCCTAACTTGTTGGTGGTCTATTCTAGAATTTAATCTAAGGCTATTGGTGTGTTTAAGTGGCTTTTAAACACTCAAATATGAGTTTACTCTCCGTGAAGAGGAGTTTACGGCCCAAGCATGTTCTTGGGTAGTAAACTCATGTTTACTCTCCAAAAACCCATTTCAAGGTGTTCTAGGTCCAATACATTAAGTCATATAGCCATATCTAAGCTCCAATGGTCGATTGGAAGGGTTTAACGGCTCAAAAACCCCTTATATGTGTGTTTACGGCCCAAGCATGTTCCAGGGCCGTAAACACATGAAAATGGTCCTAAATGATTGTTTAACAACGAATTTGAAGGTCTAAGATGCTAATCTATGAGTTAGGGAAGTTACCTTAGTGATTTGATGCTTGAAAAGGGTGATTTTTGGACCTAAATCTTGGATTGAGGAGAGAGGTTAGAGAGAGAGTGAAAAGGGTAGAAATGGAGTTTACTTCCCTTATATAGGGGTTGAGCTTGGGGCTCAGTGGAAATCTACCCGATACTGCCGTTAAACGGGGCTTTTGGTCGCACCCAATTTAGTGGTTGTATTTTGACTTGGTTGAAACTAAAATTTTCAAAGTAAAATTTTAGGGTGTTTCTAACTTCTTTCATCCCTTACCAAGTCGTTATAAAAGTCCCACATTAACTAACCTCTTCCAAAAGGTTAACGGACAGTTTAATAAAACAAGGCTTATTAACGGAAGGAGGTTAAAAATGACGGAATAAATTTCGGGTTGTCACACTATTAGATACACAACATTATGAACACATGAAGAACCCTAGCATGCTCCTAGTATTTTCGAAATTCACATAGAAAGATAGATCATATACCTCTTATTGTTATATTGCAATAACAACTCAAATCTTGAAACCCTCAGTCTTGAAAGAAAGTACCACAAGTGTAGTACCTCTAATGGCTCACAAACACCACAAGCAATTGGAGAGGCAATAGAGAGAGAAGAAGAGAGGTAAAAATCGGCTCTAGGAACCCTAGGGATCAAGTGGGACGATTTCTATGGCCTTAGGGGTCTTTATATAGGGTAGAGATTAGGGTTTCAACCCTTATCCTTATCTAGTTGCTTGCCCACCAAGTAACCAAAGGATAAGCCTTGATAACATTTATCCTTGGACGATTTGAAGGATTCCTTATCCCTTGAATTCGTCCAACCTATATCTAGGGTAACCATTGCCCTACTCTGCAACTATCACATAATTACAATTCAGCCCCTCTAGTTTAATTAATTACACTTGATCACAAAATTAATTCCTAATTAATTATTGACCAATATTAATTAAAAAAATATGATTTCTCCTTTAATATATTATTCTTATAATTTATTAATAAATCACAATAACGTCTTTCTCTATTTATTTCTCCAGTCAAGTTGCTTTGGTGAAGGCAACCCAAAAGGACCATGCACAACCGGGTCAAGTACCTACCAAATATGGTTACAGGCTTAGACACTAATCCAACAATGTATACATATATAGAAATAAAAGCTCTATCCGTCCATTTAGTACCTTTGGGTAGCAAAGGCATACTTTCGGTTATAGACGTACATTACTAGTAACTATAATAGGTATAGTTAGGAGATACTACTTACTATTCCAAGTACAAGGAATCACACAAGAGTCAGTTCATTCATGATTTTATACTAATACATTACATACTATAACAGAGAATACTATAATAGAGAATACTATAACAAAGAATACTGGACAGAGAATACTATAACAGAGAATACTATAACAAAGAATACTATAAAAGAGAATACTATAACAGAGAATACTATAATAGAGAATACTATAACTGAGAATACTAGACAAGGATACTATTCAGAGAATACTATACATAGAATCCTATTACTATAATAAGTATACTATAACAAAGTTTAGAGATAACATAATGTGAGATACTACTTCATGACACATCGACCACTTCGTTATGTCACGTTTTGTAACCAGAATCTCCTAGAGGGAGAGCGTGAGTTTGCATATAGATCTATATTGGATTGACTATCCTACACCTTTTCTGTTCGCTACAGTGGGACTTGCAAGTCTTCGGGCGCCAAATGTCATTTCTTCCGACGTCTTTCATCGTCATGCTTTAGTGAAATTAGTATGGTAACGATCATATCACATTTTGCCTTAAACCATTGGTTTTAAGGTAGTTATTACTTCAGTGATTAATACAAATAATATGGTAGTACATATATACATTTTCCCATTATTTTCAAATTGTGATCTTCTCACATAAAGGGTAATATAAGGCTATATTTAGGCAATGATAGTCATACTTGTGAAAAACCTTCATTCTTACAGAGAGGCAAACTTTCAAAACAGTCGGGTCTTGGTAGAAGACTACATTTTATACCAATAGGAAATATAGGGTTTCATACTTATACAAACTTTATCACTAAACATTTACTAGTCTTTTCTTTACAGTTTTACAAAACAATGACACTAAAATACTTATGAATTCACCAGCTTAAATGATGATCTATGATTTCAAAACAACTTGTATTCTCAAGTCACCAGTAGACAGGTACGGCGACCAGGTTTTGAGAAGACAGAGCGGTCAAGACTCGTCTTTTATTGTGATTACCTTTATATTGTCTTATTCTATGAAAGAGCACACTTGTATTAAAATTATACTATTAATGCAATGGATGATGTTGTTGCTTGTTTACTACTTTACACTGTTGTGATACTATACATGACGTCCTCCGCCCCAGAACATTTCCGCCGTTCTTGGTTTTGGGGTATGACACAGAGGACATCATGTACAATATCACAACAATGCATAATAGTAAACAAGCAACAACATCAAGCATTGCATTAATCATTTAGTTTAATACAAGTGTGTTTTGTGTATAGTTTATAAGACACCAAAAATGAATAATCAAAATAAAGACGAGTCTTGAAAGCTCCGTCTTCTCAAAACCTGGTCATCGTTACCTGTCTACTGGTGACGTGAGAATACAAGTTATTTTGAAAGAGTAGATCAACATTAAAGCTGGTGAGTTCATAAGTATATTAGTGTCATTGTTTGTATGAAATTTTTTGTAAATGTTTGATGTAAATGTTTGTAAGTGTTTGTAGTAAATGTTTGTATCTCCAAGAAAATCCAATATTTTCTACTAAAAAGTAGCCTTCTTCCAATGCCCGAATGTTCTGTATGTTGTTTGTTTGTAAAAGTGTGTGTATTTCCCAAGTATGACTATCATTACCAAAATATAGTTTACACTACTGTTTATGTGAGAAGATCACAATGTGAATGTAATAGGAAAATAACGATGTACTATAGTATTGTGTATATATAACTACCAATGTATGAACTACATTAAACCAGTTTGTTAATTAGGTAAAATGTGATGAGGGTGTAACCATACTTGATTCACTAGTAATACACGACGATCAAATATGTCGAAATGGAATGACATTCGTCAACCTTAGACCCGCAGGTCCCACTGTAGCTAGCAACAAGGTGTAGGACGGTCCCGTATAGATCTATACACAAATTCACGCTCTCCATCCAGGAGACTCTGGTTACAAAATGTGACACAATAGTAGATTGCCATGCCATGAAGTAGTGGCTCACATTAATGTTATAGTATTCTAATGTTTGTATAGTATGCTCTAGTGTATTGTATGTTTTCTCTGTTCTAGTGTATAGTATGTTCTCTTTGTATAGTGTAGTGTATGTTCTCTTAGTTTCTCATCATAGTAGGTTCTTTCTATTTCTCATAATAGTATGCTATTCCTGTTTCTCCTAATAGTAAGTTTGTATTTGACTCATGAATTAACTGACTCTTGTATGCTTCATTATACTAGAAGTAGTGAGTAGTAAACCTCTAAACTATACCTATTATACTTTACTAGTAATGTTGTTTGAATGACTGTGTATGTTAGTACACCTTTGCTACCCAAAGGTGTTGAACTGATGTATGAACTTTTATATCTATACATATATACATAATATATAACTAAGGTTCAAACGGCACTCGGACAAATAACCAGATACCCTAAGTCCACAACCAAACAAGGAACATGAAATAAAGTGAGTTATCAATCCTAAGTCCTTTCAACCTTATTTATATAACTATATCTATATACACATGATTTTGACAATATATATAAGTTTAAAAGAGTTTAACATATAAAAGAGTTTTTAACCACTTGAATGGTAACATATGACTTATGTCAGTCTATAAAATGCTATGAAGAGTTTGTTGGGTAAAACAGTTAAAGTATAAGAAAATCCACTTGTTTGATAGCTATTAATCACATGTGATTGATATAATAACTATAATGTTTCTACATGTATTCCCCCCATAAAAGCATTTAAAAACATTTAGAAGATAAGTTAAGGGGTATGAACTCACCTGTAGTGAGTGATACAAATGTAAGATCGATTTCGGATGCTAGGTGTCAAGTAAAGCCTTGAGCACAAATGGATCCTAATAAGCATATAATGATACATATCTGGATATAATTAGTGTATATACAACTAATCATGCAAGGAAACCACTTTAGGGACTAGGAAACACTTGGATTGAAGTGTTTTAATCACATATGATTGGATCAAATGGAGTTTACGGCCACACCTTAGAGTTTACGGCCACACCTTTGGTGTTTACGGAAAAGGGGACTTTACGGCCATAGAGTATGACTTTAAGAGGTGTTTAGGGCCCTAACTAGCATTCAGTAAGTGTTCACGACCCTAGGCTTGGACTTAAGATGAGTTTGTGGCCAAGATAAGCACCAAGACAAGGGTTTACGGCCATGCGAGGGTTTACGGTCCTCTTGGTGTTCATGCAATATATGATGTTTTAAGGTTAGGAATCGTGTTCTTATCAAGCCTAAATAAAAGATAGAAGAAAGACTCACACTTTTGAAGGCTTCTAAGAGTTCACGACCCAAGAACAAGTAGGTGTTCTTGGTAAAAGTGAAGAAAACTTGAAGATCAACCCAAAAAGAGATATTTCGTGGATGAAAACATGAATCTTCACTAGATAAAGAAGAATATGAAAACTGAAATTGGAAAGATTACTTAAGATATTGAAGATCAAGGTGAAAGTTCTTGATGATACTTAAGAGGAAATCGAGTTCTTGAGGTGGGAGTGTAAGAAAAAGGAGAAAAATTAAGGAATATCTTATATAAAGGGAAGAGTTCACGGCCAAGGAGGTGTTTACGGCCGTAAACTCTAGCTTACGGCTAAAAACTCCAATACTTGGAGTTTTTCGGCTTGTTTGCTGCACACAGAACTGTACAAGATACTTCCTATCCCTCTTTCCTTGAAGGCACTAGGCTTAGAACCCTCAAACAGACCCTAAACAATCCTAAAATATAGCCAAAATGAGTCTGAATTTGATTGATTTGAATGGCTATACAAGATCAAAATTTTGGATTGTCACAGAGGAGCTAACCGATATGGTGCCTTGGCTATCGGAGCCACACCAGGGACTAGATCTATCCTAAACTCCACCTGTCTCTTCGGAGGTATCCCAGGCAACTCCTCTGGAAACACACTCGGGTACTATCGCACCACTGGCACATCACTCACAGTCGCCTTACCCGTCTCCCGAGTATCCATGACGTAGGCAACATACCCTGTGCAACCCTACTGAAGGTAGCACCTAGCCGTCGTTGCTGAGCATAAATCCAGTCCACGTTGTGGCCTCTCGCCATGAATCACCAGCTCTCCCGCACTCGGGGTCCTGACACGTACCAACTGCTACGTGCAGTTGATCACAGCCCCATTAGGGCTCATCCATTCCATGCCGTTGATAACCTTGTTCCCACGCAACGGTATGGGAACCAAGTCTACAAGGTAATGCTCGTCATACAACCTCAAAATGCAATCTCTGAAAACCTTTGACGCTCAGATAGATCGGTTGTCCGCTATCTCGACCTCTAAGGGGCAATCCAACATGCCCGAAGACTCAGAAAACTTCTTGATGAGAGCAAGAGAGACAAATGGTAGGGTAGCCTCCGAATCAAATAACACATGTACTGAGATTCGATTCACATGGAATGATCCTAAACAACACATATACATAATACATAAATATCATAACTGACAAGTAATATAAGTTGTGGAGAAGAAATCATACCCGTCACCACATCTGGTGCAGTACACGCCTCCTCGGATGTCAGCTTGAAGGCTCGGCTCCTTACTTCTAGAGCATCTGTGTTCCCCTGTCGGCTATATGTGATCTGTAGGTTCGAGGGAGCTGGCACCGCCACTAGCGTTGTTGGAATTAGTCTCAGGCAGTCGGCCTTTTTATTTCCCTTCTGATTGTAATGGCAGCAAATCAGGTCTAATGTCTGGAATGTGGGTGTAGGGGCAGTACAATCCTTGCTAAAATGCCCACTCTTGTGACACTTGTAGCAGCCCTATGATCTGAGTCTACACACTCCCTCATGTTTCTTGCCGCACTTCCTGCAGCGACCCCAACCCTATTATCCCTTCGACCTGGTGTCGGATCCCTTAAGTTTCTTCCTCGAAACCCCAATAACCTCCCCGGTCCATGCCTTCCTCTTCCTGAGGTGCTCTATATCAATCTCCTTCTCCCACGCCATTGCAATCATGTCATCCAAAGTCGGGTATGCTGAGTAGCTGACATGTTTCCGAATGTCAGCCCTCAACGTGTCATGGTACCAAGTCTTCCTCATCTACTCATCCTCTGATTACTATGGCAACAGTAAGGCCTTATCCCCAAACTTGGTGATAATGTCCGCCACTGACTCCATTGTTTGTTTCGTATCAGGAAACTCTCTGGCAAGCTACTGAAGCTCCACAGCCACCGCAAAATCAGCCCTAAACCTAGTCACAAAGTCCGACCAAGTCATATCCTCAATGGCTGGGGCTCCCAATGAATCACTAACTGCCTCCTACCAGTCTCTAGCTCTGTCTCTCAAACAATTTGCAGCATACAGGACCTTTGACCCCTCAGGGCAGAAGCTGATCAATTGTGTAGACTTGATGTCTGCAATCAATCTCTTGGCTACAATGGGGTCCTTCACCCCGTGAAAGTCTAGCGCACCACTTCCCCTGAAGTCCTTGATTGACAGTGTGCGTGTCCCTGACTGGCTGAATGCCATGTCACTCCGGAATGCCCTGAGGCAATCCTCCATCAGCTCAATGATCCCTTCCTTGATTGACCCAAAAATCATCGGGGTCGCCTCAAGGATGCCTCTCGTAATCTCTGACGCGATGAAATCACGTATTCCTTCATCAACCGGCTAGGATCATACACACAAACCCGAACATGATCCTTATCCAGACCCTGGACCTCCTGCTCTGTGTCGTGTCAACACCATCTAAAACAAAACACATAATCATCAGGGTCTTACATAACCTCGCGATGTCTCACACAGTTTACAAGTTCCCTGGTTCTATCTTAACCCCCCTTGACTTGAGTACGGATCCTCTACTTTCAGTAGTACATGCCCATACTACCTTCCATATCTATCCGTACTTTCCTCAAGGATTGGTTTGACTTCACCAAGTCCCTTCTACTACTACTACTCTCTGCACTAATCTCATCCTAGGCTTACCCTAGGGTAACTCTCCAACTTTCTCTCCACCATCAGCTGCATAAGAAATCCCTATCATCTCTCCCTAAATAGCTCGCGAATACTATTACATATCACTAAGACCAGATAATTCTTCGAATGAGAGGTCTCTCCCTACAACGGTTAGACTCAAACGAGAGCTGCGAAATAGGGCTAAACCTAAGCTTCTGAAATTATTTAGTCCTCATAATATGTAACTTAACGTATTCGTTTACTAGTTAATTAAAGATAACTAGGACTTCTAATATCACAAAGCAAACAACATTCGATCATCGAGTAACCCAAACCATGCATATCCTATCCAGGCTATCATATCACTCACTAATCAGTACTATCATGCAACTCAACAAGCATATATAACAGGCATATCGGGCATCTTCCTAGATCCTTAGCCCTAATCTCGCATGCAGTTCTCACACACATATAGTAAGCATACAAGGCATCCATCCTAGATCCTTATCCCTAATCTAGCATGCAGTTCTCATACACATATAGTAGGCATATAAGGCATCCTTCCTAGATCCTTAGCCCTAATCTAACATGCAGTGCTCATACACATACAATAGGCATATAAGGCATCCTTCCTAAGTCCTTAGCCCTAATCTAGCATGTATTTCTCATAATCATATCATATCATAATATAACAAGTATGGATATCTTGGGGTAAACTTGCTTGAGCTCGGCCAGACGCACCCATGACACAACTTGTTCTTTTCAAAGTTCTTTTCTGTTTTCAAATTCTTTTCACACTTCTTTTATAAAATGATTTTCCATTTGAAATTTTTCATACAAAGTCCTTAGTTTGAGTCCAGACACACCCGAGAGTGTGCCCGAATCCCTCAAACCAAGGCTCTAATACTAACTTGTAACATCCCCATTTTCAAGACCAAAAATTTCATTTTTAATATAACAATTAATAAAACATTTTATAAGAAAAAATCATTCATTTAATTCATTTTATATAACCCATATATCCCATGTCTCAAAACCATATCGTAGAACAATAACAATGTCAGAGCACAATCCCAAGAATCTCATAGTGCAGAAATCGTGTGTGTGTAATGCGCTGCTACCATGTGGGCTCCTTCCCCTTCGATGAAGAGGTACCTGAAACAAAGTTGAAAACTGTAAGAACGAAGATTAGTGAATTCCCCAACAATACCACATACCATACATAACATGTACTGTCTAACATAACTGGGTACTAGCTACCCCTCCGACCCTATCGGCCGGTAACTTGCCTACCATATTTGGGTGCTCGTCTACCCCTTCGGTCCCGTCGACCGGTAACTTGCCTAGCATATCTCGGTGCTGGCCTACCCTTTTGGTCCTGTCGACCGGTAACTTGCCTATCATATCTGGGTGCTGGCTTACCCCTTCGGTCCCGTCGACCGGTATCCAGGGACTATTTCACCCCCACTACTACCACATAATATCATATCATACATATCATAATCTGTCTATATAGCTGGGTACTAAACCACCCCTTCGGTCCTATGGACCGGTAACTAGGGACTATCTCCCCTAATACTACTATCACATATCTTTATATCATGCTAGCACATAAAACATATCAAGTAGTAGCAAATCTAGATAATTATCACAAAGATAATCATCTACAACGCAAAATCCTACTAGTGGGCTAGTATTATGGCCGTAGACCCACCACTACAGGAAGGTAACTCACCTCAATGTCGCATAGTAGTTGAACTGTCCTCGGTTAGGGATGTCAAAAAGTCCCGTGGGACCCCGATCCCATGGGGGACCCGTCTCGTATGGGGGCATTTGTTGAAAAAAATCGGGGACGGGGGCGGGGGCAGGGGCAAGATTAACCCCCGTTTTGGTTTCGGGGGCGGGGGCGGGGGTTGGTAGTCCCGTCCCGAAACCTCCGTGGGGGACCCGTTAATAAATTATATAAATTCACATATATTAATTATATAAATATAATAAACAATAAAATGATTTTTACATACAGAAATTCTACAAAAAAAACATGTTTTTAGTTGTTTGTAACATGTAAAGTTATGTTATAAATATCTATTTGTTACCCAAAAAATAGTTTCTTTTAGCCCAAACAAAAAAATTTTTTAGCCCAAATAAGGTAGCCCAAAATTAATTGGGGGCGGGGGCGGGGGTTAGAAGGGGAATTCGGGGGCCGGGGCGGGGGTGGAAAGGATGGAGATTCCGGGGGTGGGGGCGGGGGCGGGGGAATAGGAAAAATTTGGGGGCGGGGGCGGGGGATGCAATCCCTGTCCCGTTTGCCCCCGTTGACATCCCTATCCTCGGTTCTAGGATTGACTCCTCTCAAACTCCTACACATTACAATCCTCCTTAATTATCCTACCATAGTCAAAACCCTTTCAAAGGTCAACTCAGGTCAAAGTCAAAGTCAAGGTCACTTTGGTCAAAGTCAACATCTGGTTGACTCAACTCACCGAGTTGGTCCATCAACTCGTCGAGTTCCATAATTTAGAGAATCTCGAATTCGCGATTTGATTCGCCGAGTTGCTCTTCAAGCCACCGAGTTTCTCCATATGGTTGAATCGGGACTTTCCATTTAAACTCGTCGAGTCCTTCTTTGGACTCGTCAAGTTCATCTTCATCTCTGTTGGGATAGCTACTCCTAACTCGCCGAGTTCATCATTAAACTCGTTAAGTTCCATGATCTTCAAGTCCATAAACAAGTCAAACTTGTTGAGTCATCTTCAAATCTCAACAAGTTGCACAATATCAGAAAAGGTTGGCGAAACTATGTGCCAACTCGTCGAGTCGTATGAGCGACTCGTCGAGTCCGTCAATGTCCAAATCCATACATCCGATTTCAATCAGGCGTAACACATCCAAAATTTAGATCTGACCTCGTAGGGTCGATATTACAGGTAAAGTTACAAACTTTACATGCATGTATGGTGTTATGAGCCAAAAACACCATTACCAAGCCTAAAATGAAGTCTAGGACAAAGGGAAGGGTTAAAACATGATAAATTCGTAAACTGTATCGCTATAGGGGCTGAAAGGGAACTGGATCTGAAGTTACAACTTCAGATCACACTAAAAGTTTCACAAAATTGCTAAAATATGACCTTAAACTCAAACATGGAGAGATCTAGAAATAGGGAAGTCGAGGAAGCTACTTTATACCTTAAAGAGACTGGAAATCGAGCTGGAACCCTGGATCTACTGCTTCCTTGAACCTTCTAGATTGTGACAACCCGAAATTTCTATCTTGTACAACCTTTCAATTCAATCAAAGTTAGACTCGAATCTGCTATCTTTTAGCACTGTTTAGGGTCTATTTGAGTGTTCTAAGCCATGTGCGTTCAAGGATTGGGTTTAGGGATGAGTTAACTTTAGTTCATCGTGTTACATTCAAGCCAATAAATCCATCAAGAGGAGTGCACAACCGTACACATGAGTGTACGGTCGTACACTCAAGGTGGCCGTGAACTCATGCGTACATATAAGAAATTCTTTCACTTTTCTTCATTTCTCAGCCTCCCAAGTCAAGAACACCTGAATTCTCTCTCAAGTATCATCAAGTATCATCATCTTGATCTTCAAAAATGTAAGTTTCTTCCATTGCTTGTTGATACATTGCTTCATCTAGTAAAACCCTTTGATTTCATCCATGAAATTCATCTTTTTGGGTTAGATCTTCAAGATATTCATATTACACCAAGAACACACACTAGTTCTTGGTGGCCGTGAACCCTCAACAAGCTTCTAAATCGTAAGTGTCCTTTCCATGTGTTTGATATCTATTAGAAGCTCTTGATTTACATCCTAAAATCAACCAACTTAGCAAGAACATCAAGAGTGTACGGTTGTAAGCCCTTGTACAAACGTAAACCCTTGTTAATGTTCATAGTTTGGCCACAAACTCTCCTTAAGGCTAATCATGCGGCCGAGAACACTTCCTAGATGATAGATAAGACCCCAAACACCCCCTTTTCATGTTTCTTCAATGAGTGTACAACCTCGTAAACCCATTGGCCATGAACCCATGGGCCGGACACACTTTTCATACAATCACATGTGATTGTAACAGTTAGTTTCAAGTGTTCCTTAGTCCCTTAGGTTGTTTCCCTTCATAATTAGTTGTTATATACATCTGCCATACCTAGCATCCTATTACCATCTTGCCATCCGAATCACTCACTATAGGTGACTTTATCCCCCTGCAGTCAACCTTTTAACTATTTTAAATGCTTTTAGGGGGATACAAGTTGAACACAATTGAAATTGTGTTAATATAAACATTTATTTTCTTGCTAAACATCTTGTTTCAAACAGTTCTTAAAACTTTTTTCAAACTACTTTTAAATTCATTTCAACTCCTTTACTTTCAAAACAATATTCATTTATGTATTAGTGTATAACTATGCTTTGATGGACTTAGGACTATTGTTAATGATCTTGACTCCTGTTCCTTGTTTGGTTGTGGGCTTAGGGTAGGATACATTAGTCCAACTGTCTATTAACTCATAATTATACATGCAAAATACGTAAAAGAATATTAACTCTTTTCGTTAAAGTTATACTTAATTCAATTGTTTAAACTAAGCAACCGAGTCTTTTCTATAAGTCATATACAAACAAACATGCTAGTAAACTATAATAGGTATAGTTTAAAGAAAATATACATTTACAAGAACATAAGAGAACATATACATATACATATACATTTACAAGAATAGAAGAGAACATATACATATACGTGTACATTTACAAGCGCAGAAGAGAGCATATACATATACATTTACATGTAAAGAAGAAAACATATTCATATACATATACATATACAAGTAAAGAAAAGAACATATACATATACATATACATTTATAAGTACAAAAGAGAACATAAATATATACATATACGTGCTTTATAAATAGAATGTGAGATATTACCTTATGGTACAACAATACATTGTTGTATCACTTTCGTAACCAGAGTCTCCTGGAGGGAGAGCGGGCATTATGTGTGTTGGTGCATCTAAATGCTCCACAAATAATGAGTGATTATTAGGTTGTAATTTTCCCTTTATTTGTATTGTTGCTGTAAATACTCTCCCTCCTATATAAAGGGAGAGTTGGTCACTTATTAGTTAGCTAGCTCATTTTCTCACTTCTTATAAGAGTTACTTTTATAAAATGTAATCTCTAGAGAGAGAAAGTGGTGGGTTCTCCCACCCAAGGAGAGTTTCTCTCCCACCAAGTTCTTATTAATATTCTCTCTTTCTTTTTCATGTTCTATGAACTCATCATATGTTCTTGATATTTTTGATACACGATTAATCTCAAGATTATTTCTTCCGCACTCACCGTTCGTTATAAAAATGGGTCTCTACAATTGCTATCAGAGCCGTACCTTGAAGATCTCACTATTAGCTCAAGGGAACGACTCCCGTTCGGTGATTATCTTGTGATTTTTCTGTGTTTCTGCAAGAAAAAATTTCGGGTTGCAAACTGAATTTTTTATATGATGTTCTTTCTTATTTCTATCATTTGGGTGATTCTATCTCAACAAAATAAAAATGTTGTTGTTGATGATCGTTCTATTCTCTGCTGGAAGAAGATATTCTTAAAAAAAATTTGTGTTGCTGTTGAAGAAGTAAAAAAATGGGAAGAGAAATTAATTTTGTGGTCTCCAATTTGTTGAAGACTTTATTCCAGGGAGTTCTTTTTCTTGGATGTGAAGACACAAGATTATGAGCTTACTATTCATGAAGGAAGTGAAGAATTTCTTTTGAAGATTTTTCCCAGCACCTTTTCTCATCATGAGAGGTATCATCTTCATATCTCTTAATTTTAAATTGTTGTTGTGAATGTTAATTTGAAGAAATATGGACGTAAATTGTGTTTGTAAAAAGCACTTTGTCCTTTTAGCTCTTTTGGGTAAACAGTAATTCACTTTTATTTGCCTTCCCAAGCAAAAACCATGTGACTATGTCCAATCCCATCACCTTTTGTCCCTAAAAACCCCTGCACACTCTTTCTTTTTGCCTTCCCAAGATCCTCCTTTGACTTAGAATGCTTTATAAAAATATTCCCTTATTAAAATATGAATAAATGGCCTTTTTGGTACCATTTTTCATGAAAATAGAGCATTTTTCGTCACCTGTTCAGCCCCTTCCGGACCCCCGAACTGCAGCCAAAAACTGCCTACCGGAGTCACCTAAGAAGCCTCTCAGCAGCCCCTCTTATGCCTTGATCTGAGGTCCTCTTAGGTCTCTATCCGCAGCCGAGGGTCAGCAGCCAAAACGAACCGCAACCTTACCATACACTGCTGACCGAAGTCCCTCAAGACTGCAGCTTCGGATCCTCTTGGCTTGGATCGCAGCTCGGACCGCAGGAGCGTCTACTGCAGCTCGCATCCGCATCCACTTGCTTCCTTCGCACTGCAATCAAACCGTCCGTAATCCTTCCTTGTCCGCAACAAGACCACCCATCCGCACCTAAGCTTCATCCGCAACCACCTAGCGGACCTCGGATTCCCTTAGCCTCCGCCCATTTTCTCCTCCCTCCTCCAGACTTTTCCCCCTCCCTCCTCCTCGTTCTTCCCTTCAGCCCCTCCCCCTTCCTCCCCGCTCTTCTCCTCCTCCCCTCCTTTTTTTTTTCTCCCTTCTCATCAGCCCCCCCCCCCCCCCTTTTTTAGCCTTCTTATTTTTTAAGCCTCTTTTTTATTTATTTATTCAGTTTATTTTATTTTATTTTTTTTTCTCAGCCTTTTTTTTTATTTAACCCATTATTTTTTTTTAACACCAACTATTTTTTATTTAGTTAATTTTTTTTACACCAATTTTTTATTTAGCCATTTTTTTTATTATAACCAATTTTTTTTATTACAACCAATTTTTTTAACGCCGATTTTTGCCACAACCTATCCATGGATTGTCACATTCGTTACTTCATGCCGGTTATTATTATTGGAAGAATATTCCTACCGCACTCGGACTTCATATTATCATTTTGTGATGCTTGCACCGCAACGGCGATTGATCACCAAAGTTGTTTCGCATTCTTCACGTTATGGGATTTTATGACTTGTTGCTTATGATTTTTGGTTGACAAATCATGGATCTTGAGCATGTGGACTTTATTCTCTATTGAAGACCACTTCAGTGTTCCGACACCGCAGTTTGGATATTTGGATATATTTTTGGCACAACAGATTTTCTCAGCACAGCTTCAGCAACTGTCACTCACTTTCTCATGACTGCAAAACTATTTATTTTACTCTTTCTCGTTTCTTATCGGGACCCTTCATACATCTAGGGAGAGCTTCTCTTAGCTCTTGGTATCCGACACTCTCCATCCGATGAATTGTTGATTTTTGATATCCGGTCATTGGTTATCAAAAATAGGGAGAGAATATCATCCGGATTTGGTTATTATTGTTTGAGTTTGGATTTTTGTAGGCTTCTGAAGACGATTATTTATTTAGTGATGCGATGTGGCACTTATTTTTGGTCTTCACGTATCAAATTTTCGGCATTACTCGATCTTTTCCGATTCGGATTATTTATTATTTGGACTCTACCACAGGATGATTTTGTGTTCGCATCTGGTTCAGATCTTATGGTTTCAAGAGTTTGGATTTGTGATATGTTGAAGACGAAGATTATTTTGGCAATGTGACGTGGCACTTATTTTTGGTCCTTGAATCAAATTTCCGGCATTGCTAGACCATGTTTTTGGACTCACATTATTTTTATCCGAACTTCATGTTATGGATGATTCACATTTTTAGCAGGTTATTCTTTGAAGAATTTCGGTGTATTATGATTCGAGAACTCGAGATATTTTTCAGACTTTTGAAGAAGAAGTGTTTCTTTTATTGGATCTTCTACTTGCTCATGGTGACCTCCTTCTTCGGGTGATTATGATTGGTTTGAAGATTTGGATCTTATCTTTTCTGCTTCATTGGTTGTGCTTTAAAGCCGAAGACCTTCATTTCAGAGATTCATGGCCAGTTTCAGACTTCACAGACACTTTAGAGTTTCAGAGACATCTCAGCACTTGAGTTCATTTTATTACCACACTTGCTAGTCGGATTACTGTATTATAGCCTTGTATCACTTATTGTATCTCTCATCACTTGTAAGCATTTAAGGAGAGAATGTTGGTGCATGTAAATGCTCCACAAATAATGAGTGATTATTAGGTTGTAATTTTCCCTTTATTTGTATTGTTGGTGTAAATACTTTCCCTCCTATATAAAGGGAGAGTTGGTCACTTATTAGTTAGCTAGCTCATTTTCTCACTTCTTGTAAGTGTTACTTTTCAAAAATGTAATCTCCAGAGAGAGAAAGTGGTGGGTTCTCCCACCCAGGGAGAGTTTCTCTCCCACCAAGTTCTTATGCATATTCTCTCTTTCTTTTTCATCTTCTATGAACTCATCATATGTTCTTGATATTTTTGATACACGATTAATCTCAAGATTATTTCTTCCGCACTCACCGTTCGTTATAAAAATGAGTCTCTACAATGTGTATAGATCTATATGGGACAGACCATCCCACACCCCGACTGTTAGCTACAGTCCCAGCTGGCAAGGCCAAGGGGTGACAAAATTTTACAATTGTTTCGACGTGAGAAGGTCATCGTGTTTATATCCGTCAATCAACATGGTTACAACCACATTACAATTTAATCCTTAATTAACCAATTTGGTTTTAAAGGCAATAGGACTCCCTGAAGCATATGGTACATTTTATACGACAATGAGTCTTCATTTTTTCATTTCATTATACAGTGATCGTACCACTGGGTTAAAACTTACTATTTTTCTAGTAAAGGATAGTGTTAATATGGAAAACTTACTCTTATACATGTTAAAATACAAACTTTACATTCTTACACTGTTTTCTAAGAAATACACAAACATTCAGGTCTCGGGTAAGAGACTGCATTTAATTTTAAAAGGAGAAAATATAGGATTTTCTAAGAAAGATACAAACCATTTTACTATACAAAACTAAACATTTTACAACCTAAGTCTAAGCAAAAGACACTAAATACTTACGAAATCACCAACATTTATGCTGATACTCTCTTTCAAAATAACTTGTATTCTTAGGGAACCAGTAGACAGGTACACCCATGCAAATTTTGAGAGACGGAGTGGATTCAGGACTCGTCATTATTTTCATTATACATTTTTGGTGGCACTTAAACTTTACTAAAGAACAGACACGTATTTAGCTATTCTATTAATGCAATGGATGTTGTTGCGTGTTTTATTATTATGCATTGTTATGATACTGTACATGACGTCCTCCACCCCTGAATGTTTCCGCCAATTCGGTTTGGGGGTGTGACATAGCTCCTTCTTCTTCTTCCTCTAGCTTCAAAATCACACAAACACTCTAAAAAATGACATACACACTTATCAAAGCTCAAAGTTCACGAGTTATGGTTTTCTGTACTAAGGGAAACGATGGGGAATGTATGGGAGCTAGTTAACGTGTTTAAATAGGGTGAAAAGCCTAAAAATTAGGGCTTCAATCAGACAGCTCTACTTGTCGAGTCGGGGCTTCCGACTCGTCGAGTATTCACCCGCGTCCAAAACTCAATCCCTACTCGACGAGTTTGGCCTCCAACTCGTTGAGTCCCAGTGTAAAAATATGCATAATTTTATGACTTGAAGTACATACCTGGAACGAGTGTTACACCATCATCACTTTCATAGCACCGATTTCATAATCTTCATACCCATCTCCACCATTTTTTAGGCAAATATCTCTATAATGAGGATAGGCTTAAACCTGATCTGTCACAACTGGAAATTTTGTGTCATGTAATCTAAACATTCAAGTTAATGTGAATCAAAAACTTCAATCAAATACATTATACAAGTACTACAAGTAGTCATCAAACAATTGGAAAACCCTAGAAGTTCTTGTTAAGTCTATTTTGGACTAGAACTTCCTTATTGGATCCAAGTGGACCAATAAGCTTCCAATTGGACTATCATGGGCTTAGAACCCTAATTGGGCTCTAATTGGACTCACATCTATTTATTTCAATATTGTGAGCCATGTTGGACCTAGAATGAAATAAATTAATGACTATGAACCATAATTAACCTAATTTGACCCTAACAAGTCATAAAAATCACATTTAAATTTAATTGGACCAAAAATCACTCAATTTAACCATGAGAATTGGGCTTAAGTATTTAAGGTCCAAACACCCTCATTTCCTCCATTATTCTCGGCCCAAAAGCTCAAGCCCAAGAAGAGGGTTGACCTTAGTGTGCCACCTCCTTATTGTCTTGTGGATCTCCATGCAAATCCATTCCATGTATCCATGCACATCACTTCATGTCTACATCTCCCTCTCTCTTCTTGAACTCGGCCGAGAGCAACACCACACACACACAAAACACTCACAAACTCTCTCTAAAATTCACTCAAGACTTCTTCCTCTTCTCCATCCAAAATCTCGAAAATTAGGAAGCATTCAAGGAAGTTCTTCCACAAAATCATCATCTAAGGTAAGGTTTTGCTTGGATCTATGACTTGTATTCCTTACTTATCAAAAATCTCTTCCTAATCCATGCAAAAATCATGATCTTGCACTCTAGAAACCCCATAAACTCGAAAATTTCATCAAGGAGTGCAAAGGCCAAAAATCACTTCATTTCTTCCAATCTTTCTTCAAAAACCGAATCAACACCCAAGGTGAGCTTCATACCCCCTATTTTCTGTTTTTATGAGTTTTGTGGGGGGGGGGGGGGAATACAAGTGAAAGTGTAGATCTATATGTGTTTATATGCCTTGTATGATTTCCATGCTTATATGTATGCTTTTATGTGTTTTAATGTTGGATCTAGCCATAAAACTCCTAAAAACCGAGATATAACTTATGTTATATGATTTTCGCATGAAATGTATTTCTACATACAAAGTGTTTCAAGAAAGATAGCTAAATGGTTTAGTAACAATTTTCTTTAAGCTAAAAACACAAATTTTGGGCCAAAAATGTGAAAAATACAAAATTAAGGGCCCAAATTGACATTTCACAGATTCTGATGGATGAAGTGTGCCAAAACAGTTTCCATAAAACTATTTCTGGAATTATACTCAATTAGAGGATTAAAAACATAAATTTCAAGCTTAATGGGCTAAAAATGAAAATTTCGGCCCAATGAGGCCCATTATGCGAATTTTTCTGTTTTGGAGGGCCAAAACTGTGATTTTCTGTAAAACAGTGGACCATAAGTGATCCAAGTCCTTTTCAAAGGTTTAAAATGATTTTTAAATTTAAAAGGGACCAAAGTTGCAAAAATTTTACAATTTGGGCCAAAATTGTCAAAATTGCGAAAAGAAGGGTATTAACCGAGAAAACTGAAATTTCAGGGACTTAAACTGTTTTCTATGAAAAATATGCTGGAAAATGTTTAATTCAATAATTTTTGGTGTTAAAATGTCAAGAAAATTGATTTAAGGACCAAACCGGAAAATATTTTAAATAAAGGGTTGAAAAAGTAAATTTTACAAACAAGGAGGGGCTGAAAACAGAAAATTTTCATGACTAATTCAATACATACAATTTGACCAAGTAATGGTACTACAACTATCGACAAAATACAATACACTACAACACCAAAAGTCGTTGTTAAACGAATTGGTTCGGTCTCGAACCAATAAAAATCCGAAACCACTAACACAACGATACTATGATGCTACAATACTATGATTCATACAAATAACGATTCGGAATTCATTATACATGTGCACAGACATCTACGCACTATCTTTGGGCCCCACAAGTGTAAAATCTTGTTCGTTGAGCCTAGCTAGCCCGACGACCTGATCTTAAGACCCAAAGACTTCATCTTACGAAGTGTTGGGTTTTACCAATCCGACACGACGTAACCGGACTTTCAATGGCTGTAGACTACTGGTCCCCAAGGGTCCTTTAGTGTCGCTAGTAGAGTCTGCCTTTTTGCGAGGCGGGTCTGGGACCCCTCGTACCTTTTTATCCCCAACCGGCTAATGGAGTCGTTGAGGCCTTCGTGTCCTCCTTCTCTTCGGATGTGGGACTACAGGACGGTTGGATGACGTGATTAGTACGGACGACGCCTTCGGGATCGTTAGTATTGCTATAGACTAGTCGTTTGTGTAACGCGTGTTTGTAGCGGATAATCATGCTCAAAAATAATCCAATGTCGTCTGGAATGATAACTTCATGCGTTGCAATGGTTTCAAGTAATTTCATGAAATTCAAAGAATTAGGAAAACATCGGGTTTTCCTAGGGTATCAATACATACAATTTCAGAATACTTACGACTTCAACAAACAATATTTTACAAGTATAGAAAACAGACAAGCATACTTATGGATCTTCACACCTTTTTGACTATACTATTTTCAGAAAATATCGGATTTTCTGGCGGTTTTTCAAACGACACGAAACATTGTTTTTTTTAAATACAACTTATGAACTCACCAACATTTCATATGTTGACGTTTTTCAAAATACTTGTATTCTCAGGGAACCAGTGAATCAAAGGAAATCGTATTTCAGTGATGGCTTGCAGTTTATTTATGTACGAATCGAACAATTTATTGTGGAATGTAATGTTTAAACAAAGTATTTCATGTAAACTCTACTGGTTGTACAATACTAATGCATGGTGACGAATGTTTTTATGTTTCATATATATTCAATGTTATGGTATTCAATTGAGTCGTGATAGCCCCCGGACGTTTCCGCCGTCTGGTTCGGGGGTGTGACAGGTTGGTATCAGAGCTTTGTTTATAGTGAACTAGCATGTCGAGCCATACATTGATATGCAACTATAAACCAAAAAGAGAGACTAACATAACTCTGAACAAAACAAGTAAATAAAACACACTTGCTTGCATTAGGGATAAGAACCTAATGCCGAATCAAACACAATAACACTGGTATCTCGGTTAATTCGGGACTGTTCTTAGTGATACCAAAGAGCGAATGTAGCCTGATCAACTACATTCTCTCCAAAGTAAAACTAACACACGTCTTGATGAGATTGGGATGACTAGGGAACCTAAAACTATACCCTTTATCATCAACAAGAGAACGTTTGCTTGGTCTGTACAATAGTCATAGAACCTAGGAATAATGTTAGCATATTCACGTACTCGCGCAGACAGCATGGCTGGTTTTCATCACCCTGGAGACCCCTACTTCCCTAATCAGGGAAACAACAGGTGGCTAGAGGAGGAGGAGGAGCCTGAGGAAGAGCCTGAAGAGGAACCTGAGGAGGACCCCGAGGAAGAATCTGACGGAGAACCGGAGGCAGAAGCCGAGGACGAGCCTGCCGAACCCGAAGAAGATGAAGAGCAATTCGAAGAGGAGCTCGAGGGCAGCGAAGGGGGTGATTCGGACGCAGAGTCCGAGGTCATCGACCCCCCTTACCCGATCAGGGTGCCTGCTTATCGTGTGGGTCCCACTGGACCTACCCCTCCTTGGGGTATCGATCTTTGGAGATGGAGCAGACATCAGGGACAACGACCCCCGTTTGGAAGGTCGCGGGAGTTCTTTGATCCGAGGGACGGAGGACCGGCCGGCCGAGCCCTACCGGTCATGGTGAGACGGTTACGGGACACCGGCGACCTTGCTCAGGGCACTGCTGATCAAGTACTCCAGTTGTGGACTAGGGTCGAGCGTGCGGAATAGGAGACGCGTGACGTCCTTCGAGAGTTTCACATGAGGCAGGTAAGGTAGGAGTCTCGACTTCAGGACGCAGAACGCCTAGTGGCTCGTCTTCAGGGAGCATCCACATCTTCGGCACCACCTCCTGACGCAGCTCATCGCAATTAGGGACAGACTTATCATAGTAGGTCATTAGGAACTATATTATGTACTTCGGCTCTATGTTTAAGTGACTACACTACTCGTGGAGCCGTTATGCTGTCAGATTAGTGTTACTTATGTATGCTCTTACGAGCAAATTTTCTTGTACTAAACTCGGATAATATTAAATAAACTTTTATATGTTTTGCTATGATATTACAAGATGCTATGCGTTGAGAAGTATTGATTGTATGCTTGACGATAGTAATGTTTAGGTTCGTACCATACATCTAATTAGTAGGATCACGACCTCATAGAAACCACGTACACTCAACATCTTTCCGTTTCACGACAGAAAGATGCCTCGCCCAGCTACTCGCGGAAATCCCGAACCAACCCCGCCCGAAGTTGACTCCACTGCTTTCCAAGCAGCCGTGTCCGCTGCAGTCACCACAGCTATGGCACAACTTCACCGAGGGAACAACGGAGGAGGCAATGGTCAAGGCTCCGGAAGTTCGAACAACGGGACGAACCAAGGACTCACTAAAACGTGCACCTACAAGGACTTTGCGAACGCTAAACCCCGAACTTTCAACGGCACGGGAGGGGTGATTTCCTTGAAGAGATGGATCGAGAAGGTAGAGTCGGTGTTTGAGATATGCGAATGCCCCGAGCAGTTGAAGGTGAAGTTCGCGGCCTGCACTTTCGTGGACCAAGCCCTCACTTGGTGGAATGGACATGTGGAAGCTATGACACTTCCTGTCGCCAACTCTATCCCATGGGCAAAAATGAAAGAAATGTTAATGGCTGAGTACTGCCCCCGAGGCGAAATTCAAAGGATGGAGCAGGAACTATGGAACCTCACGGTGCAGAATGCTAACATCGACGCCTACATCTCGAGATTCAGCGAATTATCCCTATTGTGCCCGGGTATGATCACGTCAGAAGGGAAGAAGGTTGAACGATTCATTTGGGGACTGACATCCCCCATTCAAGGGAATGTGATAGCTGCGAACCCTGAAACTTTTGACAGTGCGAAGAGATTGGCAAAGAGGCTGTACGATCATAACAACAAAAGAGGCGAGAAACCAATAGAGACTGAGAAGAAAAAGGAGGGTGATGGCAGGAGAGGGAAGAACCCCAAGAGGAAGGGGCGTTAGGGCCCCGAGACCTCTAAAAGGCAGCAAACAGTGGCAGTTAACGCTGTCACCACACCGGTTCCAGTCACCCCACATGCTCCAGCCTCAGCTGCTTCAAATGCTTCAAGACCCTACTCCGGTAATCTTCCTAGTTGCAATAAGTGCGGCCTCCACCATCACGGCGAATGCAGGGAACTCCATTGCACCAGTTGCAACCGAAGGGGACACACTGCAAGGTTCTGCAGAACGTACCCTCCTAGGAACCAGAGTCAGGGGAACAACCAGAACAATAACAACAACAACAACTACCGCAATAACAACAACACCAATGCCGGCGGCAATAATGCAGGGCCTAGCCACACCTGCTACGGGTGTGGAAGGACGGGACATTTTCGCCGAGATTGCCCTAACAACAACTCAGGAAACAGAGGAGCAGGAAGAATGCTGACTATGGGTCAGAGTGATGCAGTCCAGGATCCCGCAGTTGTGACCGGTACGTTCCTCCTAAACCACACCTATGCATGCATCTTATTTGATACCAGAGCGGAACGAAGTTTCGTAAGCGAGAAGTTTAAACATTTATTAAAACAACAACCCCAGAGGCTAGATGAAACATATACGGTAGAAATGGCCAATGGGAAAACCGAATCCACTGAGGAGATTTACACTGGATGTACCCTAACCCTTAACCAGCACGTCTTTCAAATAGACCTAATGCCAGTATCAATTAGGAGTTTCGATGTAATTATCGGCATGGATTGGTTAAGCCCCCACCATGCTGAGATTTTGTGTCGCGAGAAGGCCGTTCGCCTTCGTCTTCCGAATCACGAAACCCTAGTGATCTACGGAGACAAACCCAGTACGAATCTCCGCCTCATCTCGTGCATCAAAGCACAAAAACACCTGCGAAAGAACAATTTGGCGTTCCTGGCTCACATAGTGGACAGGACCAAAGAAGAAACTAACATCCAAGACATTCCGGTAGCGTGTGAATTCCCGGACGTGTTTCCTGAAGATCTTCCGGGAGTACCCCCAGAGAGACAGGTTGAGTTCCGAATCGACCTCGTTCCAGGAGCGACTCCTCTCGCTAAATCACCATATCGGTTGGCTCCTGCCGAAATGCAGGAACTGTCCAGCCAACTCAGTGAGCTTCTGGACAAGGGATTTATCCGACCTAGCTACTCGCCGTGGGGAGCCCCAGTGCTCTTTGTCAAAAAGAAGGACGGATCTTTCAGAATGTGCATCAATTACAGAGAGTTGAATAAACTCACTGTTAAAAACCGCTACCCGCTCCCTCGAATCGATGATCTATTCGACCAGCTCCAAGGAGCTAGTTATTTCTCCAAAATAGATCTATGGTCCGGATACCACCAGCTCAAGGTCCGAGAAGAGGATATTCCCAAAACTGCTTTCCGAGCCCGCTATGGACATTATGAATTCGTCGTAATGCCCTTCGGTCTAACAAATGCACCTGCCGCATTTATGGACCTAATGAATCGAATCTGTCGACCGTTCCTTGACAACTTCGTCATTGTGTTTATCGATGACATTCTCGTTTATTCACGAAGCAAGGAGGAGCACGGCCAGCATCTACGACAAATTCTAGACACTCTGCGATCGGAAAAGCTTTACGCCAAACTCTCCAAGTGTGAGTTCTGGCTTCGGAGTGTGAATTTCCTAGGCCACGTGGTTAGCCAAGACGGAATTCATGTGGACCCCTCTAAGGTCAAAGCTGTGGAAGGATGGGCAACTCCGACTACGCCCACAGAAATTCGTCAGTTCTTAGGCCTAGCAGGCTACTATAGGAGATTCATCCAAAACTTCTCTAAGATCGCCAAGCCGCTTACCTTGCTTACGCAAAAGAGCGTGCCATTCAAGTGGACAGACCGGCAAGAGATTGCGTTTCAAACCTTGAAGCAAGCTCTCTGTAGCGCTCCTGTACTATCACTACCTGAAGGAACAGAAGATTTTGTAGTCTACTGTGACGCGTCGAATCAGGGCCTAGGCTGCGTTCTCATGCAACGTGGAAGAGTGATAGCATATGCGTCCCGCCAACTAAAGACGCATGAGGTAAATTATACGACCCATGACCTAGAACTGGGAGCTGTGGTTTTTGCTCTAAAAATTTGGAGGCACTACCTGTACGGTACAAAGTGCACCATCTTCACAGACCACAAGAGCCTCCAGCACATCTTGAATCAAAAGGAGTTGAACATGAGACAGCGACGATGGTGGAATTACTAAATGACTATGAATGCGAGATCAAGTACCATCCAGGCAAGGCCAACGTGGTAGCTGACGCATTAAGTCAGAAGGAGTACACAAATCGCCGTACGAAAACGCACTCGATAACCATTCAGTCTCATCTGGTCACTCAAATTGCATCAGTCCAGGCAGAGGCTATGGAAGCAGAAAATAGAAATAGTGAGGCATTGCGCGGGATGGAGAAGAATCTAGAAGTCAAGGAGAATGGGGTATACTACTTCATGAACCGTATTTGGGTTCCAAAAATCGGAGGATTTAGAGAGACCGTTATGAAGGAAGCCCACAAGACACGATACTCCATTCACCCTGGTTCGGACAAGATGTATTTGGACATTAAGCAGCACTATTGGTGGCCTAACATGAAGGCGGAAATCGCAACTTATGTTAGTAAGTGCCTTACGTGCGCCAGGGTAAAGGTGGAATACCAGAAACCTTTAGGATTGTTACAACAACCGGCAATCCCTGAGTGGAAATGGGAGGGGATATCTATGGACTTCGTGACCAAGCTGCCCAAGACGTCGGACGGACTGGACACCATATGGGTAATAATCGACCGACTGACGAAATCTGCCCATTTCCTACCAATCAAAGAGTCCTACAAGATGGAGAGACTGACGCGTTTGTACCTACGAGAGATCGTAAGACTCCATGGAGTGCCAAAATCTATCATCTCGGATAGGGACAGTAGGTTCACGTCGCGGTTTTGGCAATCACTCCACAAGACAATGGGAACTCATCTTGATATGAGCACTACGTACCACCCACAAACGGACGGTCAGAGCGAACGAACCATCCAGACGCTCGAGGACATGCTTCGTGCATGTGTGATAGACTTTGGAAAGTCTTGGGATACCCACCTACCGTTGATCGAGTTTTCATATAACAATAGTTATCATTCGAGCATCAAGGTGGCTCCTTTCGAAGCACTGTACGGGCGTAAGTGTAGATCACCGTTGTGTTGGGCGGAAGTAGGTGACACCTAGCTAGCAAAAACGCATACGTCAAACAGGGCATTAACGGGACCGGAAATCATTCGCGAGACCACAGAAAAGATTGTCCAGATCAAAGCTCGATTACAAGCATCGCGAGACCAACAAAAGAGCTACGCTGACAAACGGCGAAAGCCCTTAGAATTCCAGGTCGGTGATCGAGTATTGTTGAAGGTCTCACCCTGGAAAGGGGTTATACGTTTCGGAAAACGGGGAAAGCTGAACCCGCAATACATTGGACCTTTCGAAATCGTTGCACGAATAGGCCCGGTAGCCTACAGACTACAACTACCCGCGGAGCTAAACGGTGTACACCCCGTGTTTCATGTCTCTAATCTGAAAAAGTGCCTATCAGATGAAACCCTTGTCATTCCTCTTGACGAAATCGAAATCAATGAGAATCTCCTGTTCGTCGAAGAACCAATCGAAATCATGGACAGGGAGGTGAAGCGTACTAAGTAGAGCCGCATCCCGATCGTGAAGGTACGGTGGAACGCAAAGCATGGGCCAGAATTCACGTGGGAACGCGAAGATCAAATGAAGCAGAAGTACCCTCACCTAATCTAGCATTCTCAAATCTAGCTTTCAAACAGAATTTCGGGACGAAATTCCCTCTAACGGGGGGATGATGTCACAACTGGAAATTTTGTGTCATGTAATCTAAACATTCAAGTTAATGTGAATCAAAAACTTCAATCAAATACATTATACAAGTACTACAAGTAGTCATCAAACAATTGGAAAACCCTAGAAGTTCTTGTTAAGTCTATTTTGGACTAGAACTTCCTTATTGGATCCAAGTGGACCAATAAGCTTCCAATTGGACTATCATGGGCTTAGAACCCTAATTGGGCTCCAATTGGACTCACATCTATTTATTTCAATATTGTGAGCCATGTTGGACCTAGAATGAAATAAATTAATGACTATGAACCATAATTAACCTAATTTGACCCTAACAAGTCATAAAAATCACATTTAAATTTAATTGGACCAAAAATCACTCAATTTAACCATGAGAATTGGGCTTAAGTATTTAAGGTCCAAACACCCTCATTTCCTCCATTATTCTCGGCCCAAAAGCTCAAGCCCAAGAAGAGGGTTGACCTTAGTGTGCCACCTCCTTATTGTCTTGTGGATCTCCATGCAAATCCATTCCATGTATCCATGCACATCACTTCATGTCTACATCTCCCTCTCTCTTCTTGAACTCGGCCGAGAGCAACACCACACACACACAAAACACTCACAAACTCTCTCTAAAATTCACTCAAGACTTCTTCCTCTTCTCCATCCAAAATCTCGAAAATTAGGAAGCATTCAAGGAAGTTCTTCCACAAAATCATCATCTAAGGTAAGGTTTTGCTTGGATCTATGACTTGTATTCCTTATTTATCAAAAATCTCTTCCTAATCCATGCAAAAATCATGATCTTGCACTCTAGAAACCCCATAAACTCGAAAATTTCATCAAGGAGTGCAAAGGCCAAAAATCACTTCATTTCTTCCAATCTTTCTTCAAAAACCGAATCAACACCCAAGGTGAGGTTCATACCCCCTATTTTCTGTTTTTATGAGTTTTGTGTGGGGGGGGGGGGGGGGAATACAAGTGAAAGTGTACATCTATATGTGTTTATATGCCTTGTATGATTTCCATGCTTATATGTATGCTTTTATGTGTTTTAATGTTGGATCTAGCCATAAAACTCCTAAAAACCGAGATATAACTTATGTTATATGATTTTAGCATGAAATGTATTTCTACATACAAAGTGTTTCAAGAAAGATAGCTAAATGGTTTAGTAACAATTTTCTTTAAGCTAAAAACACAAATTTTGGGCCAAAAATGTGAAAAATACAAAATTAAGGGCCCAAATTGACATTTCACAGATTCTGATGGATGAAGTGTGCCAAAACAGTTTCCATAAAACTATTTCTGGAATTATACTCAATTAGAGGATTAAAAACATAAATTTCAAGCTTAATGGGCTAAAAATGAAAATTTCGGCCCAATGAGGCCCATTATGCGAATTTTTCTGTTTTGGAGGGCCAAAACTGTGATTTTCTGTAAAACAGTGGACCATAAGTGATCCAAGTCCTTTTCAAAGGTTTAAAATGATTTTTAAATTTAAAAGGGACCAAAGTTGCAAAAATTTTACAATTTGGGCCAAAATTGTCAAAATTGCGAAAAGAAGGGTATTAACCGAGAAAACTGAAATTTCAGGGACTTAAACTGTTTTCTATGAAAAATATGCTGGAAAATGTTTAATTCAATAATTTTTGGTGTTAAAATGTCAAGAAAATTGATTTAAGGACCAAACCGGAAAATATTTTAAATAAAGGGTTGAAAAAGTAAATTTTACAAACAAGGAGGGGCTGAAAACAGAAAATTTTCATGACTAATTCAATACATACAATTTGACCAAGTAATGGTACTACAACTATCGACAAAATACAATACACTACAACACCAAAAGTCGTTGTTAAACGAATTGGTTCGGTCTCGAACCAATAAAAATCCGAAACCACTAACACAACGATACAATGATGCTACAATACTATGATTCATACAAATAACGATTCGGAATTCATTATACATGTGCACAGACGTCTACGCACTATCTTTGGGCCCCACAAGTGTAAAATCTTGTTCGTTGAGCCTAGCTAGCCCGACGACCTGATCTTAAGACCCAAAGACTTCATCTTACGAAGTGTTGGGTTTTACCAATCCGACACGACGTAACCGGACTTTCAATGGCTGTAGACTACTGGTCCCCAAGGGTCCTTTAGTGTCGCTAGTAGAGTCTGCCTTTTTGCGAGGCGGGTCTGGGACCCCTCGTACCTTTTTATCCCCAACCGGCTAATGGAGTCGTTGAGGCCTTCGTGTCCTCCTTCTCTTCGGATGTGGGACTACAGGACGGTTGGATGACGTGATTAGTACGGACGACGCCTTCGGGATCGTTAGTATTGCTATAGACTAGTCGTTTGTGTAACGCGTGTTTGTAGCGGATAATCATGCTCAAAAATAATCCAATGTCGTCTGGAATGATAACTTCATGCGTTGCAATGGTTTCAAGTAATTTCATGAAATTCAAAGAATTAGGAAAACATCGGGTTTTCCTAGGGTATCAATACATACAATTTCAGAATACTTACGACTTCAACAAACAATATTTTACAAGTATAGAAAACAGACAAGCATACTTATGGATCTTCACACCTTTTTGACTATACTATTTTCAGAAAATATCGGATTTTCTGGCGGTTTTTCAAACGACACGAAACATTGTTTTTTTTAAATACAACTTATGAACTCACCAACATTTCATATGTTGACGTTTTTCAAAATACTTGTATTCTCAGGGAACCAGTGAATCAAAGGAAATCGTATTTCAGTGATGGCTTGCAGTTTATTTATGTACGAATCGAACAATTTATTGTGGAATGTAATGTTTAAACAAAGTATTTCATGTAAACTCTACT
This sequence comes from Lactuca sativa, assembly GCF_002870075.4. NCBI lineage: Eukaryota > Viridiplantae > Streptophyta > Magnoliopsida > Asterales > Asteraceae > Lactuca > Lactuca sativa. Next base: position 155,715,375 of record NC_056627.2, on the reverse strand, counting down.
GGTTGTACAATACTAATGCATGGTGACTAATGTTGTTATGTTTCATATATATTCAATGTTATGGTATTCAATTGAGTCACGACAGCCCCCGGACGTTTCCGCCGTCTGGTTCGGGGGTGTGACATGATCCAAAATTGACAAACACCTAGAGCAAAGTTATCTACGGCTGAAACATAAAAACCAAAATCAAACCCAGAAAACTTCATCTTCAGATATGAAAACATCATCTTCAAATAACCCACCCATATTTCCTCCCATCATACACGTGTATCTCCGTTGTTCCCTTTCCACCTAATAATCTTGAGCTTTTAAAACCCTAGAAGTTGACGGTGACAGATGAAGGTGTAACATACATAAAACATGGGCCCAAAAATTTCATTTTTAGTTATTAAATAAAACCATAGTTATCGAAACATTCTGTCAAAACATAACTCAAAGTATCCAAAACATCATAATCAGAGTATCATATCAAAAAGATCAGAGTAAACATCTCAGGCTAAACATCATGGTGTGTGCAATGCAGTCATCCCTAGCTCTTCCTTTTGCTAATAGAAGTACATGAAACCAAAACTAAAAACAGTAACCACAAAGCTTAGTGAGTTCCCTATACTACCACATACCATGGTTGCAGAAATCGGGATTAATCGGCGATAAATCTTGGATTAATCGCTTGGCGTTCTCCAACCGTCGAGGATTAAGGCATTAATCGGAAATTTAGGATTAATCGGGTTTGGCGGGATTAATCGGCCTTGGCGGGATTAATCGGTCAACAAAAGTAAAAAATCCGAAAAAAGTCAAAAAAATCGAAAAAAAATCAAAAAAAGGTCACAAAATTTAAAATTTTTTTAGAAAAATTCAAAAAACCAACTTTCTTTTTTTACTCCAAAATTTTCAAATTTTCAAAATTTCAAATATTATACCAAAATGTTCATATTTTCGTATTTCCAAATTTCCAAATTACAACTTTTCTTATTTTCTAATTTTGAAGTACTTGTTTTTCTTATGATATATTAATATTTAATTAATTTTAATATTTTATTAATAATTTATGGTCCCCGATTAATCCTCGATTAATCCCCGCCAAGACCGATTAATCCGTTAACATCAGTCGACCGTCGAGCTACCGTCAAACGATTTTTTACAACCTTGCCACATACCATACACACATTCACATACAGTGGGCCCTACCCTCACATCGGGCCTCACCCGACATTAGATTATATCCGACATTAGGCCCCTCCCGGTATCAGATATTGTGCGACATCGTGTCCCTGATATCGAGCTGAGCTCGGCATGAATATGACATATCAATAATACACATATAATAATCACAACACAAACATACAGACATTCATCGGGCACCGCCTGACATCTGACCATAGTCCGGAGAGCACATACATATTCATCGGGCAGCCCCCGACATCGGACCTTATTCTGGAAACATAAAAATACAGACACATGCAAGAATCACAAAGACATCAAGCATACGAACATTCCTCAGGCATTTCCCGACATCAAACATTGTCCGAAAAGCATATAAACATTTATTGGGCACTGCCCGACATCGGAACTTAATCCGAAAAACAAATAAACATTCATCGGGCACTTCCCGACATCGGACTTTAGTCCGGAACATATAATCATACATAAATATATACGGGCCAAAAATGGTGCCTTAGACCTCTTCACAGAGGGGGAAACTCACCTCGATCTGCTACAGAAAAGATAACGCTCGGTTGCTGAACCGGAAATCCTACACTAGCAACAAATAACTTCGAATTAATAATTATGCTAAAATCCATTAAACGTGGCTTCAACTCATAAGTCCCGACTGTAGGGTTTTGAGCATACTACAACATCCTATGGTGCACATAAAACCCTAAATACCTTCGATCTATGTTTTCATTAATTATACATGCAAATGGTTTCCAAGGTATTAAACCTACAACTAGCGTGCATTTGATGTAAACCATATAAGATACTAATTAGGATAACATACCTTTTGATCGAGCTTGAAGTCTTGATGTATTTGGCCTTAAAGAGCTTAGCCTCAATAGTGTGGAAGCCTTAAGTGGAATCACAACACATCATGGACATAGGAGAAACTTGAGAGAGATTTCCCATCCACACAAAAACACCACGAACTCCAAGAATACACTAGTGGTGATTTTGGGCAATGGAGTATGTATTTATATGTGGGATTTCAAAGGTCATGGATATAACCCAAATCCATACCCACGGGTTTATGATCCATGGTTCATGTAGCCCAACTCTTTATGTATCCATACACAAACTTGGTCCAACATGTATCATAAGCCCAATACATATAAATATAACTAATTAACATAATTAGTCCCTATAGATTTAATTAGTCTCTTTTGATCACTAAATTAGTTCCAAATTAATTCTTGATCAATACTAATTAACTCATATGTTAATATATTATAACTTATAATATATTAATAAATCATATATAACCTCTTCTCTCAAAAGTCTATTCTAACAAATTGTCCTGATGATATGTAACCCAAATGGACCATGCTACTCTCGGGTCGAGTACATACCAATAATAGTTATAGGCTTAGACATTTAATCCAATAGTCTCCCAATTGGATAAGTCTAAAACTTTTATTGCAAGTACGACTTCATAACCGGACTAGCAATCATAGCTCTTAAACCTGTTGTCGAACTCTAAACAAATCAATGACGTGTCCGTTAGATAAGTGATTATATATTCCTCCATTCTAGATATCATTTGGACCGAGAAATGGATTATAATCGTTCTCTCTGTCCATTTGTTGTTTCCCGATTTTTGATTTATGACAAATGACTAATTGAACAAATCAAATCAGTCTAGGCTTGGCCAAACACTTAGGGTGTCATCACTAAATCATCGAGGGGCCCACAGATATTGCTATTATCCTTATGAGGTAAAAGGAATGGATAAACTTCGACTCATAAGCTTGTACTAACTACTTGTTGAATCATACACAAAGGCATGTTTTATAACATCGAGTTTCCAATGTGTTTTCGTGAAATCAATGTATAACCAACTCATAGTCAACAACTCATATCTCTAGGTTTGAAGAATATAAGATATTATCGTCTCATGATTCACTCGTGATAAAATCCATGAAATGATTCAAATGAGTGTGGGTTTAATCCAATACTCAAAACTTATGAGCACTCATGAATGTTGTAGCAACCATTGCAATGTCTAATGCACCTTAGACAAATTATACAAGCCAGATTCATGACTGTCTTGATTCATATCTACTTCCAACATATGACCAACTATGGATGGTTTGAATAACTTAGTCATTCAGGAAGAATTACCTAGTTATTCTGGAAGTAAAAAATGCAAAGTGAAACACAAGAATAATACTTAATCCTATATGGCCCCAAACTCTTAAGTGTAAATAAAACCCTTTTATCTAAGCACCATATTGATTACTCATTATTCATTGTTTCGATTTATCAATTTAATACTTGAATTGAAAAAACAGACATGCCATGCACCAAACATGCATACTATGTTTACCTATGGTCCTTTATTTTGTGAAATAGATCAATTGAACACGACTCCAATGAAGCTCATTTCCCCATCCCTTTTGTAAATGTAAGAATATCAAACTCTTGCTTTTTACTATAATCTGTTAGATTCTAAACTTATATGCAATGATGCTCTTGTAATAGACATTACAAAGTATTCCAATGGAGATCAACTCCATGGAAACGAAGTCTGATATTCAAAGTACGTTCCTTTTAACATCCTTCTGTGCATTAAGTTTCTAATCTTACACAGATTTAGAGAATAACTTCCACCTATGGAAACAATTCCACATTTCCATTTTTACCATCACTTCTGAATTAGAGTTGCCTCTTTTCAAAATATGTCAATATGGTCCTTTCCAAAGTTTACATTATACTTCCAATTCTCCACGATCAACCAATCTTTGGTAAACCTCAGATTGTCCTCGAAAATTGTTTAATCATTTTAGTCAGATCTGGTTCTATTCCTTTTTATTTGCCATGTTCTCATAATTCAAACTATGAAGAGGGATGCCGTAATCATAATTGAATTTTAAGAATGCAACATATATAGAATTTCCTTATGTTGAACCATTCCAACATAACATTCATATATATCTTTGACTAAAGTTGATTAAAATCTCAATCTATGCTTGTAGAATTGGAATTAAGTATAAAATTGTCTCTCTTAATTATAGCATAACAACTTTTCAAACCCGAATTGAAACTTTTGTTTTCTATAATTAACATTGCTAACTTGCAACACTTAACATAATAATCATGCTCCCACTAACATGATGATTATTAGCATAACACATATGCTCCCACTAGCTCTGACATGTATCCAAAAATCAGTTGGACTTCTTGAAATCAATACTTTATTGACTTTCTTACCAAAGTTTAGATTTCTGATACGAGATGCTTTGATAAGAATTTATCAAAATCATACACATTTCCTTAGATAACTCACATGTTTGTCTAAACAATTGTGAAGAGGGATACCGTAATCATAATGTTTAGACCTTCTGCCATTCTCACAAGTCCATGCTAATGTGCCGGTTTCCCACACGTGCTCCACTAATGACTTTGAGATTGCAAATATCACAATTGGTATCTACGTAAAATCTACTTAGTGAAAGAGTTTCCTCACCATCATTTTCATGAATCGGAGAGAAACCTTATAACACTTGGGTTTTTTTTATGGTGTAAGTGTTCCTATCGATGTGAATTTTCCATAACTATAATCATAAGACAAGGTTAGTGACAAATCCAAACTCATATGGACTGAACTTGCCCAATCTTATTTTCTTGCCACCCAGTAGCACAAGTGCCTATCAATGCTTCCAGGTTGTTATGCAAACAATTGAGAACTTATAGAGCTCACAAGCATAGTAAACTTAAACTAGAATGGGTACAAAACAGAAATATGTCAACACAATGGGTTACAAACCTCAAGTTGTATGCCAACGATTAAACAATAGGTTTTATTCTTGATTAACCCTTTAAACTTCTCCAAGATCTTTAAGACTCCCACTGTCCTCTTGACATATGGGATTCTCTTGTCAAGAACCATTCCTTGACAAAACAAATATTCAAGAGTTAGTGTGGATTCTTATCAAGATAAAAACTTCTCACAATTGGTCTTAGTTGGTCACTGTTTTATCCAAAACATCACAACTTTCCAATTTTAAATGTACAAGAGTAAGAAACATATTACTGTTACATTTGACAAGTGTTAGAAACCTTTCTTGAAATTATGTCACTCAAGTTACAATCTTAGAGTATGACTCCAAGACTTGGTTTGGAACGAAGTATGATTTATCTTTTGATTTAACGATTTCAACAATTCCTGATTCCTCTCCTTAGTCAAACAAATGCACTAAGGTGTCCTTAGAGAATCAATTGTGATATGGTTTCGTAATCACTAAGATAGTCAAAAAACAAGATAATCAAGTACTCTCCCATCTCTTCAGAATGGAGAAACTTTTATCTTTCTGCCTTATTTGATTCTTCTTCTCCATTCTGCCATACCTTGATACTTTTACAAAGTTTCATAATTACACTTAAACTTGTAAGCATAACCATATTTACTAAACTTTAGTAAATCATCACGAATAATCGTATTGACCTTTGTGGTGAACCTGATCAGCGGACAACCAAGTATACCCAATCCTTTATTCCTTCACTTGACTCACACATACATGTGAAGAAGGTCTTAGTCTTAATTTCCCAACGATGAAAATTCTCAGTCATCATACAGTACAACTTGCATGATTCCAAGTTTCTTTCCAACTGAAACTTGGGTGATGAGAATCTTTCCTTATTTGGTAAATTATGACACTACCATAAATGAAAGAATCAAATTTTATTTTCCAATATTGCTTTCAATGGAAATATATTGTAACAGCCTGAAATTTAGGAAAGCCTTATGACCCTTCTACTTTGAGAGTTGGCAAGATGAGTCCCTTAAAGTTATATGTTGGATTTGTGAGTACGCTGGGCGTAAAGAAGCGTACACCGCGCTTATTTTGGACATGGACTCACCTGGGTAAATTGTGTGTACCCAGGGTTACACTAGGCGTAGTGTGCCCAGATGCAAACCTTAATTTCTGGCTTGTGCACTATAAAAGGAACGTTTTGTCCATTTCCCCAGCCACCATACCCCCTTGAGTTAGCCCTTAGAGTGCATAAATCCATGTTTAAGCTTGTGTGTGTGTTCTTGAGCTTGAAGGTATCTTTTTTAGGTGAAGAAGGAGAAGAGGAAGCCTTTGTTATAGCTAGAAGTGGAAGAGCAAGAGTAGATCCGAGTTCTACAGTGGTTGGAGATCCCTTTTGAGGTAAAAAGCTTCAAGCTTTGCATCTTTTCTGTTCATACTTTGTAGAGAGAAGTTTTAGGGTTTTTGGTCCCCAAGTTCATAGCTTTTTGAGTGGTTGAGCTCTTAGAATCCGAGATCTGTCCCATACTAGCTCATTTAGTCTTGTTATGTGATAGAAATCTAGTCTCGGTTGTTACAGGTTGTTCATGCATGAGATATGGACCTTTTATGGTTGGAAATAGAGTGCCTGGGAGTTCCACAACCATGCAAAGGCTTAAAGTCACCAACTTTATGGATTAAGTAGTGTTAGAGAAGTCAGATCTACATTTATGATGCAAGACTTAACCGATTAAGACCTGAATGAAGAGGAGGAGAAAGTTGGGAGTTATGTTGGGCGTAATCCCAATACATGTGGTGTAAGGGGCCGTGTACCCCGTTTATGTGAAGCCATCGGGTATGCTTAGCGTACAGATCTGGTATGCGCTGCGTACCCCCGAAGGTTGACTTTTGTTGACTTTAAGGGTTTGGTTAACTTTAGAGTATTTGAGCCTTGAGAGGGGTAAAATGGTCTTTTACCCTCCTGAGAGTGCTAAGAGAGGGAATGGTCTAGCCTTGGGAAATGTTTTGATGCCGCGTGTTTACTTCGTATGGAGGGTCCAACGATTTAGACTGGGCCAGAAAACCCAACGAGGTACGGGACCGGAGGGTCCCACTGAGACACATCGGCTGGAGGGTCGTACAGCAGCCTCGAGTGGCGTATGTGTTGTATGTGGTATTTTGGGGAACTCACTAAGCACTTATGCTTATAGTTGTTGTGTTATGTGTTTTAGGTACTAGCGAGGACCGTGGAAAGGCGCCATTGTGACCCGTACACACAGAGAGGAGATTTTATTTTGTGATCTTGGGATATGTTTTGAATTAATAACTATTGTGGAATACTTTTTGAGAATATTTTTTATATAAATTTGGTTGTTGAAAAATGAAAAATTTGTTTTGAAAATCTCATCGTTACACATATAAACAACAATTTTTCACTAATGCCATTGTAAGGATACTTAAAATAAATAAATTAAAACTTTTTTTATTTTAAAACTTGTGGAAAAATCTTATCGTTACAATGCAAATACATATGAAAACTATGTTGATATCTATTCCTATGCAATTTATCGTAACTCTTAAGCAGTTGCTCAACATTTTGATCACCGAACCATTTTCGCGATCAGAATCAGCATACTCTTTCTTTAAGCTTCCTTTGATTTTCTAAAACATCAAAATGTAATTAGATTATATTATGTATTAGTAATCTCCAAAAGATACTAAATAGAGTAAGATAATGGACTTTACCTAAAGTAGAGTCAAACTTTTGACTTTACCAGATCTTTCAGGTAAATCTGGCAGCTTCGCAACCAATGCCCGTTCGTTTGGCAAAAGAAACATATGGACTCTTTGGAAATGGCACATGAGACTATCTTAGACTTATCCTTTCTCTTTACCATTAGGTCAAATGACTTGACCATGGCCGATCCCTTTCCATTGGGAAGAGAAAGCTTTTTTGGACTTCTAATGTTACCATTTTAATGTCCATGGAAGTTTGGGAAGTTGATCTTCCAATCAAATTTTGATTTACGAGTACCCCAAATCATTTTTGATTTAGTAGCATCAAGCAAATAGGTAAGGTCATTAAGGGTCATGTCTTGATCTGTCATCAGGGTGTGACTCAAGAACCAAGTCAACAACTAGCTACCTCCAGACTTCGACACCCGACTCTCCTGGCTTGCCAATAGGGATTGAGTGACCTTGAACTTTTCAAGTATTTGATCTTGAGGGATAAGGAGAATAATTGGAGAAGGTGGCGGAAGTGAAGCATGATTTCCAGTCCCATTAATGCACAATAAAGGGATTAATCTTTCACCTTGATTGGCATGTGGGATATCATCTTGAATAGGATAGCTTGTTCCTGAAGATTTGGGAAGACCATAGTTGGCTTAACTAGACATCTGTAATGGGAGAAATTCAAGTTTACTTGATTTAAAGTCCTTAATATAACACCCAATATAAAATATTAAGGTAGGACCCAACAAACTATTTTATAACTTGGAAGAGGGATGCCGTAATCCAAGCTACACAATATTTGAAGGTAGCTAAATGACGATTTACCAATTTACACCATGAAAAAAAAAACAAATTATTAAGTTTTAATTGGATTTGAAACTCCTAGATCTTTTAAGATTCATTGAACTTTCAATGGCATGTTTAAATCTCGATTGTGCCCTCTCAAGTTTGTGACTGGGATGCCGAGGATCACAAACAAGGTGTGAATAACCATGCAAATTGACTTGGTACCCTTAATTTTATCACCCAATCAATGTGACGGTTAACCACACACGCTCCACCGATCTATGATAGAACTTAAGTCACCGTTTTCCACACGTTGTTAGTCCTATGTTAGTGTGCCGGTTAACCACACACACTCCACTAACGACTTAAGAAGGTGCAAAGTGTAATATCATGGGTTAGCACCATATCACATTTTCCTAAGTAACTAAGATTAGGAATTTATAAGTGTTTAGTTACTTAGTATTTATCATTACACTTTTAATGAAGGGAGAATTATAGTCCTTTCCTACCCTTTCGGCTAACGACCCTCCACCAGTCTAGGAAGTCGTGGGTGAGAGTGGACACCCATTAAACTACCATTTTATGGGCAGTAACCTTATACCCCCCTTAGAGACTGGCTTCGTCAATGAGGCCTACTAACGGTAAGATTGACTTTATGCTTATATATATATATATATATATATATATATATATATATATATATATATATATATAAGTATTAACTTTTAATATTATAATAGTATAAGGGTGTATTTTACATATTTAAAATACTTGGTGGTTTAATCTTATTAATTAAACTATACTCTTAATTTAATTAAACTTAAACCATGTCATTATGGAACTATTAGCTCCTTTAACTAAACACTTTAATTAATTTAATGAAGTCCATAAAGTTTGAATTAACTTTTAAAATTTTAGAGTTTGGAATTAAAACATTAATGTGTGTGAGACTTTACAAATTCCAAAACTTGAGGGAAAGTTTTGAAACTATTCAAAACCTTTCATATTCATAGCATATGAGTTTGATTATGGTTTAATGAAAAACTTTTCAAGTTCCATAAGTTGAGTACAAGTTAAGGAAGACATAAAATCATTTTATGATGACACTGAAAAAAAGAGACTCTTCCATTTTCATACCCTATTAGACTTAATGTGCTTTTAAATGAAAAACTCTTCATTTTCCATAACTTAAGGACTAGTTATGGAGTTCATACAAAAAATCATTAAGATCAAATTACCTATTAACACATTAATCAAGTAAGTTTTCTATGAACAAGATCAAACTCATAAGTAAAGACAATTCATATTAACATTTTTCAAGAACATAGCTAATCACAAAAATTAACATAACTCTTGAAACTTTGACAATTATCCTTTATTTGGATGAGAATAAACATTACCATAGTACAAAAAACAAATTTTATGAACAAAAACATTTTGTAGTAATGATTCTAATCCAAAACTGAGCAAAAAACACGAATATATGCTGTCGGGAAGTCCAACTCGTCGAGTGCGTGAACAAACTCGACGAGTTGGATGCATTTGTACATGGACTCATCGAGTCACACACTGGACTCGTCGTGTCTACTGTCCAGACAGCAGAAATTCGGTTTTTCTTTCAGCTAGTTGCATTAAGTATAATTGAAAACAACCCATGGCTCTGATACCACTATAGGGTCTTGAGCATACTACAGCATCCTATGGTGCACATACAACCCTAAAGACCTTGGATCTATGTTTTCACTAATTATACATGCAAATTGTTTCCAAGATATCAAACCTACAACTAGCATGCATTTGATGTACACAATATAAGATACTAGTTAGAATAACATACCTTTTGATGGAGCTTGAAGTCTTGATGTATTTGGCCTTAAAGAGCTTAGCCCCAATAGTATGGAAGCCTCAAGTGGAATCATAACACATCACGGACAAAGGAGAAACTTGAGAGAGAATTCCCATGCACACAAAAACTCCACCAACTCCAAGAATACACAAGTGGCGATTTTGGGCAATGGAGTATGTATTTATATGTGGGATTTCAAAGGTCATGGATATAACCCAAATCCATACCCATGGGTTTTGTGATCCATGGTTCATGTGGACCTACTCTTTGTGTATCCATATGTAAACTTGGTCCAACATGGATCTTAAGCCCAACACATATAAATATAACTAATTAACATAATTAATCCCCATAAATTTAATTAGTCTCTTTTGATCACTAAATTAATTTCAAATTAATTCTTGATCAATACTAATTAACTCATATGATTTCATACTAATATATTATAAATTATAATATATTAATAAATCATCTATAACGTCTTCTCTCAATAGTCTATCCTAACTGTCACACCCCAAAACCAAGAACGGCGGAAACGCTCTGGGGCGGAAGACGTCATGTACAGTATCACAACAATGTAAAGTAGTAAACAAGCAACAACATCATCCATTGAATTAATAATATAGTTATTATACAAGTGTGTTCTGTCAAATTTTGATAAACACTAAAGCATAAATCAAAATGAAAGATGAGTCTTGAACGAGCTCCATATTCCCTAATCCTTGCATCAGTACCTGTCTAAGATGACCTGAGGAAACAAGTAATTTTGAAAGCGAGTATCAGCTTTGAAGCTGGTGAGATCATAAGTATTTTAGTGTTTTAATTTGTATGTAAGAAATTGTTTGTAAATGAACTGTATTATGGAAAATGTATATGCACTATAAATGTAAAAATGTTTGTAAAACAATGTAAACGTTTGAAAAACCCTAGAAATCCCTATGATTCCTATTATTATATAAAGTGTGTCTTCTACTAAGACCTAACTGTTCTCAATGTAGTCTTCTACCAAGACTTAAATGTTCTAAATGTTTGTTTCTTGTAAAAGTGTGTAATTTTCCCAAGTGTAACTATCATTTACAAAATATAGTTTTTACATTTAATGTTTAAGTGAAATGATCACTAAAATATGAAAAGGGGAAATTAATGTAGTACTGTAGTGTTGTATTATAGGAACTACTCCTATACTAACTACGTTAACCCGGATTAATATTAAGCCATCATGTGATTAATTAGACCATACTATTGACTGGTAACAACGACATACGAATGGTCGTAAAATGGAATGACGTTTGGCACCCGCAGACCTGCAGGTCCGGCTGTAGCTAGCAGCAAGGTGTAGGATAGTCAATCCAGTATAGATCTACACGCAAACTCACGCTCTCCCTCCAAGAGACTCCGGCTACAACTCGGGCCATGACATTTAAGGCATGCTCCGATACAGTGGATCACAATTATTAACGTATTCATATATATATATATATATATATATATATATATATATATATATATATATATATATATATATATATATATATAATGTAATGAACTGTTCCAGCTGTAATGTACGTGCTCTCTACCTAGCAAGTATAGTAATGTACTTGTTCTATTATCGTTGTATATGTTCTCTTTCCAGTATAGTTGTATATGTTCTTCTCTAGGATAGTTGTATATGTTCTCATAGTAGTAAGTATTGACTCATGAATGAACTGACTCATAGTATGATATTGTGTTCTAGTAATAGTTCTAGTATCTTCCTAAACCACCCCTATGGTAGTTTACTGGTAATCTAACTGGTAAGTATGAACATGGATGTATACCCTTGCTACCCAAGGGCATTGGATGAACTGGAAGGACCTTTATGACTATATATGTACAAATGTTATATAACTAATATTTAAATGACCTTCGGATGAGTACCCGATATCCCACCAGACCACATCTCAAGCGCGAAAAGGAAATAGGGTGGATAGCCTTCCTAAGTCTTTTAAAAATTTCTTATATAACTATACATATAGAGGCATGCAATTTATAATATAAAAGCATAAATAAGTTTTGTAAAACCTTTGAACATAATTATTATCTTAAGAAAAGATCAACTTGATGTCAATCTATAAAACGGTTTGAAGTGAAAACAGTTTGAAGTAAAACGATTTGGTAATAGCTTGGAGTAAAACGGATCGGAGTAAAATGGTTTGAAAAGGATCATACAGTGTGTAATGAACAGTTTAATAAGGATTTTTAAACATATAAAACATTTAAGAAAATCATTTGAAGAACCTATTTGGTAAAACGGTTAATGTGTAGTATATCATTTGAATGCTGCATATTAATCACATGTGATTGATATAATAACTAGCATAATTCTACTTATTAATAACATGTGATTGATATAATAACTAGCATGATTCTACTTGTACCCCACCCCCCCCCCCCCATATAACATTTAAAAGCAGTTTAAAACATTAATTAAGGGGTATGAACTCACCTGCAGTAAGTGCTTGGAATTGAACAGACTGTTATCGTAAGGAAGGATCGGACAAGTGCTTGGTGTCAAGTGAAGACTTTAGACACACACAATGATCCTAATTACATATGAAGACATATGTATATAAATAATTAGTGATTAAAACACTAATTATACAAGTATAAGCATTTTAATGCGAGGAAAACACTTTTGATCAAGTGCTAGGAGGCAAATGGGTTGCAACAAAGGAGTGCAGAGCCTCTTATGGGAGTTTATGGTCAAATGACCATATGCTTTGTGTTAGGTCCAGAAGGTGTTGCGTGTTAGGCTCGCTTTTTAGTCCATTTAGTCTCCGGTATGGGCCTATCCATTCGTGGGTTATTTTATAGGGTTTTGTATTTATAGGTGCTTGCATGCATCCTAGAACGTCGAATTTTAGAAGTAATTCTGTCAAGTATTTTGATCTTCATTGTAACCCTAATATCCTCTACAGCGGAAGTTGTTTATCGAGCTCTGCTGAGGATTGAATCAATCGAATCATTCGACATATTTAGATTCATTCTTGTGTTTGATCTTTCTGTTAGTAATTTTTGATTAACCTGTTTGAAGATCTAAACGATCAAAGAGTTTCTTAAACTCATCAATTGGTATCAGAGCAGGAGGCTATGTAATTCATACACATCTCTTCTGTGAAAGAAGTGATTAGGGTTTATTCCGCATTTACTGATATTTATTGAGCCGTCACTCCATAATTGATGGATCTCATTATTTATTTGTTTTGCCCTACTATTACGTATTACAAGTCTGATCTTGCAACAGGTTAAACGATCAAGCATGGACGATTCTCAATCCAATCCTATCAACATGTCAAACAGTATAGGATCTACAACTAAGATTCCAATTCTTTACACTCAAGATTACGAAGTTTGGGCGTATCATTTCGAAGACTACGTCATTGGATCTGAAGACAATGGGTATCTGATATGGGAAGCCATTGTGTCTGGACCATTTGCTCAATTAGGAACATCCAAAATTATTAAAACTCAAAAGGAGTATAATGATCTGTTGAAGGATGTGAAAGACGTCGATCAGGACGAAAAGGAGAAGTTTCAGTGCAACATCAAGGCATTAAGACTAATTCGATTCGCTCTTCAATCTGACACATTTAGATTGGTGAGTTCCTGCAGTACTGTCACACCCCCGAACCAGACGGCGGAAACGTCCGGGGGCTGTCGTGACTCAATTGAATACCATAACATTGAATATATATGAAACATAACAACATTCGTCACCGTGCATTAATATATTACAACCAGTAGTGTTTACATGTCATACATTGTTTAAACATTACATTCCCAAAAATTAATTTGTTCAATTCATACAAAACTAAACTGCAAGCCATCACTGAATAAGATTTCCTTTGATTCACCGGTTCCCTGAGAATACAAGTATTTTGAAAAACGTCAACATATGAAATGTTGGTGAGTTCATAAGTTGTATTTGAAAACAATGCTTCGTATCGTTTGAAAACCACCAGAAAATCCGATATTTTCTGAAAATAGTATAGTCAAAAAGGTGTGAAGATCCATAAGTATGCTTGTTTGTTTTCTATACTTGTAAAATATTGTTTATTGAAATCGTATGTATTCTGATTTTGTATGTATTGAAAACCCTAGGAAAACCCGATGTTTTCCTAATTCTTTGAATTCCATGAAATTACTTGAAACCATTGCAACGCATGAAGTTATCATTGCAGACGACATTGGATTATTTTTGAGCATGACTATCCGCCACAAACACGCGTTACACAAACGACTAGTCTATAGCAATACTAACGATCCCAAAGGCGTCGTCCGTACTAGTCACGTTATCCAACCGTCCTGTTGTCCCACATCCGAAGAGAAGGAGGACACGAAGGCCTCGACGATTCCATTAGCCGGTTGGGGATAAAAAGGTACGAGGGGTCCCAGACCCGCCTCGCAAAAAGGCAGACTCTACTAGCGACACTAAAGGACCCTTGGGGACCAGTAGTCTACAGCCATTGAAAGTCCGGTTACGTCGTGTCGGGTTGGTAAAACCCAACACTTCGTAAGATGAAGTCTTTGGGCCTTAAGATCAGGTCGTCGGGCTAGCTAGGCTCAACGAACAAGATTTTACACTTGTGGGGCCCAAAGATAGTGCGTAGACGTCTGTGCACATGTATAATGTATTCCGAATCGTTATTTGTATGAATCATAGTATTGTAGTATCATAGTATCGTTGTGTTAGTGGTTTCGGATTTTTATTGGTTCGAGACCGAACCAATTCGTTTAACAACGACTTTTGGTATTGTAGTGTATTGTATTTTGTCGATAGTAGTAGTACCATTATTTGATCATACTACATGTATTGAAATAGTCTTGGAAATTTTCTATTTTCAGCCCCTCCTCGTTTGTAAAATTTACCTTTTCAACCCTTTATTTAAAATATTTTCCGGTTTGGTCCTTAAATCAATTTTCTTGACATTTTAACACCAAAAATTATTGAAATAAACATTTTCCAGCATATTTTTCATAGAAAACAGCTTAAGACCCTGAAAATGCAGTTTTCTCGGTTTTAATCCCTTCTTTTCGCAACTTTGACAATTTTGGCCCAAATTGGAAATTTTTTGCAACTTTGGTCCTTTTTAAATTTAAAAAGCATTTTAAACCTTTGAAAAGGATTTGGAACACTTATAGTCCACTGTTTTACAGAAAATTACAGTTTTGGCCCTCCAAAACAGAAAAATTCGCATAATGGGCCTCATTGGGCCGAAATTTTCATTTTTAGCCCATTAAGCTTGAAATTTATGTTTTTAACCCTCTAATTGAGTATAATTCCAGAAATAGTTTTATGGAAACTGTTTTGGCACACTTCATCCATCAGAATCTGTGAAATGTCAATTTGGGCCCTTAATTTTGTATTTTTCACATTTTTGGCCCAAAATTTGGGTTTTTAGCTTAAAGAAAATTGTTACTAAATCATTTAGCTATCTTTCTTGAAACACTTTGTATGTAGAAATACATTTCATGCTAAAATCATAAAACTTAAGTTATATCTCGGTTTTGAGGAGTTTTATGGCTAGATCCAACATTAAAACACATAAAAGCATACATATAAGCATGGAAATCATACAAGGCATATAAACACATATAGATCTACACTTTCACTTGTATTCCCCCCCCCCCCAAAAAAAAAAAACTCATAAAAACAGAAAATT
Source organism: Lactuca sativa (assembly GCF_002870075.4). NCBI lineage: Eukaryota > Viridiplantae > Streptophyta > Magnoliopsida > Asterales > Asteraceae > Lactuca > Lactuca sativa. The sequence continues at coordinate 155,699,362 of NC_056627.2, read as the reverse complement.
GGGGGTATGAAGCTCACCTTGGGTGTTGATTCGGTTTTTGAAGAAAGATTGGAAGAAATGAAGTGATTTTTGGCCTTTGCACTCCTTGATGAAGATCTCGAGTTTTGAGATGGTTCTAGAGTGCAAGATCATGATTTTTGCATGGATTAGGAAGAGATTTTTGATAAATAAGGAATACAAGTCATAGATCCAAGCAAAACCTTACCTTAGATGATGATTTTGTGGAAGAACTTCCTTGAATGCTTCCTAATTTTCGAGATTTTGGATGGAGAAGAGGAAGAAGTCTTGAGTGAATTTTAGAGAGAGTTTGTGAGTGTTTTGTGTGTGTGTGGTGTTGCTCTCGGCCGAGAATGAGAGAGGAGAGAAGAAGAGATGTGATCTTGAAGTGATTTGCATGGAAGAATGGGAAATAATGCATGGAAGTCCTATGGGTAATAGTGAGGTGGCAAGCAAATAGTCAACTCTTTCTTGGATTTGGGCCTTGGGCCGAGATTTTGGAAGGGAAAAGAAAAATTTGGGGCTTAAATGCTTAAGCCCAATTCTCATGGTTAAGTTGAGTGATTTTTGGTCCAAATAAATATAAAGGTGATTTTTATAACTTGTTAGGGTCAAATTAGGTCAATTATGGACCAAAGCTTTCAATTTATTTCATTCTAGGCCCAATATGGCCCATAATATTGAAATAAATTAGTGTGGGTCCAAATAGAGCCCAATTAGGGTTCTAAGCCCATGATAGTCTAATTGGAAGCTTATTGGTCCATTTGGATCCAATAAGGAAGTTCTAGTCCAAAATAGACTTAACAAGAACTTCTAGGGTTTTCCAATTGTTTGATGACTACTAGTAGTACTTGTATGATGTATTTGATTGAAGTTTTTGATTCACACTAACTTGAATGTATAGATTACATGGCTCAAAATTTTCAGTTGTGACAAGTACTGCTAAAGAAATCTGGGATCGGCTGCGAGAGCTGTATTCCATAGATGAGGATTTGGAGCACTCAATTCAAAACTTGCTTCTGTCTGAGTTTGGGGAGTTCAAGCAAAATCCTGATGAGTCTATTACACAGACGTTTGATCGCTTCAATCATCTTCTCAGCAAGATGATCAAACATGATATTGAAAGGAAGCTTATTGAACAAAAGGTCACTTTTCTAAATGGTTTAAGATCCGAATGGAGAGCTGTTGTGTCTACAGTTAAAGCACACGAGCAGTTCAAATCTTATTCGCTGGCGAAACTGGTGGGAATTCTGAAATCCCAAGAAAAGATAGTGCTGCAAGAGAAGAGCGTGGTTTCCAGTCTGGGATCTCTAGCGCTCTTGTCCAAGGGTAAAAGTGTTGAAGAAGATGAAGAGGATCTTAATCTGTGAGATCACGATCTGACAGCCGAAGACTATGCCTTAATGGTGTTAAATCCCAGAAGGTTTATCAAGAAGAATTTTCCTTCCAACAAAAATCCTAATTGGCAAGGAAGCTATAGTTCCGAAAAAGTAAAAGATGAACTGAAAGTTGAGGAGTCGAATAAGGAAGCTAAGGGTGAAGCTGACTCTGGTGTCAGTTGCTTCTACTGCAGGGGAAAGAATCACTACGCAAAGGATTGTGTGCTGAAAGAGATGGCTGAGAAAGATGAGGAGAAAGATGAAGAGGCAATTCTTGTGAAAAAGCTGGAGGAGATTAAAAGAAAGAAAGCTGCTACTAATCCTTCTATGAATGCTCTTATTGTACAGGGTTCGGCACAGGATGACGAGTTCGGTGGCGTATAGGTTTGGTCGACCGATTCAGAAGATGATGAGGTGAGAAATCCTTCGCATGGAAAGGCTTATGTTGCAAAAGATGATGAAACCAACGGAAGATGTCTGATGGTGACTGATGTATCTCAGATGAGGGGATATGCTACTGATGGTGGAAATGACGAAGCCAAGGAGCGAGAGGACTTATGCTTCACAGCAAAACCTCTCAGTGTGCAGATCAGTGAACTTGATGAACTGATCAAGAAGGTACAATCTGTCTTTTTTTCGTTTAAAATTCCACAAAAATCATATGAAAAGGAATTAAATAACTTGAATTCAAGACTTTCAAATCTAGATAGTTGTTTAACTCAAACTCGAGTCACAAATGCTAATCTAACTGACCAAATAAGAAGGGTATCATCTAAGAGTGAGGAGTGAAGGATGTGGATTGAGCAGAAGGAGTCGGAGCTAATTAAGTCTAGGGATGAAAGCATTTATTTACAAAGTGACAATTTGAAATTGTTAAAACAAAGGAATGTTTTATGTTTGATCGCCAAAAGACTTTATGCTAACATTACTCAACTTCATCTAAATTGTGAAATAGGGCAGAAGATACATCGCATGATTCTACCCTTCCTTGAGTTTAAGGAGGATGAAATCGATGCCGAAGCATACAACTGTGTAACAACCCGAAATTTCATGTCATTTCTTGTACCACAACTTGTAATCCAATCCGATCAATCAGACGTCATTTTCAATTTCATTTCCAATTTTGCCATTTTATTAAGTCATTAATTTATATTGACCTAAAATGACTTAACGGGTGTCTTAAGTGTATAGATCTATACGGGGCTGACTACCCCACACCTGGCTGCTAGCTACAGCCGAACCAAAATGGTTCAAGGGTGACGAAAGTCATAAGGATTGTGGACTACTTATTGCCACAAGGTTGTGGACTACTTATTGCCACAGGTTCAGTCTTTAGTATGGTTATGGAACTCGCAACTAGGATAACAGAGAATTACTTATAGTAATAATGAACCACATACTACATTTTACAGATAACCAGGATTCAGTTTACATCATTTACATCTTTTACATCTTTTACAAATGATAACCAACATTCAGGACGGTATGGGACCTTCCTGGGAAGTCTTGTACATAACCAGGTCTAACAAAATACATCTTTTACATTGAAAACCAACATACAGGAAAGCATGGGGCATTCCTGGGTAACATTTACATAATCAGAAAAGAGTAACCAACTGAATAACATTACAACTTTTACAATAACCACCCTTCAGGAAAGTATGGGACTTTCCTGGGAATACACTGATACATTAAAGACATAAAACAATGAATTGGACAACTAAACCATACCTTACTTTTATGAAACAACAACCAACTTTAAAGAAAATATGGGATTTTCTTGGCGTGTGTTACATTTTCAGAAACAGAAAGGAAACATAAACATTTTTACAAAACTACTTATGAACTCACCAGCGTTATGCTGATTTTCAAACTGCTTGTGTTCTCAGGTCATCGATAGTACAGGTACCCGAAGACTTACTTGGTTCAGGATCGTGTGCGTGCAAGGCTCGTTCATTTTGTTTATATCTATATTACGTATCACAATTGTATAAACTTTGTCTTTTGAAACAAATTGTAAAACTTTTAATATGTAATGTAATGTTTGTTTCACTTTACTTACTATGTACATTGGATTTGATACTCAACGTGGAGTCAACCCCGGAAATGTTTCCGCCTCCGGTTTTCGGGGTGTGATAGATTGGTATCAGAGCCCTTGTTTATAGTGAATAAAGTATACCAAACCTTACATGGTATAAAACTATAAACACTAAAGGGCCTAAGTGCTCTGAAATAAAAGTATCTCCAGACTACAAGTATTTTCAAAGATATACAAGTATACCGAACCGTCGAGATTCGTATTTATAAGTAGAACAAAATATAAGTAAATGGGTGTTGTGTATTGCAGTTAAACCTGGGCAGTTATGTAGTCGTGTCTAGGGTCAATATAGCCTGGCCAACTATATTCATTCGAGACACGGCCAACATGTGCTTGGGAGTGATTGTGGTATGCGGCATGCCTAAAACTTACCCTAATACCACAAACATCGAGCCAGTATTGTAACAAACCATGAAATACTATGGGAGTATTTCTCGAACAATCGTACATGTATAGACCCCCGATCATTCCATTAGCAATAGTATACTTGCTTCAGTAACTCTTTCCTGCTTTACCGCTTAATTGGAATAAATACCTGTCATATCTCTCGATTTAGAGGACTTATTGATGGGTTTTGAGCATTCTAACACTTCCTAAGTGTACATGCAACCCTAATAACCTTGGATCTATGTTTGTCTAATTATCATGCTAAGTTGAATTCCAAGGTTATATTCCTATCTAGCATACATGGGGAACAATTTTAACTTGAATAATAGATAGAATAACTTACCTTGTTGTTGCTTGTGTTCCTTGAAACCTTGTGAGCCTAGTACCCCAAGTGTGATGCCTTAAATGCTTCACACAACACCAAATGCTCTTGGAAAGACTCTTGAGATAATACACACTTCTCAAAATCGGCCAAGCCCTCTAGTTTCCTTATGTCTATAAGTGTAGCCGATTTTGGTGGAGAATATGCTTCTTATATACTGTTGACACATCTAGGGTTACACCATGTAAACCCTAATGTGTCATGACTCTTCATTTCCATGACCCATGGGTTTGTAACTCCCATGGAGCATCCATGGAGCATCCTATGGGTAGAACCCAACTTGATAATCCATGGAGCCTCTTAGCCCACTATACAAGATATGGATGATTTACATAATCAACCCATATATTTAATTAGTTATCCTTTGATCACTTAATTAATTCCAAATTAATTCTTGATCAAACTAATCAAATAATATTATTAATATATTAGAACTTATAATATATTAATAATCTCCAAGTGTTATTTCTCTCATTTAGTCTAACCAATTGCATGGTGCCATGCAACCCATATGGACCATGCCGGGTGGGGTCAGGTACAAGCCTGAAATAGTTATGGACTTAGACACCTTATCCAACAGTATCCCACTTGGATAAGTCTAATAACTATATCTTCTAGTACTTCAGGAACCGACCGGCAATCGTAGCTCTTTCAAGGTTTCTCGGAACTGAGAAGATGATGGTACACCATTTAAGATAAGTGATCATATAATCCTCTGTTCTAGATATCAGCCGGACAAATACATGGAACATTGTCTTGCTTATTGTCCAGCATTTGCTTCCCGATTTCCGATTTGTTTGACATAGAACTTAATTGAACACATCAACTTAGTTCTGACCGGGCCCGGTACATAGGTCAAAACAAAATCATCGAGGGGCCCAGATATCAGCTTCTAATCCAAGAAGGAACAGATAAACTTCGACTCATATGTTTGTTCTACCACTCATTGAATTACACACAAAAGTACGTTTTATAACATCGAGTTACCAATGCGGTTTCGTACAGTCAATGCATAACCAACTTGTAAGTAACAAATCATTCTCTAGGTTTGAAGACTTATACGATATTACCGTCTCACGATCACTCGAGATAGAATTCCATGAAGTGATTCCAGTGAGCGTGGGTTGAGTCCAATGCTCAGAACTTATGAGCACTCATGATTGCTGTAGCCTTGTCCAAGACCTCTACAACCAAACATGACAGTCTTGATTCATATCTACTTCCAACATATGACCGACTGTGGAGGTTTGAATAATATGTTATACCAAACAAAAATTATTCTGGAAGTCAAAACATGCAAAAGAAATATAGTAAACGATCGACAAGAGATAGCAACACTTTACTCATAAATAAAACTCCTTTTATTCATCATCTAATGTCAATTACACTTTACAAATTTCTGGGTAATCTAACTACTAAAACTTATATCATCCTTCAGCCCTATGCTCCGAGCATGATGGAGATGCTTAACCCTACTCAGTCCCTTCGTGAGGGGATCTGCCGGGTTCTCATCCGATGATACCCTCTTCGCCACGAGGAGTCCTTCTTCGATTCGATGTCTGATAAAATGGTATTTTATGTCGATGTGTCTGGATCTCCCGTGATCCCTTGGTTCCTTGGCTAAGGCAACAGCACTTTCACTATCACAGAAAATTTCCATTGGCTCTTTAATAGCTGGTACAACTCCAAGGTCTCCAATGAAGTTCTTCATCCATATCGCCTCCTTTGCTGCCTCGCTAGCTGCAATATACTCTGATTCACAAGTAGAATCTGCCACTGTCTCTTGCTTGGAACTCTTCCAAGAAATTGCTCGTCCGTTTAGGGTAAAGACCCAGCCCGACTGAGAGCGGAAATTATCCCTATCAGTCTGGAAGCTAGCATCACTATACCCTACAACTCTCAAGTCATCACTCTCACCGAGGGTAAGAACCCAGTCCTTAGTCCTCCGTAGGTACTTGAGGATATTCTTTACCGCAGTCCGTTGTGCCTTGCCAGGGTTCGCCTGATACCTGCTAACCATGCTCAAGGCAAAAGCTACATCGGGTCGAGTACACGTCATAGCATACATGATCGATCCTACAACCGAAGCATAAGGTGTTCGACTCATTTCTGCTATCTCAGCCTCAGTGCTAGGGCTTTGTGTCTTACTCAATCTGGTGTTACTCTGGATGGGTAACTCTCCTTTCTTGGAATCCTGCATGCTGAATCTCTTCAACACCTTATCCAAGTAGGTACTCTGACTAAGTCCAATTAGTCTTTTACTCCGATCTCTCAAGATTCTTATCCCTAGAATATAGGCAGCTTCACCAAGGTCCTTCATAGCGAAACACTTCCCAAGCCAGGACTTAACTTCCTGCAGGGTTGGAATGTCGTTTCCTATGAGTAGTATGTCATCCACATACAATACCAAAAAGCTAACTATACTCCCACTAGCCTTGACAGAAACACAAGATTCATCTTCACTCCTAGTAAAGCCAAATTCCTTGACCTTCTCATCAAAGCAAAGATTCCATCTGTGAGGTGCTTGCTTTAATCCATAGATGGATTTCTCAAGCTTACACACTCTATTAGGGTACTCGTTGCTGACAAAACCCTCTGGCTGACTCATGTAAACATCTTCAGCCAACTTTCCATTAAGGAAAGCGGTTTTGACATCCATCTGCCATATTTCATAGTCATGAAATGCAGCTATGGCTAACAGAACCCGAATAGACTTAATCTTGGCTACCGGAGAAAAGGTCTCATCATAGTCCACTCCAGGAATTTGAGAGAAACCCTTTGCAACCAGTCTAGCCTTATAAGTGTGTACGTTACCATCCATGTCGGTCTTCTTCTTGAAGACCCATTTGCACCCTACTGTCTTACGACCTGGTACATTTTCAACCAAGTTCCAAAATTGATTGTCATACATGGATTGTATCTCGCTATCCATAGCCTCTTTCCATTTAGCAGACTCGGGGCCTGCCATGGCTTCCTCGTAGCTGTTAGGGTCATCTTGACTTACTAGTGTCTCATCACTAATAAGTGTCTCACCTTCTGCAGTAATATGGAATCCATAGTAATGCTCAGGTGCACTCCTAACTCTCGTGGAACGCCTCAGAGGTACAGATTTGTCAATTGGCTCAACAGGAGTTTCCTCCTCAAGTTGAGGGCTAGAGTTTGAAGTTCCTTCACCGCTTGATTCTTGAATTTCTTCAAGATCAATTTGCCTCCCACTGTCTCCTTGGCTTATAAACTCTCTTTCTCGAAAGACTCCTCTTCTTGCTACAAAAACCACATTGTCACTAGGTCTGTAGAAGAGGTAACCAAAGGAATGCTGTGGGTAACCGATGAAAATACACCTCTCGCTTCGAGGTTCGAGCTTATCATGAGTCTCGCGTCTCACGAAAGCCTCGCAACCCCAAATCTTGATGTGGTCTAGTTTAGGTACTTTACCAGTCCACATCTCGTGAGGAGTTTTGGCAACTTTCTTTGTAGGGACTAGATTAAGAATATGGGCGGCAGTCTCTAAGGCATACCCCCAGAATGAGATTGGTAGCGAAGCTCGACTCATCATGGAACGAACCATATCTAACAAGGTTCGATTACGCCTCTCAGCCACACCATTCAACTGTGGTGTCCTAGGAGGTGTCAATTGTGAGACAATCCCACATTCCCTAAGATAGTCGAGGAACTCTGAACTAAGATACTCACCTCCTCGATCGGATCGAAGCATCTTAATGTTCCTGCCCAATTGATTCTCGACTTCCTGTTTAAATTCCTTAAACCTTTCGAAAGTCTCTGACTTATGCTTGATCAAGTAGACATATCCATATCTACTATAATCATCGGTAAAAGTCAAATAATAACGATTAGCATCCCTTGTGGCATGTTTGAATGGTCCACACACATCCGTGTGTACAAGGTCCAACAAACCTTCACCCCTCTCACACGAGCCTGTGAAGGGTGACTTTGTCATTTTTCTAAGTAAGCATGATTCACAACTATCATCTGACTTTAGGTCAAATGACTCCAAGACTCCATCCTTTTGGAGTTGGCCTATGCGTTTCTTGCTTATATGTCCAAGACGACAATGCCATAATGATGCTTTATCCAAGTTATTATTAGTAGTAGAATCAATACACAAAATATTATTTCCCAAGTTATCTACAACAGATACAGCTTCATACACACCATCACAAGGTAATGCTTTAAAATAAAAGACATTATTATAGAAAGCATCTATAGAACCAACTTCATTATTAAATGAAAAGGTAAACCCTTGTTTGTACAAAGCATGAAAGGAAATAATATTTCTTGCCATTCCTGGCGAATAACAACACTTATTCAAATCTAAATTAAACCCACTACTTAGCGATAAAGTATAAACTACAATCTTGGTAACAGGTAAAGCTTTTCTATTCCCCATGATCAAGTTTATTCTTCCTTGCTCCACATTCTCACTTCTTCTTAGTCCCTGCAAGTCACAACAAATGTGAATACCACAACCGGTATCAAGGACCCAAGAATTAGAATGGGGTGAGTTATTAGAAATGATAGTGTAAATACCTGCATGGTTGGGTTTGACTTTCCCATCCTTCACATCTTGCTGGTATTTTGGGCAGTTCCGCTTCCAATGAGATTTTTCATGGCAATAGAAGCATTCAGCCTCTTTTGGGTCAGAAGAAGGAGTAATGAAACCTTTCTTGGTTCCACTTGAAGAAGAGCCATCAAGGGTCCGAGCCTTGGTACCCTTCGAAGATCTCCTCCTCTTCCTCCCTCGACTTTTCCCAATTGCCAAAACCGGAGTTGAGTTTGGAGTAGGAGTGATAGCAACCGACTTCCCCTTAAGACCTGATTTCGCGGTCTTGAGAAGTCCCTGAAGTTTGCTGAGGGTGACTTCTTCCTTGTTCATGTGATATGTCATGCGGAATTGATCATAGCACGATGGTAAGGAATGCAAAATAATATCTATTGCAAGATCCTCCGGGAAGTTCACATTAAGCTTCAGCAAACGATCCACATACCTTTGCATTTTCTGCATGTGGCTCGTGACGGATTCCCCGTCCTTCATCATGGTTGTTATCATGGAGCAGATGATTTCATACCTCTCTTGTCTTGCACTTTGATGGTATCTTTCCATCAAATCTTGGTGCATTTCATAAGGGTAGAAATCCTCATAAGACTTTTGGAGTTCCGCTGTCATCGTGGCCATCATGATGCAAGCCACTTTCGTAGCATCCCTTTCATGTGCCCGAAAGTCAGCGATCTCCTGAGGAGTTGCAGTGGTCTCATCAATCTCCTTAAGCTCCTTGTCAAGGACATATTCTTTGTCGTCGTAGCGGGTAATCATCCTGATGTTTCTGATCCACTCATTGAAGTTGGATCCATCAAAGGTGACTTTCCCACACAAGTTCATAAGGGTAAAGGAGCCATTAGGATTAGAGCCAGAAGCATTGTTGAAAGACATCTGAAGAAAAGAGAACAAGACTAGTTTAGATATAAGAGAGTCCTTAATAAAACACCCAAATGTAATATTAAGGCTAGGATCCAATCACAATATAATATAACTTAGAAGAGGTATGCCGTAATCTAAGCTATACCATATTTGAAAGGTAGGTGAATGACGATTCACCAATTTCCACCACGAAAACCGCAATATTTTAGTATTAGGTTTTTTTGAATGGTTCTTAGAAATTCCTAGATTCTTTGAGATTCAATGAACTTTTCAAAGGCATATTTCAATCTCGAGTGTGCCCTCCAAGTTTTGTGACTGGGATACCGAGGATCACAAAACGAGGTGTGAAGTAACCATGCAAATCACTTGGTACCCTTAAAGTTTATCACTCAATCGATGTGCCGGTAAACCACACACGCTCCATCGATACTATAATAAACCCTAAGTCACCCTTTACCTACCTTGTTAAGTCCAAGTTAGTGTGCCGGTTAACCACACACGCTCCACCAACGACTTAATCAAAGTGTAAAGTGTAATTTCATGGAATAGCACCTTATTCACATTTTTCCTAAAGTAACTAAGATTGGGAATTTAATAAAACATTTAGTTACTTTATAATATTCATCATACTTTGAATGAGAATTAATAAGTCCTTGTCTTACCCGTTCGGCTAACGACCCTCCACCGATCAAGCAAGCGGTGGGTGAGAGTGGACACCCATTAAGTCACCATTTTATAGGCAACAACCTTATACCCACCTTATAAACCGGCTTCGTGAATGAGGCGTACTAGCGGTAAGACGACTTTGTTCTTATACATATATATATAATTATTAAATCATAAAAATATCAGTATAAGGGTTGAATTTTAACTTTTAAAATTCTAGGGGTTGGAACTAAAGTTTTAGCTTAACTTTACTTGTTCCAAAACTTGAGGGCAAGTTTTGTAAACTTTCAAAACTTTTCATATCTTGTAAATTATGAGTTTAATAGAGTAATAAAATGAGGACTTTTCATTTTTCTAACTCTTGTGTTCTTTTAATGGTTTTTTAATCCAAGAGACTTTTGGTTTTCCATAACTTGAGGACAAGTTATGGACTCCATTAAAACACATTATGATCATGAATTAATCTACCACATAGGTTACAAATAATTCCTATGATCATCTAAACATCATAAGAACAACAATATGAATATGAACACATTCAAGAATCAAAATCACATTTAATCTTTGTAATTTTGATAACTAGTTGTTGTAAATGAGTTAGAAAAGACATTACACCTTCTAAAACAAGTTTTCAAGTACCAAAACAGTTTAGGGTAATGTTTCTAATCCATTTCCAGCAACTGAAGTCGAAATTCTGCACTCTGTCGACCCTACTCGCCGAGTGCATAAACCTACTCGCCGAGTAGGTTGAAGATACACATGAACTCGACGAGTCCTCCCCATGGACTCGCCGAGTCCATCAGTCAGACAGCAAGATTTTCGACTTTCTTCAACTTTTAAGCACAAATAACAAACAAACAAGCCTAGGCTCTGATACCACTGATGGGTTTTGAGCATTCTAACACTTCCTAAGTGTACATGCAACCCTAATAACCTTGGATCTATGTTTGTCTAATTATCATGCTAAGTTGAATTCCAAGGTTATATTCCTATCTAGCATACATGGGGAACAATTTTAACTTGAATAATAGATAGAATAACTTACCTTGTTGTTGCTTGTGTTCCTTGAAACCTTGTGAGCCTAGCACCCCAAGTGTGATGCCTCAAATGCTTCACACAACACCAAATGCTCTTGGAAAGACTCTTGAGATAATACACACTTCTCAAAATCGGCCAAGCCCTCTAGTTTCCTTATGTCTATAAGTGTAGCCGATTTTGGTGGAGAATATGCTTCTTATATACTGTTGACACATCTAGGGTTACACCATGTAACCCCTAATGTGTCATGACTCTTCATTTCCATGACCCATGGGTTTGTAACTCCCATGGAGCATCCATGGAGCATCCTATGGGTAGAACCCAACTTGATAATCCATGGAGCCTCTTAGCCCACTATACAAGATATGGATGATTTACATAATCAACCCATATATTTAATTATTTATCCTTTGATCACTTAATTAATTCCAAATTAATTCTTGATCAAACTAATCAAATAATATTATTAATATATTAGAACTTATAATATATTAATAATCTCCAAGTGTTATTTCTCTCATTTAGTCTAACCAATTGCATGGTGCCATGCAACCCAAATGGACCATGCCGGGTCGGGTCAAGTACAAGCCCGAAATAGTTATGGACTTAGACACCTTATCCAACACTTATCATCCTCTCTCTCTTTATTGATCTTATTAGATCAAGATGCCTCCTAGGAAGAGACCCAGCTGCAACAATCCTCCGCCACCTCCTCCTGAAATCGATCCCGTGTTATTTCAAACAGCTGTTACCGCCGCGGTGGCAGCTGCCATGTCTCAGCTAAATACCGGTGGTTCAGGAGGTAGTAATCAAAGTCAAGATGGTAATCAGGAACGCCGTAAGGAGGGTTCCTGTAAGGACTTCATGAATGCGAAGCCTTCTTTCTTCAATGGCACTGGTGGTGTCATTTCCTTATCCCGATGGTTCGAGAGAATTGAATCCATCTTCGAAATCTGTGCCTGTGATGAGTCCGATAAGGTCAAGTTCGCAGCTTGTACCTTCCTTGATAAAGCATTAACTTGGTGGAATGGCCGAGTCAAATCCTTAACTCTCCCAGTAGCCAATGCCATGGGCTGGGAGACTATGAAAGAACTCCTCCTTGCTGAATATTGTCCCAGAGGCGAAATGCAGAAGCTAGAGCACGAGCTCTGGAACCTGAAGATGAAAGGTTCCGACATTGCTGCCTACACTTCCCGATTTGATGATCTTGCCCTTCTCTGCCCTGGACTAGTCACCCCTGAAAGCAAAAAGATCGAGAGGTTTATTTGGGGGTTAACCAATCCGACCAAAGGTCATGTCTTAGCTGCTCGCCCAGATACTTATGATAGTGCTAAGACTTTAGCCCAAGCTATAATTCACCACAGTGATGATGTTGAGGAAGCCACCACTGCTACCCCTGAGTCGACCAAAAGCAGTGGTGAGAAAAGAAAATTCTGGAAGAAAAAGAAGGGTCAATCTTCCCAAGGCTCCTCCAAAAGACAACAAACAGTAGCAGTTCATGCTGCTACTACCCCCGTAGCTGCTGCTTCTGTTGTGGGATCCACAGCACCAACTCCTACCAGTCGATATGTTGGTAACCTCCCTCTTTGTGAAAAATGCAAGTATCACCACAACCCTGGTCCCTGTCGAGAACTATCCTGTACCAATTATGGTAAGAAGGGGCACACTGTTCGATACTGCAAAGCTCCGACTCAATCAACAAATCAATCTTCTGGAACAGGCGTTAGTCAAGCCTGTTATAACTGTGGTGAGGCTGGGCACTTTAAAAGGAACTGCCCCAAGAAGACTACTGCTGGCAACACCGGAAGGGTCCTTGCTATGGGACGGGAAGAAGCAGTCGTCGATCCCAATGTTGTCTCGGGTACGTTTCTTCTCGACAACTCGTATGCTAATATTCTTTTCGATTCGGGTGCTGAAAGAAGTTTTATTAGTCATGCTTTCAAACATAACCTAAAACATAATTCCCAACCCCTAACCGAAATATTTACCATCGAAATGGCAAACGGAGAGAAAGAAAGTGCGAGTGAGGTATTCGTAGATTGCACTCTTACCTTAAACGACCATTCATTTCCTATCGATCTTATGCCCGTATCAATAAGGAGCTTTGATGTCATTATTGGCATGGATTGGTTGAGTCCCAATCATTCAGATATCCTTTGCTTCGAAAATGCCATCCGTCTTAACCTTCCTTCGGGTCAAACTCTAGTAATCTATGGCGATAAACTCGGTTCCAACCTTCGTATCATTTCCTGCATCAAAGCTCAGAAACTCCTGCGAAAGGAGTGTATTTCATTCTTAGCCCATGTAATCAATGAGAAACAAGAAGTTAAAGACCTCGCGAGCATCCCCGAGGTCTGTAATTTTCCTGATGTGTTTCCCGAAGAGCTTCCAGGAATTCCTCCCGAACGTCAGGTCGAGTTCCGTATTGACCTAATTCCTGGGGCTACTCCTGTAGCGAAGTCTCCGTATCGCTTAGCTCCAGCAGAAATGCAGGAGCTATCCAGTCAACTTAACGAACTGCTTAGCAAAGGATTCATTAGACCGAGTTCCTCACCCTGGGGAGCCCCGGTTTTGTTTGTCAAGAAGAAGGATGGATCCTTTCGTATGTGTATTGATTATTGTGAGCTAAACAAGTTGACTGTCAAAAACCAATATCATCTTCCTCGAATAGATGACCTTTTCGATCAACTCCAGGGAGCCAGTTACTTCTCTAAGATAGACCTTCGATCAGGATACCATCAGTTGCGAGTTCATGAAAGTGATGTGCCCAAAACAGCTTTCAGGACTCGATATGGACACTATGAGTTCGTAGTGATGCCCTTTCGTTTAACTAACGCACCGGCAGTGTTCATGGATCTGATGAACCGGGTGTGTCGTCCTTATTTGGATAAGTTTGTCATAGTATTCATCGATGACATACTCGTCTATTCCCGAAGTGAAGAAGACCACAAACAACATTTGAGACTAGTGTTGGAGACCCTGCAATCTGAGAGGTTATACGCGAAATTTTCAAAATGTGAGTTCTGGATACGGAAGGTAACTTTCCTTGGTCACGTAGCAAGTGAGGAGGATATTCATGTCGATCCCTCCAAGATTAAAGCAATAGAGAATTGGTCAGCACCGAAGACACCCACAGAAATCCGACAATTCTTGGGTCTCGCTGGCTATTATCGAAGGTTCATCCAAAACTTTTCCAGAATCGCCAAACCTCTAACCACTCTAACACAGAAAGGTGTACCCTTTTGTTGGGGTGATAAACAAGAAACCGCATTTCAGACGTTGAAGAAAGCTTTATGCAGCGCACCTGTCCTGTCCCTACCCGAAGGGACAGAGGACTTTGTTGTCTACTGCGATGCGTCTACTCAAGGTTTAGGCTGTGTGCTTATGCAGAGAGGAAAAGTAATTGCTTATACTTCTAGGCAGTTGAAAGCCCACGAGGTCAACTATACCACACACGACTTGGAGCTAGGAGCCGTCGTTTTTGCATTGAAGATTTGGAGGCATTACCTTTACGGAACCAAGTGCACGATCTTCACCGACCATAAGAGCCTACAACATATCTTCGACCAAAAAGACTTGAATATGAGACAAAGGCGATGGGTAGAATTACTCAATGATTATGAGTGTGAAGTCCGTTACCATCCCGGCAAGGCCAATGTGGTAGCAGATGCCCTTAGCCGAAAGGAGAGTACCAGCAACAAGGTGAGGAGCCAGTCGATAATCATCCATTCCAACCTACCCATGCAAATCCGAGAAGCTCAGTTAGAAGCCCTGAAACCCGAGAACATGACAACTGAAGCTTTGAGAGGAATGGAAAAGAAACTTGAGATCAGAAGTGATGGAGTCCATTGTTTTATGGATCGAATCTGGATTCCCAAGTCCGGAGGATTTAGAGAATTAGTCATGGAGGAAGCACATAGAACCAGATACTCTGTTCACCCGGGCTCTGACAAGATGTACTTAGATCTCAAGAAACAATATTGGTGGCCAAATATGAAGGCTGAGATAGCTTCATTTGTGGGCAAGTGTCTGACTTGCGCCAAAGTAAAAGTTGAACATCAGAAACCCTCGGGTCTGCTCCAACAACCTGAGATACCTGAATGGAAATGGGAGATGATCACCATGGATTTCATCACCAAACTACCCAAGTGCTCGAGTGGGTATGATACCATTTGGGTGATTGTCGATCGTTTGACAAAATCAGCTCACTTCGTTCCAATCAAAGAATCATACAAGATGGAAAGACTCGCACGGATATATATTCAAGAGGTAGTCCGACTACACGGTGTACCTGCATCCATTATCTCTGATCGAGATAGCAGGTTTACTTCCCGATTTTGGCAGTCTCTCCAGAAAGCCCTTGGAACCCAAATAGACATGAGCACGGCATACCATCCTCAGACCGACGGTCAAAGCGAGAGAACAATCCAAACCCTGGAGGACATGCTTAGGGCATGTGTCATTGACTTTGGAAAGTCGTGGGACGCACATCTACCTTTGATCGAATTCTCGTACAACAATAGTTACCACACCAGCATTAGGGTTGCCCCGTTCGAAGCCTTGTACGGTCGCAAGTGCAGATCCCCTCTGTGCTGGGCAGAGGTAGGAGATACACAGTTAGCCAAGAGTCGAGTCCCCGACAGCGCACTTACTGGTCCTGAGATCATCCGTGAAACCACTGAGAAAATTATCCAAATCCGTGAACGATTAAAGGCCTCGCGCGATCGTCAGAAGAGTTACGCCGATAATCGTCGGAAACCACTAGAATTCCAGGTTGGGGACCGTGTTCTGTTGAAGGTCTCGCCCTGGAAAGGCACTGTACGTTTCGGTAAACGTGGGAAACTTAATCCGAGGTACATTGGACCTTTTGAAATCATCGCCAGAGTTGGTCCGGTAGCCTATAAGCTTCATTTACCTCACGAACTTAGTAACATCCATCCCGTCTTTCATGTTTCAAACCTCAAGAAGTGCCTATCCGATGAAACTCTAGTGATTCCATTAGACGAGATTGAGATCGATGAAAACCTCAACTTTGTGGAGGAACCAATCGAAATCATGGATCGAGAAGTCAAACGTACGAAACAGAGTCGCATCCCGTTGGTGAAGGTTCGCTGGAATGCCAAGCGGGGACCGGAGTTCACTTGGGAGCGAGAAGACTCGATGAAACAAAAATATCTGCAACTCTTTCTAGGTCCATGATTTGTATTTTCTCTTATCTCTTGTCTTGAATTTTGGGACAAAATTCCCTTTAATGGGGGGATAATGTAACAACCCGAAATTTCATGTCATTTCTTGTACCACAACTTGTAATCTAATCCGATCAATCAGACGTCATTTTCAATTTCGTTCCAATTTCGCCATTTTATTAAGTCATTAATTTATATTGACCTAAAATGACTTAATGGGTGTCTTAATACGTTTAGAAATCATTTTAACACCCCACTTTAGTGATCGGAATAATTATAGAATCGGCCATATCGAGTCACGACAATTTAGTCGGGTATGACCAAAAGCCTCACTTAACGTCAGCATCGGGTAGAATTCCGTCGTGTCCAATTCCCGAACACTATATAAAGTGTTTTAAGACTTCATTTGAAGCCTTTGGCCAATTTTTCACTAAACTTTGACAACCTCTCTCCTCAAGCTAGAATTAAGGTCCAAATCTCAAGTTTAAGGCTTCAAATCTTTAAGGTAACCTCCCTAGCATGTTATTCAACATCTTTAGCCTTCAAATTGATGGGTTAATTGAGTTTTGGGACCAAGAACATGAGTTTACGGCCAAGGAGCAAGCTTGGGCCGTAAACTCCATTAAAAGGGGTTTTTAAGCCAAATTACCCTTCTAAACCAAAGTTGGGACTTAGATATGACTATAAGGCTTGCCAATCTAGAATTAAAGCAATTAAAACATGAATTATGGGGGACAAAAGAGAGTTTACGGCCAAGGTATGTTCTTGGGCCGTAAACTCCTCTTAAATGGGGATTTAGTGCCTTAAAACATGTCCAAATGCTTTGAAACTCAACCAATGGCCTTGTGGTAAAATCTAGATGCATCTAAAAATAGTTTAAAGGTTTGAAACATATTAAAAATGTCATTTATAGGAGTTTACGGCCTAGGAACTCACCCTTGGCCGTAAACTCATAAAACCATGTTAGTGATGCATCAAATACACTCAAATGGCTTGTATAAATTTCTAGAATCACATGTGATTGTTTTAGGCATCAAAAACTATCTTTTTCATGGGAAAAGGAGAGTTTACGGCCTTAGAACATACCTCTAGGCCGTAAACTCCAATAAGTGTGTTAAATGGTAACCTAAATTCATAACAATGCTTAGAAAATTAGTTAGAATCACATGTGATTGTCCTATAAAGCTCAAATCAATTTTTCCTTGGCCATAGGTGAGTTTACGGCCATAAACTCTTATGGGGTGGCCATAAACTCCCTTTTAAATGTTGTAAATTCATTTCCAAGTGTTCCAAGGCATTTTAGATAATCCATTCTAGCAATCCCCATGTCCATTAAAGCCCTTAGACCATCAAAATCACACCAACATGAGTTTACGGCCGTAAACTCATGTGTGGGTGTGTTTTGTAGTTGTAAAGTCATTTAAATGTTTACTTATGGAGAGTAAACTCAAGTCCCAAGTCCCTAGTGCCTTTACACGTCCGAAGATGTCACCCGGGTCACCCCAAACGCTCATTTTGAGGTGTTTAACCTCGTTGGAGTGTAATGTTCCTTATGATAGGTGAATGTATCCCTAATAGTATATATATGGACATTATTTCATTTTACATAGGGTCATCGCAAGTAAACAATCCCCGAATCAACGTCTAGTATCCAAAACCGACACATTCTCGAGTCCGGTGAGTTCATACCCCTATCCTTTTTCACTGTTTTTCACTGTTTTCAGGGGGGAACACAAGCAAAGTACAAGGGTTTTCTTGTACTCAAAACTTATTTTCATGTGTGTACTTCACACTTCATATGCTTTTAATATTGATTACACAACTGATAACGAGTTGAATACACAGATTACTTAAACACTTATTTGTGAAATGAGTTTTATAAACTGTTATGTTTTATATATTTCACAAATGGTTTCCACATTTTATCAGTTAAAAGCATGACTTATAATACATGAATAATATATTTCGTACACTGTCTTGTCCTCAGTAACATTCCACAGAAATACGTGAATGGAGGATTATACTATTATTACTAATAAATTTGTTACTCCGTATGATTGGAGACACGTCCTCGACAAACACTCCACAGAGATACGCGAGTGGAGGACTACACCCGTAACCAGAATCTCTGGAATTTAGAGAGTGTGACTTGAGTGTATAGATCTATACGGGGCTGACTACCCCACACCTGGCTGCTAGCTACAGCCGAACCAAAATGGTTCAAGGGTGACGAAAGTCATAAGGATTGCGGACTACTTATTGCCACAAGGCTGTGGACTACTTATTGCCACAGGTTCAGTCTTTAGTATGGTTATGGAACTCGTAACTAGGATAACAGAGATTTACTTATAGTAATAATGAACCACATACTACATTTTACAGATAACCAGGATTCAGTTTACATCATTTACATCTTTTACATCTTTTACAAATGATAACCAACATTCAGGACGGTATGGGACCTTCTTGGGAAGTCTTGTACATAACCAGGTCTAACAAAATACATCTTTTACATTGAAAACCAACATACAGGAAAGCATGGGGCATTCCTGGGTAACATTTACATAATCAGAAAAGAGTAACCAACTGAATAACATTACAACTTTTACAATAACCACCCTTCAGGAAAGTATGGGACTTTCCTGGGAATACACTGATACATTAAAGACATAAAACAATGAATTAGACAACTAAACCATACCTTACTTTTATGAAACAACAACCAACTTTAAAGAAAATATGGGATTTTCTTGGCGTGTGTTACATTTTCAGAAACAGAAAGGAAACATAAACATTTTTACAAAACTACTTATGAACTCACCAGCGTTATGCTGATTTTCAAACTGCTTGTGTTCTCAGGTCATCGATAGTACAGGTACCCGAAGACTTACTTGGTTCAGGATCGTGTGCGTGCAAGGCTCGTTCATTTTGTTTATATCTATATTATGTATCACAACTGTATAAACTTTGTCTTTTGAAACAAATTGTAAAACTTTTAATATGTAATGTAATGTTTGTTTCACTTTACTTACTATGTACATTGGATTTGATACTCAACGTGGAGTCAACCCCGGAAATGTTTCCGCCTCCGGTTTTCGGGGTGTGACACTGTGAAAGTGTTGTATCTTCTAATGATGTCAATCCTACTTATATGTATGGTTTGGACAAAATAGAATCTTTTATAAAGTCCAAAGACCATAAGGACATGCTTAAAAATCTTTTGGATGAAAACGATAAGCTGAAACTTAAGACCGAAACCATACAAAAATTCGACTCATTGAGTGCCAATTTAAGTTCAGAAAATAAAATTGATGTTGAAAACGCATCTGAACTTGATGAGGACGATGGTATGAGTGAAATTTCTGTAGAGGTTGAATTCGATTGTTCTGAGTTTGTCAAGAGCGAACCCGAAAACCACAAAAATTTGATTTCTGAAAATTCTGTGGAATTCGCTCGTTTGTCCAAAACCAAGTCCCCAGTCCTTAAAGAAAAGGCCGTTCTATTTCAGAAGGTTAGAACTACTCCCAATCAGGTGTACAAGGTCACAGGAGTAACCGAACATCAAAGAGTCGAACTCACTGCCATAGTGAATGAAGACAATGCAGATGACTGTGATGAGTTTTTCTGGTCAGCTCCTATAGACAATGCAGACGAAACGGTTGGTCTGTCGGAGCGAACATCCTAGAAAACCAAAGGAAGATATGTGCCAGAACCGTTGAATAAGCCTACCAACTTTGACGTACCTGGTACAAGTGGCACAAAAGAAATCCATGTAGAAGAAGTCTCCTCCACAAGCGAATCCCCATCTGTAAAGAGTGAACCAACTGTCAAGAAGCTTAAACAAAAAGCCAATATCCACAAACAACCGAAACAGGTGAAAAATCAAAAGCAACAGAGAAATCTTAGGTACAAGAAAAATCTCTCAGAGCGAAAACAGTTTTGGCGCTCTCAAAATCCTCATTACTCTTACCATGATAAAGATTCTAAATCATAGAGAAAGAATTTCGGGCCACATGAAGCACAGAACCAAAAGGATAGGTTCGGTCCCGAAACCAACAGCAACCGAAAAGCGAGCTTCGGTCCGCCAAGTAATAACAGGCAAAGACCTGATTTCAGTCCTTCAAGATTTTATAATAAAAGACCATGTTTTGGATCACAAGCCAACAACACTCAAAAATCCAATTTCGGCTCATCATCGAGCAGCTACCGAAGGTCCAGGTTCGGTCCCGCTAATGACCACAAACAAAAGGGTCATTTCGGACCTCAAGTCAGAAGAAACTCTCATTCTAATTTCTTTTTCTCTAATTCTTCTCATTCTCAATCTTCTTCTAAGCCCAATTCAGTTCCTACACAAAGTTCAAGATCATCAACGAACTTGAAAGGAAAAAGGAATATTTCCTCAGTCAAGGAAGACCGAAAGCAGTCTATTGCTCAAACACCAGAATCTGAATCCAAAACACCTGTAGCTAATTCTAACAAATTCAAAGTGTTTACTATTAAAAGAAAAGATGAAACAACCTTAGTAAAACGACCATATCTTGTTGATGTTTCTCTTGCTATTCCTGTTCTTGTGAAAGGCTCACGTGAACCCAAGAAACTTTGGGTTCCTAAATCTGCTTAATTTTTGCAGGTTATCAGTGACGAGCAGTTTGACAAAGAATGGTACATTGACAGTGGCTGCTCGCGTCACATGACTGGAAGGAAGGAAGAGTTAAGAGAGTTCAGATCGCTTCAAAATGGTAGCAATGTAAAGTTCGGTAATAACTCCTATGGAACGATAAAGGGTTATGGAATGATAACCAATAGAGCCTTCACAATAAGAAAAGTGGCGTACATAGAAGGGTTGCAGCATAATCTCATCAGTGTATCTCAACTAGTAGGAGGTACCGGTCTCAAAGTTTCATTTGACGACGAAGGTTCAGAGATTATAGAGAAGAAATCCAACAAGGTCATTCTCAAAACAGATCGAAAAGGAGAAATGTTTCCTTTGAATCTCAGACCAATCAAAGGAAATCCAGCCATATGTCTTTTGTCCAAAGCTCATTCTGACGAAAGCTGGTTGTGGCACCGAAGGCTCTTACATCTCAACTTCAAGGACATCAACAAGCTTGTCACTGGAGGTCATGTTCGGGGTCTTCCATTGCTCAAGTTTGATCGAGAACACTTGTGTGATGCATGCAAAATGGGGAAACAAAGTCGTCAAAGTCACCCATCAATTATAAACATAAAAAGTTGTTAAACCACTTGAGTTGCTTCACATCGACTTGTGTGGTCCATTATCAATCGAGAGCATTGGCGGTAGCAAGTACATTCTTGTTGTTGTTGATGACTTCTCACGTTTTACATGGGTATTCTTTCTGAAGCACAAATTTGAGGCCACTCCTAAGTTAAAGATGTTTATCAAGCAGGTTGAAGTGCAATTGAGAAAAGTCATCCGAAACATTAGGAGCGACAATGGACTGGAATTCAAGAACAAAGAATTTGAAGACTTTTTGGCAGAAAAAGGAACCAGTCAACAGAATGGTATTGTCGAAAGGCGAAACCGATCCTTGTGTGAGGCGGCCCGAACTATGCTAAGTTTTGCTTCTCTTCCCTTATATTTCTGGGCTGACGCTATTTCTGCAGCATGTTTTACGCAGAATACATCTTATCTCAACAAGCGTCTCTCTCTCATTCCTTATGAGATCATCAATAACAGGAAGCTGAACGTAAAATTCTTCCATGTGTTCGGTTCACGGTGCTTCATCTTCAACTCCTAAGAAAATCGTAACAAGTTTGATGTTAAAGCTGATGAAGGAATTTTTCTGGGATATTCTCTTACTTCAAAAGCATACCGCGTTTTAAATAAGCGCTCTAGAAAGATTGAAGAAACCTATTATGTGACTTTCGATGACAGATACATCAAGAAGCTAAAGACTACTGAAGAAGCAATTGGAGAGATCTTCTCTCAAACAGGTCAAGTCACAACCACGATTGCTAATTTATTCGATCAATTTGTTGACTTATTCGATGAACCTGAGAGAGCCACTCTCTCGGAAGCCAAGGCAGCGGACAACAAAATCGATCGTCTGAAGAAAATTGTAGAAGATGCAGCCAAACAAATGGCTGAAGGAGGACAAGTTCCAAACGAACCTCCTCAGCACGGCACTTCAGTTGAGCGGGAGAATCTATTTTCTTCAAATCAACCAAACTCACACTTTCAGGGGAAGAATTCTATTCCTGTAGCACCCGAAAGCCCTGCTACACCCGAAAATCCTGTAGCACCCGAAAGCCCAGCTACACCCGAAAGTCCAGTAGCACCCGAAAGTCTGGCTACACCTGAGAGTTCTGTTGCACCCGAAGGTCCGAATCAATCTGAAATTTCAAATGATTCATCATCAATCGAGGGGGAGAATCCCGATATGTTCTATGATGACGATAGTCAATCTGAATTGGAAGAAATGGTCAACGTTGAATTGGATCCATCCTATGATCCAAACTATCTTGCCCTCATTAAATGGACCAGAGATCATACTGTATCTCATATAGTGGCTATTGTATCTGAAAAGGTCCTGACCCGATCCCAAGTGAAAGCAAAGCAATCCTCCCTATTCTCTAAAGTAGAGTTCTGCATGTATAATTCTTTCGCATCCAAAGTTGAACCGAAGACAATCAACAATGCTCTTGATCATTCTGATTGGGTTCAGGCTATGCAAGATGAACTCAATGAATTTGAACGAAACAAGGTCTGGCGTCTCATTCCAACACCAAAGGATGCCTCAGTCGTTGGTCTCAAATGGGTATTCAGAAACAAAATGGATAAGGAGGGTAATGTGATTCGAAATAAAGCTCGTCTCGTGGTGAAAGGATACTGGCAGGAAGAAGGAATTGATTACGAAGAAACTTTTGCTCCGGTAGCAAGGTTGGAATCTGTTCGAATATTTCTTGCCTACGCTGCACACAAGAACTTCGAAGTCTATCAAATGGATGTGAAATGCGCTTTTCTGAATAGAGAACTTGAAGAAACGGTTTACGTGGAGCAACCTCCATGTTTTGTGAATGAAAAGCATTCAAATCACTGTTACATTCTAGACAAGGCAGTTTATGGTCTCAAACAAGCGCCTAGGGCATGGTATGAAACGCTTACTAAGTTCTTAAAGATGTCTAAATTCAAACAAGGTTCAGTTGACCCAACCTTCTTTCGAAAGAAGGAAGGTAACCATCTTATGATAGTTCAAATCTATGTCGATGATATCATCTTTGGCTCAACGAATCCTAGCTTAACAGCTGAATTCAGAAAGCTGATGGAGACTAAATTTGAAATGAGCTCAATGGGTCCGATTAACTTTTTCCTTGGTTTAAACATTAGACAGGGACCCGAAGGCATCTTTATCAACCAGGAAGCATACACCAAGACTCTTCTTGATAAATTTGGCATGATGGGAGATTCAAAGGTCAAAGTCCCAATGGCGTTTGGCACCAAACTCACACCATCCTTGGAAAAACCGGCAGTCGATATTACGCTATATCACCAAATGATTGGTTCCCTGATGTACCTCACAGCTAGCAGGCCCGATATAATGTTTTCTGTGTGTTATTGTGCTAGGTTTCAGGCGAATCCTCGTGAACCACACATGCTAGCAGTGAAAAACATACTCCGATATCTGAAGCGAACCACCTCCCTTGGTCTCTGGTATCCATCAAACTTTGGTTTCTTTGTTCAAGGCTACTCAGATGCAGATCTTGGACGATGTGGTTTAGACAGGAAAAGCACTACAGGAGGTTGTCAATTCCTCGACGGAAAGTTGGTGAGCTGGCAATCTAAGAAACAAACATGTGTTTCACTGTCTACAGCCGAAGAAGAATATATTGCCACCACTTCTTGCATATCTCAAGTGATTTGGATCCAAAGTCAACTCAGGGATTACAGACTCAACATGAAAAAGATCCCACTATATTGTGACCCAGAAAGTGCAATTAGAATCTGTCATAACCCAGTGCAACATTGCAAAACCAAACATATTGCATTGAGGTATCACTTCATTAAAGATCACGTAGAAGACGGAAACG
Organism: Lactuca sativa; assembly: GCF_002870075.4. NCBI lineage: Eukaryota > Viridiplantae > Streptophyta > Magnoliopsida > Asterales > Asteraceae > Lactuca > Lactuca sativa. The sequence goes on along the minus strand of NC_056627.2, from coordinate 155,674,743 downwards.
TAGAGATTCATTTTGTTCGAACTACTGATCAACTGGCTGACATCTTCACCAAAGCCCTTCCTGAATCAAGTTTCAATAAAATTCTACACGGGCTAGGTATGATGGAATCGGAGTCAGTACCAAAAAGTACTTCTCAAAACTAAAAGTTGGAAGCGAAATGAACCGAACGTTCGGGTTCGGTTCACGTGTGTGCCAAAATGAACCGAGCACTCGGGTTCGGTCCTATTCTCTTATCTTTGCTTCTCACTTAAAGGTAGTTTCTTTGGTGGTAAACTTTTGGTTGTAAATTTTTTTTGTTTGTACTCTTATGTCTCATTTCTTTCTTACTTTTCCAAAGTTTTTTCTTTGTTTTTTTTTATTTATTTCTTTAACTCAAAAACTCCAAACATATTTTTCTCTTTAAATCAAAAACTCCAAAAACAATTTCTTTGTGTTCATTAATTTTTTTTTTGTGGATATTTGTGGGGAGATTCCTGTTCTCACGTTTTATTAGTTAAGTGTCCCTAGAAGCATGCTGCTGTATGTGTCCAAAGCCTCACCCGATTCTGAATAATAGCCTTACTGACTTGGTAAATACAACCCTTGTCTTCCCAAATAGGCTTTTATATTTATTTTAATCATGAGCTACCTTACTCTCTTCTCACGTGAGATAAGAGCTTTCTGCTTGGTCCTTATTTTAACAGCAGAGGTACTTTGGTTTCTTTACACCATCTCCAATACTTTTCTCCATCCTATTCGCCTCATACAAGTAACCCTTGACACTCTCAGCAATTACCACTGAGGTTTATGGTTACACAATTATTGTGTTCATGATCTTAGCTTCGTGCCACTACGTGCTAAGCGAAACCTACAATTCAATACCTACTATGCATTGACGGTGAACAATTAAATTTGCTCTAGTTTTCACTAAAGAATTGACGAATTCACCCATGGGGCTCTACCTTGAAATCTCTAAATTTTCTCTTTGTGTGATTCTTATGAAATAGTTAAATCCCATAACATTTCTTCCCTTCGAATCCAGTTTCTATTTTTCTTTGAGATTTTCCCTAAAAGTATTTTCAAATTGCCACTTAAATTCTATTCACACCTACTTGTTCAACAGACTACATTGGTCTCACAAGTACTTCAGTCGATTTCTGTCTTTTGTCAAGCTCAGGAATTATGAACTGAAGCGAAAGCCATCCTCATTAGCCTTATTAAAAGATACCTTTCAACACTTCTTAATAAGTGTTTGATCGTATTTCAACGGGAAACCACACAAACACTTTAAAGTGTCTCTTGACTTTGAAGGAAGAGATTCGTGCCCAGGATCCATTGTTTCGTGTCTTTACTGACATCACAATTTCACACATATGTGTTGCTTTATTTCTTTTTCTTTTACACACTTTGCACGAAAATCTTTTTGATTTTCCATAATTCTGGTTTCATTACATACAAGAAAAATTTTGGCTATGAGATTTAACGTTATAAACGAGGTGTGGATCACAATGTTACACGTGGTTACTTTACATTATGATGACAGCTCACTCTAAAGGGATAAGTTGCTGACTCAGCCGAAAGTCCAATCGGTTTGATATTTCAAACGGCGCTTGATAGGAAGGCGTGTGAAGTGGAACCGTTTTTGACATATTAAACGGCACCTGATGGGAGGGCGTGTGAATCGGGACAATTCTTCTCTCTCTTGCATAATCATCGGGGCTCTACACTGTCACGCGTTAATCATTTAAGGAAACTCTTCGTATTTCCCTTGAAGATTTGGGAACAGATTTTTCTCTCTCTTCTCACCACAGTATAAAAGGTAATTTCTACCATCATTTACCTCTTTAGTGCACCGAACCTTCAGAGAGCAAGAAAAGCTTCGTTTCTTCTATTGTTCATCATCCCTCCCAAATTCTTACCTTCAATGGCGGACTCATCATCAGTTCATGCTACTTCTCACATTCTGCCCATCCGTCCTCAACAAAGCCTGATTATCGACCTCATTCCTCAAGTTTATGATGCATTCATGTTTCCAATCATGGAATGTCTCAAGTATTCACCGCTAGCTCCAGCTCTCACCAAGGTCGACACTGTTCCAATGGAGTGTCTCTTGCAAATATTCTCCACATCCCATTATGATAAGTCTGTCGATCGAATCTTCTTCGACATTCTTGATCACAAGGTCTCCATCTCCAAGCAGCGATTCTGTTCGCTTTTAGGGTTTGCACCCGATGAATCTAGGGTTAACCCTGAATCCATTCCAGTGGGACAATTGTTTTCCATGTTTTATAACATGGGATACACTGAAGTTCTGACGACGGTTACCAAATTCAAGAAGTCTTGCTTACCTCCTCAATGGAACGACTTCTTCACCGTCTTGTTCAAGGGGTTATCAGAACGTAGTGTAGGCTCAGACGGGGCGAGTCGTTTGTTCATGACCATTCTTTATGGGTTATATCACGGCATTAACCTAGATTATAGGTCGGTTCTATGGCAGCAGCTGATTCAGAGTCTCGCATCCACATCTCGCCATTCAGAGATCTCCTACGCCAAATTCTGGACGCTGGTCGCTAAATGGGGGATGCACAAGTATCATGCCCCAATCGTTGCTGATTCTCCACTTTGATAGGTACTTTCCACACCATGAAGATTATTGTATCTGATTCTTCTAAGTTTCGGTTTATTGGCTCAATCCCTGAGTCAATGTATGGGGATGTTCCAAACGACAGCCAGATCATCAGAACTTACAAGGAGTTTTGTCGCTCTGGTCCTAGAGAACTCACTCCCGACATGATTCAATCGATTCATGATGTTGATCGGCCTGCTCCCAGGGGAAAGAAAAATGAAAAAGGAAAAGACAAGAATGTTGTCAAGGGAGCAAAAGGTCCTTCTCCGAAGAAACGAAAACCCTCCAAAGCCGCTCAATCTCATCCTCCAAAGAAGAGAAAGACTCAACCTAGGCGAAAGCTGATTCTTGCCTCCTCCTCCAGTGAATCTGACGAAGACAGTTCAGACTCCGAAGAGTCTCTACGTGGTAATACTCCTCCAGGTTCGCCTATTCCTGAGGTACATGTTTCCACTAGACCTGTTTTTCCACCACCAATCTCCATTTCTATTTCTATTCCCCCCATAACCTCCACTACTCAAATACCACCAACTTCTATCCCTGTACCCCCTCCCATTTTCACTGAAGCAACAACAACAACCACTGCTAGAGTTAGAACCAACGTATCCTTTACAGGGGGCTCCTACTACAGCACCCGAACCAAATCCCACTACCGAACATACATCTGTACCCGAACCTACTTCCACAACCGAGCCTCCACCCTCACCCTCACCCTCATCTCCTGCTCCCTCAGCAGATAATGAAGAACCTTTCCTTGGAGGAGAGGACATGACATTTGACTCGATCTATTATAGTCCATACCAAATGCAAAGCGATGATGACGATGATGTTCCGGTAACCAAGAAGCATCTCAAGGAGCTTCATGAGAAGATTGATTCTCTGATTGCTTACTCCTCTTCTTCCTCACAGTCTACCATCTCCGAGGCCGCTATTTAGGGGATTGTTGATGCTTTTACTAAGGCTCATGATACCTCCATCAGCTCAGCTGCTGCCGCCATTGACGCCTCTACCATGGCTTGTGCTGCTGCGACCGAAAAAGTTGAAAAACTATTTGTTGACGCTACTTCTCTTTTACATTCTTTACAGGGAACTACTGAATCTAATGCAGAGAGGCTTAACTCTCTTGTCCACAAGCTGACTACCTCAGTTGCCTCAGAACTGGAGTCATTCGCCAGTCTTCGTCAAGCTCTCAGTGATGACAACACATCGTTTAAAACGACTATTGAGGAGTGCCTGACTAAGCTCCATGAAGACTTAGCTGCCGAGAACTCTGTCATGGACGCTCTCGCTCGTATGACCACCGCTCTCAAGGTCAAGAGTCTTCAGCTGTTTCACTCTCAAAAGGAAGTTGACTCTCTTCGATCTGAGCGTGATGTTATTCATTCGTGTGTTTCGGATGTCCACACCGCCCTTTCCAACATCCTTGAAGCCCATGATCCGATACTGAATTACTCAGTGAGGCGCACTCTCGTGGAGAAGCTTGCTCCTGCCCTTGCTCTCCTAAGCAAAATTGAAGGGCTCCTTGAGTTCGTGTCCATTTTGAAACAAGGGGGAGAAGATGTATCTCAACCGCCTCCCACTTCTACAGCAACTAAAGCAACCGAACCTCCTTCAGCAGGTCAAGCCTCAGGTTCGGGTGTCAAAGATAAAGGAAAGAAAATTGCTGAAAACAGTGATGATGATAAAGAGACGATTGCAGATCTCTTAAAGAAACAAGGTCGTGATAAACATGCAGACATGAGCGCTCGTGTTGCCAGAGAGGCTGAAGCGAACGAAAGAAAAATGAAGGAGGCTCATGACCTTCTTGAGAGCAGGAAAACCCTTTTTCCTCCATGGACACTTGAGAAGCTTTTGAAAGAGGCGATTGAAACTCCCAGCATTCTGTGGCTTGAACCAGTGATTTCATTGGATCGTATCAACTCTGTCGATTCTCAATTCGACATGCCACTGACCCGAAAAGCCTTCATCTTCCATGCCTTTGATAACGTTGCTGATGTCCCTCATCCTCATCCAAAGGTTGATAGGGAACTCGTCGAATTCTATTTGAAGTCTGCTCAACCACAGTATCAAACTTGGAGCGCTCAGAAGATTGTCAACGTTCGGGTCCTCAAGCCGTTTCATGAGGGGAACTTCACGAACGTTCGGTTCAAAGTGCTGAGGGGTTCTGCTAAAATCGAACATGCCATATCGCTTGCTGATCTTCCCAACCTGAATCCACATGACTGGATTATTTTGCACAACATCCTCCCTCACCGACGAAGCTGAGTATGGTCCAATTATTGATCACTTCAAAAGGATGCTCGTATGCTACATTATGGAGGTTGTCAAGATGGATTAGGAGATCGCTAGCGTATTCAAGAGAAAGCCCACTATTTCTCCTGTTGACTCTGCTAGTGATTTAAACATGATGCAGATGGGTAGGATCGACCCGAAACGGAATTTTGTCATGTTTACAAGGAACGAAGGCCAAAAATGCATGTTCGCCTTGGCTGACAAACACCTTTACACCACTGCTTGCTTGGAACATGTTCCAAGTATCATTCATCGATGCAAGCAGAATTCGGCAGATGACAAGAAGTACTTCGATGACATGATTCAGTGGTACATTCACTTCAGACAGACTATCCTTGCTCTCATTCCACGTCTGTTTGATACCACTAAGAAGGTTCCTGCAGCTGGACCCAGCAAGCCGAAAAGACAGTCTCTCTCCAATTGACGCAAAGGGGGAGATTGTTAGGTCCAGAATGTGTTGCGTCTTGGGCTCGCTTTTTAGTCCATTTAGTCTCCGGTATGGCCCTGTCCATCCGTGGGTGATTTTATAGGGTTTTGTATTTATAGGTGCTTGCATGTATCCTAGAATGTAATATTTTAGAAGTAATTCTGTCAAGTATTTTGATCTTCATTGTAACCCTAATATCCTCTACAGCGGAAGTTCTTTATCGAGCTCTGTTTAGGATTGAATCAATCGAATTATTCGACATATTCAGATTCATTCTTGTGTTTGATCTTTCTGTTAATAATTTTTGATTAACCTGTTTGAAGATCTAAACATTCAAAGAGTTTCTTAAACTCATCACTTTGGAGTTTACGGCCCAGGGGAGTCAACTCCTGGCCGTAAACTCTCAACAAGGTCTCTAAATGAAGCTTATCATTTAAACAACTAGTTTGGTGAATTATTTCAAGGCTTATCAAGTGTTTGGGTGACATTTGCCCCCTTTATAGGGGTTTACGGCCCTAGGACCATATCCCATTGAGATTACGGCCGTAATCTCCTTTGGGGGAAGGTTTATGGTGCTTTCAAGTCCCTATATTATCAAGGAATGCATTAAGGCAATTGTCCAAGGCTTTAGGAGGATTTATGGCACCATTTGGCACCATTTATTGGAGTTCACGGACCTGGAACATCTTGGGCCGTGAACACCCTTCTCTTGGTGTTTTAATGGTGTTTGCTAGCCCCAAACACAATAGGGTACATGTCTAAATTCGAGCCTAAGCCTTAGGAAGTGTTTGTGGCATCAAAACACCCCTAACTAGAGTTTTCGGCCCATGAACCATTTGGCCATGTGTTTGCAGCCATGAACACCCCTAGGTGTTGGTATTTTGATTGTTTTGGGTCTTAGACACATCAAGGTAATGTGTTATGCTAGTCTCTTGGTTAAATGAAGGCATTTAGGGCATTTTGGCAGTTAAACATGGAGTTCATGACCCAAGAACCTCCTTGGCCGTGAACTCACTTTCATCCTTGTTTATAATTGATTTTGGTGTCCTAAACATGTAATGGAGGCTTCTAGTTTGAGTTGCAAGGCTTTGAGGGGCATTGGGACACTTTTGTAAACTCCCAAATCTTGGAGTTTTGGTCCGATTTTGATGTTTCTAAACACAATCTAAGCTATATAATATAACTAGATCGAAGTACTCACAATTTGAGATAAAACCCGAAGATCCGTGAGAGAGAATTTTGACTTTTCTCTAAATGGAAATATAACTAATGAACCAATTTGGTTCAGTTTTCTATATATAGTCCTAGGATTTTTGGTAGAAAATATTTTTATTCCCGGAATGAACTCTAATATCCTAGAGTATTGGAATAACAGTGTTGCACAAAACCCTAGTGCATCCACTGTCCTGATATCTCCTTAAGTGTAAATCCTGAAAAACTGTCAAACTTATACCCCAGGTCTAGAATTTCACTGTAACTGTTCTACTTCTATAGGCTTCAAATGGTTTGTACATAATGGAAATTTCGGGTTGTCACATCATCCCCCTGTTGAAGGGAATTTCGTGCTGAAATTAGAATTTAGATAAGGAATTGGGTATGAATGATTGAGTCATGAGGAGGAAACTTCCTAATCGATTGGTTCTAGTGCTCCTAAGTGAAATCGGGTTCTCGGATGGTATCCCAACGAACCTTCACTAATGGGCGACGGCATTGCTTCGTCCGCTTGACCTCTCGGATGAGGGTCACTACTGTTCTAATACGAAGGCGAGGATCTCGACGAGTGGACTTACAAGAGTCCTAACGGAAAGGTATGGTTTCACGATCGAGACGCGAAGAGTAGAATGTAAGTTACTGAGTTCGCGGAGTAGTCTAGTCTGTGCGAGGTACAAGACTGATTCTGGTAAGAATCTCGGAGGTCCTAACTATATTGGATTTAGCTTTCCACGCGATAAGAAGCATATTAAGCCATTCCCAGAGTGAGTTCTCCTATAGAACTTGGTCACTCAATTGGAATCCCCAAAGTTTCTTTCTCTTGTTTAACTTCAGAGTCAAGGGCCACCCCTTGCTAGGTCAGAGTCGTAAAGGTTTCTATAATTTGTGAGGGGTTCTGAATGAACTAAGACAGTAGGTTGGTAAGACCAAGAATTTGGCGATTTTCTATCGGTGTCTCCGGTGTCGAAAAATTCTCAATGATTTTGTTAAATTGAAAGAGTACTCAGGATTTCCACATCACTAATAGTGTGTCTTAGGAATCTGACTCTTAAATTTCAAAACTCGTGCCTAGAGAACTTCGCGAAAAGTTCCTCTGAAGGAAATGTTTCCATGGGTTTCTTCTTACTAAGAGGGTAGATAAGTAAGTCATTACATGGAGAAATGACGAACTGATCCAAGTAAGAAAGACGTACCCTACTCGCTTAGCTCATGAAAGCTATGGGCGTATTGGTCCTATCCGAATGGTATCACTACGGACTCGAAGTGTCCGCATCGAGTTCGGAAGATAGTCTTCCGGACATCCTTCCCTAACACTCAAACTGGTGATATTCGGATCTCAGATCCATTTCTGAAAGTAATTCTTTCCTTGCTCAACCATTTCATCTATGCGAGCCAGAGATAACGATTTCTAATGAAAAATCTTGACGGAGTACTCGATAGCCGAGGTACATACGATGCGATCCGTCGATCTTTGGAAGAATATGATCGGGGTTCTCCAGGGTGAGAAGTCTAGTCTTCTAATTCTATTTCTGTGTAGTTCGTTAAGTTGTCTGTACTGTTCTGGTATCTCCGTAGGTGTTTAGACTATAGGGCGATCTGTTTATAAGAGTCGTACTGGGTTCTAAGTTTCTTCACATGACGATGCGATTACTCGTAGGCTTAGGCAGTTCTCCGTCCTGAAGTTCATATTAGAATTCATACATGTTTTCGCAATCACAATCTCATGTATACGAGTCGTATATAATTAAGATTGAAAAGGTAGTCGAATAACTGATTCTTCTTTAAGCTCACATCCCATCGGGGAAAAAGAAGTTAAAGTGGAATCATCAATTCTAAACCTATAGGACCTTGATTATATATCACTCTTATGTATACATTCCTTATTGATAGATCAATCGCATGAATCCTTCGATTGAACTTGACGTACTGCACGAGTGGTACTTCGGGGATTTCTTCGGAAAGAAAATACTAAGAGGTACTCCTTCACTACAAGAAAAAGACCCTTTTACGACGCGCAAAGCACGACGCTCTTTGATTTATGTTACGCATTAGAGAGCGACATTAAAAAAAGTGCCATCTGTTCAAAAATTTTAAGGATTTAGGTCGCGCATTACTGAGTGCCCTTAAACTAGTGTCTATAGAAAAGAAATTAAAAACACGGAGGGCGCTTTATTTTTAACGCGCGTCCACTATACTCGTCACTTTATAATTTTAATGAAACACGGGTTTAGTAGACGGGGAAACGAAATCCCCAAAATTTTGAAACCCGTCTTCTGCCTTCTTTCTATCTTTCATCTTCGCAGTCTACTAATCTCCCCTCTCCCTCCTTCTCTCCACTCTCCGATCTGCTTCTCCGCCACTCCTAAATACCTTGTAGGAATCTAAAAACAAGAAAACCTCGTCCTCACAAAGTCTAGGAAACTAGGGTTTTTTCATCCCTCAAAGAATGACCCACATCCTCCATACATCGATCGTCCTCGCAAAGTCTAGGAAACTAGGGTTTTTTTCATCCCTCAAAGAATGACCCACATCCTCCATAGTTCGATCTCTATTGCTTCATTTCTCACAATATATCAAGCACTTTACATTCATAGGGACACAAAATCGATTATTGCTTGAACTAAGGTTTCGAGTTCGTATCACACAACCCTCCCTCAATCTGTTATCCCTGTTCGACCAATTTGCTGGTTTTGCTCGACTTCCTCTCATGCCGACCATCGATGTTCAATCGTCGACCATGTCCGCAACTATAAGTCTTTATCTTCAAGTCTATCGAAGGTTTAATCGAAGGTTCATCTGTTATGTAAGTCTTTATCGATGTTCAGTCGTCGCTCACGCCGACCATCGATGTTCAGATTGTGTTAAGCTTCCTCCTTGGGCCGAAATCCCTATTGATTTTGTGCATAAGCATCGCATGGCTCTTGAGAGTGAGCATGTCTCTGCACATTTACATGAATGGATAGATATCATATTCGGGTGAGCCCTATTTCATTCATATTCTAATATCGGTGGGTTTTATTTTGTTTTGACGCTTTTGACTTTGTAAGAGGTTGAAATAATTTTTTTTTGATATAGATAAAATCACTGAACCAGTAAGTCTTCTTGTTAGTCGATTAATTAAGTTCTTTTTTTATGTTTCTTTTCTTGATTGTTTGCATACACGTGTAGCAGGAACCATCAGTTTCTTATCTCCTGAGTATGCACTCACTAGTTAGTTCTCTAATCTCCTTGTACAAGCATGGATGCCAGCACAACATCTTTGTTAATTTTAGGGCCTAAATCAATTAGTGTCTCTTAATCTTAGGAGTCACATTGACTAGGGTTTGTTCATTTTTTATATCTAGTGTTTCTGTTTCTTGGCACAACGCTTGATTAACTCAACTAGGATGGTATTGCTCTTCTCATTCAGATAATCTTGAATCGTTATTTGAAATGTTTAATGAATTTTGTTAAACTGAAAAACCAATATATTCATAGTGAGATAATATGATATTGAGTGAAAATAAAACACCAACTGAGAATTAACTGAAATTATTAATCTAGTCTAGTAACTATGCTAATTCTGTAACATTGGTAGCCTATAGTTTAATTGGACATGTCTGTAATGAGACTAGTCAGGTGTGTATGAGAATATTTGTCATCTTCATAGTTAATACATATGTGGTTTATCAATATTTAGATGAAATTAAAGCTTGTAATGCTTAAATTTCACATAATCAGGAGTGTGGCTATTGTGTATTGAAATGGATGTGTGAATTTGTGATGTGTCGGCAACATGCGCTCTCTTACATGATGACAAAAGTTTTCTTATATGCATGCATCTTTTTAATGTACCATATACTGATTTATAATTGATTAATTGGTGCTTATCACTTTTGCAGAGGAACTTACTGGCTGTTGGAATGAAGAACCAAATATGCTATCTTTTAAAGCATTTGATCACCCCTTTGTTTTCCTAGGTACACATTCTTTCTTAAATCTCTTCTTTGATTTAGTTTTAGACATAGAGCTATAGAGTTCAATCTTTTTATCTATAAAAAGAAATTTTTTTCCATGTAATTTATCATTTCAATCAATGAGAATTACATTCCCTAAATATAACTGCTCTGACTTTCTTATCCATATAAAATACTACATTTTTTCTTGTTTATAGGAGAACAGGTTCATATACTAGCATTACACCCTTCAAGGTTGCTGAAGTAATCAGTAAAAATGGCATAGGCCCAAATGCCAAAAAGCAAAACGGTGAGGCCAATGGGTCCCCTGTTTCTGCAGTTACAAGTCCTGATGCACATGTTACAACTCAAAATGCTAATGACATTTAGGATGAAAAGACTGACCCAAAAAAGGATCTTTCCACTAGTGAATCTCTTCTCAGAATGCAAGATCACAGAAGACAAACCGAAATGATTCTACAGAGATTTATGGAATTCCTAATTTTTTGCTCGAACTGCTGAGTCAGATGAGCCACTTTTGGTCAAAAAGAAAAACACAAGAAACGTTTAGAGAGGTCTTGATGGAAGTACTTCTGGTGGAGTTACATTCCATTCCATTCCTTGTTTATTATAATTATCTCATTGTTTTGTGTTTGGTATGATTAAATCGGAGAAGGAATGGAATGTTTCATTCCATTCCATTCCGTTCATTTGCTATTCTATTCCTTTCCATTCATCCAAACAAAGGAAGCAAATAGTCATTACTGATTTGCTTTCCATTTTCTTGTTTGGAAGGATGCAGGTGCTTTTACAGGTAATAAAACATTGGTGTAGACTGTTTAAAAGATCCTGTTTTAGAAATCACACAGCTACAGAATCCATAATTCCCTCAAGTCAAGATCCATATGGAGATTTATTAAAATGGTTACTCCCTTTAAAAAATTCCATTCCCTCTCCATCTCCTTCATTAACCCCCTCCCCTCAAATGAACTCTTCAAGCATCCGTTCCTCATCAAAAAATGTCAACCCTTCGGCCACATCCGCATCCCCTATTTTTTCATTTGGACACTTCAGAAGCTATTCCATGTCAGCAATTCCTCCTAGTGATGTTCCTGTGTTACCCTCTAGCTCCATGTCAAGCATTGACTTAGAAGACCAGAATCAGTTCTCAAGTAGAAAGTCAATGGATGAGAAAGGTGAAGCTGAAGGACTTTTATCTTTCCGGGGTGTACCCCTAGAGATTATTTAGCAGATCTCAATTGATGTTACATGGTTTCAATTGAGTGAATGATTATTTTCTTAATTTAATGATGGGTTACAGTTATGTGAAGCAGGGTTGTCTGATGATGTTTTTGTTGGTTGCTTCCTGTCAATGTCATCAACTGCAGTGGTTTGTTTGTTACCTAAATGTTTTTCTAGTCTATTTAACTTCTAGGTTGTTATAGTGAGTGAGATTATTATATTTACTTTTTCCTTCTATATAGGTGGTGTAAATTTTTAGTTAAGAAAAACAGTAATAATGCTCTTAATGGTCAGGTCACTATAGGGACGCTCATTTTTCAGGTAATTATTTTAAATATTCAGAAACAAAGAAATGCTTATGACCTATTTTATAATTTTTTTAATCTTGTTTTGGTATTTGACAAGATTGTGCTGTTGGCTTACTGTTTGCCTTATTGCCAATTTTGGGTGGAAAACAGTTAATAGGCCTTGGTTGTTTTCCTTGCCTCAAATCATCCACACTTCTTGCAAATTCATGGGTCAGATTTATATTCCAGTTATGAACTGGTTTCTCTTGGCTACTGCCCTTCTTCTTGTCACTTTCATTGCAAGCACTGATGAGATTGGAACTGCATATGGTACATTTATCTTCATAAAATTTCACACTTCTCTTTAATATATAAACAATTTCATTTTCTATAAATAAATAATACAAGAGTTGCTGAGGTCGGAGTGATGATGATGACCACCGTCTTAGTAATCCTTGTTATGCTTCTTATATGGCAGATCAACATCATTCTGGTGATGTCCTTTGCTGTTATTTTCCTTGGCTTGGAGTTCATATTCTTGTCGTTTGTTTTATAGGGCATCAGAGATGGTAGCAAGCTGAAACACGAAACAGAAGTGGAGAAAAAATGTCAATGGATGTAATGTGTGAGTTGGGAAGTAATCTTAGAACTGTGGGGTTTTGCAGGGGATGACCTCAATGGGAAATGTGTAAGTCTTCCATTTTGACTTATTATTATTATTATTATTATTATTATTATTATTATTATTATTATTATTAATGGTGTCTGCAGTAAAAAAACTTTTCAATTTTTACCTCAGGCTGATGACATTGTCAACAAATCTGTTTGGTGCATCTCTTTTAACATGGTCATTCGTGCCATGCTTCCTGAATCTGATGGTGCAACTGTCATCTTAAGTAAGTTGTTATACCTATTTTCAATTTTGTTTTTTATTATTAAGTTAACTAAAGTTTTTTTTTCTTAATTCCTTTTATTTATTTTTATGATTCAGACAAATGAACTCTACCAGTTAGATGCAGTTGCTTTTTGCTTATTATCCACTTGGGTAAGTTAAATAAAATGATCTCGTCATATTACCATTGTTTTTTTTGTCATTTTTAAAAAAAATGTATTTTAATCACTTTCAGTGTAGAGATAAATTAGGGCTAAGTCTTGAGTTGCGGTCTTTTATGGCTGGTGTTATGATTTCCACAATTGATTTTGCACTATAATAATGAGTAATGACACACATACACATATTTTTTGTAGGTGGAGCCAATTCGAAACTGATTTGCAGCTCTATTTCTATCAAGTATTGGGATGCTTATACATGTACAGTTCTTGTGGACACATGTAGATATATTACTAGCATCTGTTATTCTGCTTATAGTTGTTAAGACTATAGTTTCTGTAGTCATGAGAAAGGCCTTTGGATATTGTGTTAAGACATCATTTCTTGTAAGCTTCATTAGACCACTTAACCTCAAATCGAAGCCAGGTTCATAACCTTTTACCAGGTTCGATTTTTATTTATTTATTTATTTATTTTTATTTTATAATTTTAACCCTAAATAGATTCAGCCCTATCGCATCAGCCATGAGACATTTCTCGTCTACAACCAAATATGTAATATGGATTCTTATGATTTAACATATCAATCATATTGAACCAAAAGGGGATTTAAACACTAGTAGACCTTTGCATAGTGCTAAATAAGGTTTTAGAGAAACTAGTATATATAGCTTTAACTTCATGTTTTTGCAGATGACAGTAAAACATGCTTTGAACTCTGCTCTTGTTGAGGAAATGGCTGTTGGTTCTAGTATCTTTATCATGGGTGAAGATGTAACTAGCTAGTACTATGTTTATCATCATATATCTAGAGAGTCTTTTGCTATAAGCCTCATCTTTTTATGACGTGCAGGTTGGAGAATACCAGGGTGCATAGAAGGTTAGAATTTCAAAAGCATTCCACTTGATCTATCAAGATTGTGTGTGTTTTGGTCTTAAATATTGGATTTTTTTATGCTTAGATAGATTACAAAAAGATTGTTACATAAGTATGGACCTGACAGGGTTGTTGACACACCTATCACAGAGGTTAAATAATTAGTTCTTCCCTCATATATTTAGGTCCTTACAAGATGCATCTGATGATGCGAAGGTATATTAAGATCATAAGATCATAAATTTCTTTTCTAATATTTTTCAAGAAATGTCAACAACATGCAGGAGAAATCATACTAAGCATTGGTTCCAATGTTAATGAAAGCTATTGGATGGCAAGGAGGAAGTATACTATCCCTTGAGACACTAAAACATGTTGTGGTTGCATAAGGTCTTAGGTCAGTAATCATATATGTCGTGTATCTAAAATCCAATCGTCGCCATCGATCCAAGTGGACCTCAATCTAGATCAAGGTCACCGAGGGTTGTTAGTTTTATAGGAATGTATAACCTATGTTAGCAATGTATAATTTTTGTTTAACATTTAAATGACACACATTTTTGCTTATTTGTTTATATTTCTTGTATCTAATTAGTTTGTAAATTTTTGTTACAACTATTGATTTGTTTTATCTTTCCATGGAACGATTATTTGTATAATATTAAATTTTATGCAATGGATTGTATTTTTGTATATGATATTTTATTTTCTATTATCAGACATTAAATACAAGTTTAATCTGAAAATTAGTAAATCTATAAATAATATTTTTTTTAAACATTTAAAATTATGATACGCAAAAATGTGTGTCATCTTCATTTATGACATGGCCTTTCTTGACATGGGTTTTCTTGATACGCATTTCGTGTCATTAACACTTGCGTCATAAGGTTACGACACGCGAATGCGTGTCGTCCTCCTTTATGACAGGGCCTTTCTTGATATGCATTGTGTGTCGTAAACGAGTGTCGTAATTGCGTGTCGTAAATGAGCGTCGTAAATACGTGTCGTCTGTCTTTATGACAGGGCCTTCCTTGACGCGCATTTGCGCGTCGTCTTAGCCTTTTACGACGTGCAATGAGCGTCGTAAAAGGCTGTTTTTCTAGTAGTGCTGGCATGAGTACTTCGGTGTTCTGATATGACGGCTTCGTTGGAAAAGCGATCTAGAAGAAAGCAATGTACGTATGAAGCTGTTTTTGTGAGGATCAAATTGAATCAAGACGTATGAAAATGTCGAAATCATACTGAAACTTAAAGACATTAGATTTGAACATAAGACGTTTACAGACAAAACACAACCGTGCAACCATCAATAGAGTTACAATACTTTAGACTTACAACAAGACCATTGCTGTGAATTAGGTAAACTACAAAAGACAAGTATACGCAGCACGAGCATCCTTATACAGACAGGATCTCGCAAAAGGTAAGACTCTAGTTGCACTAGTTTTGGATAGTTTATAAGTCTGTTATAACGAAACGCCTAAATTATATTAACGAGGGTTCTGGAGTAGGCTCTCCTGCAGCTGTGATCCTGAGAATCCTCCCATTTGCGTCAGAGTTCTTTGCTATAGGGCAGTCCTTCTTGAAGTGCCCCATCTCACCGCATTGGTGGCATGACTGGCTAGTACTTGCATTAGTGACGGGATTGCGGTGGTTAGCCAGTGTTATGTGGACACAAGTGCCTTCCTCATTACTCCACTTTGAAAACTGCTTCCTAAAGCATTCGGCTTTATAACTACTCTCATGTGTAGGGTTGGTCCCGATGAAAGGGACTTGAGTGATGGGTCGTGTCGGTGCTCCACAGATACAAGCATGGTGCCCTATTTTTAGGCAATTGCAACATTGCATCTCATGACAAGCCCCATGATGATGGAAACTACACTTATCACACTTCGGGAGTTTTCCCTCGTATGGCCTGTTCGGTATGGGGATGGCAAGGGTTTCCACTTGTTGCTCTTGTATGGCATGTTTTTGGGATTTCTTGTGTTCCTTTTGGGATTGACGCTTTTGTTTCTTGTTCTTTGTTTTTCGGCTTTGCGAGCCTGTGGTTGTTACCATTTGTTGACTTCCTGGATTGATAATACGATTGGAATCTTCAATCCCAACATCAGCATTGCTTGTGCTGATAGCGCTACGGTGCGCAAGGACAACTGTCACGACAGCCATCACGGCAGTTGTAACTGCGGTTTGGAAGGTAGCGGCGTTCATAGGAAAGGCGGAGGTTTCGTTGTTCCACTGATTGCTTCAGGATGACGACATGATTCTGTAACACGAAGATAAGGATTTTGTGAGCGATTCTGGTTGACCCTAGGTGTACTGCGATTGCTCAAGAAAAGAGTAAGAGTATGTTCTCGAAAGGTTGACCTACATTCCTATGATGCAGTCCTAGTACAAAATGGAAGTATGTTCGCGAAGGTTTGACCTACATCCCGATGATGCAGTCCTAGTACGGAATGGAAAGTGAGTTTGTAGAATGGTCTCAAGACGTTTGTCGTTAAAGCCGAGGTATCGTGGGTTGGTGAATATCAAGGTCCAACTACTAAAAGAGACTTGGAATGTCTCCGGAGCTAAATTACTGTAGTCCAATGACTTGACTAAAGCATGATTCAGATAGACTCCAATGAAAGTATGATAAAAGTACTTGAATGAAGAATGACACAGAAGTTAGCCGACTGTCAAAATCTTTGAGATTCATGACGTAAAGATTCAGAAAAATGACCTTGTAAAGGTGTTTCATCATATCCAGAGAAGATAATTCTTGACAGCATAAGGACCTAACCTAAAGTACTTACAGTACAAGATAATTTCATAGAAAATGCCACATCGGGTATAGACAGAAAATGATTCCTTTTAATATGGAAAAATAATGTAAGGCATCTACTACTGGCAACGGCCATCCCTCTGATGAACTCTCAGTTCAGCTAGTTGACATTACATGTCAAGTAGGTGTCTTTCGTACACCCTCTGGCATACTCGGAGCTCTATGACTTCGGCTCGTGATTTAGCCAGAGCTTGCAGCAGGGTTTCATGGTTTCTCTCTGATCTCTCGCAAGTATCTTCTAGACGAATGTTTCGGAGGGTATGCATTATCGCATCGGCGACAACTTTGGTGATCTGATGTAGGGCTGTCCTACCTTGAATCTCATTTTGGGCCACTCTGCGGACCAAGATTGGCAAGACTCTGTCTGTTGAGCCCCCATTGCTCAAGTCGTAGAAGCTTCTGTCACTATTAAATGGCATGGGTTAATCTTCTCCTTGGCTCCATGTTTCCAAGCATTCCACTCACTCAGGGGTCTGGCTATGAAAAGCCGGACGAGGGTTAGGAATTTGAAAGGGAGCTGCTAGGGGTAGGTTCTCAACCTCTGGTTCGGAGTTAGCATCATCCGAAAGTTTTTCATCATGGTGATCATTCACAGGGATAGGATGATCATTCTCTGGTTCTTCTCCAAACTATCCAGCAATGACCTCATCCGGGAGGTACTGGTTGCCGTTGGGATGGAGTCCAGTAATGTTATTTATGTGAGAATTGGGGTAAGAGAATAATTATTAGACGAACTATCTAGATAATTATTTAGAAAATCTTCATCAGTTACATCGCTATTTGTGAAGTGCATACCAGTTATATGTAATCGAAACAGGATAGACCTTCGAATAAGTGACCTTAAGTCCATATTCACACAGAATAGGGGTAAAGTAAAATTTTCACAGATTCTAAGTCTATAACATCCTAATTACATATAGCCTTAGTGTATCAACTTAGCAACTATCAACTTAATAATGAAGATCCCATTTTAGTTCTCAAGTATAAAGTACTTATAGTAACACCAAATACTCCTATAGTATTTTAAGTTTAATGTTATGTTCTACTGTTCACATTGTGGTAGGGTTGGTAAGATTTTAGACTTGTTGCAACCACACAATTAAACTTAGGCACATGCTAGTCAACTCTTAGATAATATAGGTGATCAGGCTATATCTTCCCAGTTTTGACCATATGTCTTTATGCCCACTTGTGTTGCCCAACAACCGTAATTCTTTTGTACTGTCCTAGTGACACTGATTTTAGTATGAATCCAGGCACGTATACTTACTTAAATATTTTATTATTTAAAGTATAAACTCTTGGTAAGAGTATTTTTAATCCCTTATGTATTTATAGTTAGTATATCTTTTATGGGTTGATATACTTAATTCACTATAAACAATGCTCTGATACCAATCTGTCACACCCCGAAACCAAGAACGGCGGAAACGTTCTGGGGCGGAGGACGTCATGTACAGTATCACAACAATGTAAAGTAGTAAACAAGCAACAACATCATCCATTGCATTAATAATATAATTATTATACAAGTGTGTTCTGTCAAATTTTGATAAACACTAAAGCATAAATCAAAATGAAAGATGAGTCTTGAACGAGCTCCATCTTCCCTAATCCTTGCATCAGTACCTTTCTAAGATGACCTGAGGATACAAGTAATTTTGAAAGCGAGTATCAGCTTTGAAGCTGGTGAGATCATAAGTATTTTAGTGTCTTAGTTTGTATGTAAGAAATTGTTTGTAAATGTACTGTAGTATGGAAAATGTATATGAACTGTATATGTAAAAATGTTTGTAAAACAACTGTAAATGTTTCAAAAACCCTAGAAATTCCTATGATTCCTACTATTATATAAAGTGTGTCTTCTACCAAGATCTAATTATTCTCAATGTAGTCTTCTACCAAGACTTAACTGTTCTAAATGTTCGTTTCTTGCAAAAATGTGTAATTTTCCCAAGCGTAACTATCATTTACAAAATATAGTTTTTACATTTAATATCTAAGTGAAATGGTCACTAAAATATGAAAACGGGAAATTAATGTAGTACTATAGTGTTGTATTATAGGAACTACTGTTGTACTAACTACCTTAAACCGTATTTATATTAAGGCATCATGTGATTAATTGCACCATACTATTGATTGGTAACAATGACATACGAATGGTCGTAAAACAGAATGACGTTTGGCACCCGCAGACCTGCAGGTCCGGCTGTAGCTAGCAACAAGGTATAGGATAGTCAATCGAGTATAGATCTATACGCAAACTCACACTCTCCCTCCAAGAGACTCTGGCTACAACTCGGGCCATGACATTTAAGGCATGCTCCGATATAGTGGATCACAATTATTAACATATTCATATATATGTAATGTAATGAACTGTTCTAGCTGTAATGTACGTGCTCTCTACCTAACAAGTATAATAGTGTACTCGTTCTAGTATCGTTGTATATGGTCTCTTTCTAGTATAGTTGTATATGTTCTCTTTCTAGTATAGTTGTATATGTTCTCTTTCTAGTATAGTTGTATATGTTCTTCTCTAGCATAGTTGTATATGTTCTCATAGTAGTAAGTATTGACTCATGAATGAACTGACTCATAGTATGATATTGTGTTCTAGTATCTTCCTAAACCACCCCTATGGTAGTTTACTAGTAATCTAACTGGTAAGTATGAACATGGATGTATACCCTTGCTACCCAAGGGCATTGGATGAACTGGAAGGACCTTTATGACTATATATGTACACATGTTATATAAGTAATATTTAAACGACCTTCGGACGAGTACCCGATATCCCACCAGACCACATCTCAAGCGCGAAAAGGAAATAGGGTAGATAGCCTTCCTAAGTCTTTTAAACATTTCTTATATAACTATACATATAGAGGCATGCAATTTATAATATAAAAGCATAAATAAGTTTTGTAAAACCTTTGAACATAATTATTATCTTAAGAAAAGATCGACTTGATGTCAATCTATAAAACGGTTTGAATTGAAAACAGTTTGAAGTAAAACGATTTGGTAATAGCTTGGAGTAAAACGGATCGGAGTAAAATGGTTTGAAAAGGATCATACAGTGTGTAATGAACAGTTTAACAAGGATTTTTAAACATATAAAACATTTAAGAAAATCATTTAAAGAACCTGTTTGGTAAAATGGTTAATGTGTAGTAAATCATTTGAATGTTGCGTATTAATCACATGTGATTGATATAATAACTAGCATAATTCTACTTATTAATCACATGTGATTGATATAATAACTAGCATGATTCTACTTGTATCCCCCCCCCCCATAAAACATTTAAAAGCAGTTTAAAACATTAATTAAGGGGTATGAACTCACCTGCAGTAAGTGATTGGAATTGAACGGACTGTTATCGTAAGGAAGGATCGGACAAGTGCTTGGTGTCAAGTGAAGACTTTAGACCCACACAATGATCCTAATTACATATGAAGACATATGTATATAAATAATTAGTGATTAAAACACTAATTATACAAGTATAAGCATTTTAATGCGAGGAAAACACTTTTCGTCAAGTGCTAAGAGGCAAATGGGTTGCAACAAAGGAGTGAAAAGCCTCTTATGGGAGTTTATGGTCAAATGACCATATGCTTTGGAGTTTATGGCCCAGGGGAGTAAACTCCTGGCCGTAAGCTCTCAACAAGGTCTCTAAATGAAGCTTATCATTTAAACAACTAGTTTGGTGAATTGTTTCAAGGCTTATCAAGTGTTTGGGTGACAAATGCCCCCTTTATAGGGGTTTACGGGCCTGGGACCATATCCCATGGAGGTTACGGCTGTAATCTCTTTTAGGGGAAGGTTTATGGTGCTTTCAAGTCCTTATATTATCAAGGAATGCATTAAGGCAATTTTCCAAGGCTTTAGGAAGATTTATGGCACCATTTTGCACCATTTATTGGAGTTCACGGCCCTGGAACATCTTGGGCCTTGAACACCCTTTTCTTGGTGTTTTAATGGTGTTTGCTAGCCCCAAACACACTAGGGTACATGTCTAAATTCAATCCTAAGCCTTAGGAAGTGTTTGTGGCATCAAAACACCCCTAACTAGAGTTTTCGGCCCATGAACCATTTGGCCATGTGTTTGCGGCCGTGAACACCCCTAGGTGTTGGTATTTTGATTGTTTTGGATCTTAGACACATCAAGGTAATGTGTTATGCTAGTTTCTTGGTTAAGTGAAGGCATTTAGGGCATTTTGGCACTTAAACATGGAGTTCACGGCCCAAGAACCTCCTTGGCCGTGAACTCACTTTCATCCTTGTTTCTAATTGATTTTGGTGTCCTAAACATGTAATGGAGGCTTCTAGTTTGAGTTGAAAGGCTTTGAGGGGCATTGGGACACTTTTGGCCCTTAAAATGGAGTTTACTCCCCAAGTGTTCTTGGCCGGTAAAGTCCTAAATCTTGGGGTTTTGGTCCGATTTTGATGTTTCTAAACACAATCTAAGCTATATAATATAACTAGATCGAAATACTCACAATTTGGGATAAAACCCCAAAGATCCGTGAGAGAGAATTTTGACTTTTCTCTAAATAGAAATGTAACTAATGAACCAATATGGTCCAGTTTTCTATATATAGTCCTAGGATTTTTGGTAGAAAATATTTTTATTCCCGGAATGAACTCTAATATCCTAGAGTATTGGAATAACAGTGTTGCACAAAACCCTAGTGCATCCACTCTCTTCATATATCTCCATAAGTGTAAATCCTGAAAAACTGTCGAACTTGTACTCCAAGTTTGGAATTTCACTTTAACTCTTCTACTTCTATTGGCTACAAATGGTTTGTACAGAATGGAAATTTCAGGTTGTCACACTAACAAAATGTCTTGATGATATGCAACCCAAATGGACCATGATACACTCGGGTCGAGTACATTCCAAGAATAGTTATGGGCTTAGACATCTAATCTAACACCAACTCCTAGGATAAAATACCATTTTACCCTTTCCTTAATGGGTCCAACCGAAGCAGAGCCCAAGGCTTGCTAATGGTCCAATAACACAACTCGAGGCCCAAACCAAACCTAAGGCTCACTTAAAGTCTTAAGGCCAACTAGAGCCCAAACAGATAATTCATAGCCCAAAGAAACAAGCCCGAACACCAAAACAAGTCCATGACCAAAAGCCTAAAAAGCCCATTGATAAACCGAACACGATGTGTTCTCTGATGGAGCGCAGGGCGTTCGTTTCCAGAACACAGATCGGGATCCTTTTCCTAAACGCGCTGCGTTCCCAAGATGAATGCACGACATTCCCAACCATTGTCCAAAAGTTACCCCAAACGTCTTAATATCTTATGTCCAACATCCAAATTCTGAAAATAGCTTCATATTAGTGACTTAATACATAAAGTTGTCAACTTGGCACCTTTTCATGGCCCAAAAGGATCCAATCATGATTTCAAGCATTCTAACTCCATAAAGAGGCCAAGGTGCAAGATTTTACCTTGAGACCTTAGTCCAAATTTCCAGATTTGATTCAAAGGGGCTTCTTAAGTTATAAAGTTTCCAACTTTATGACTTAGCATAACTCAATGGGACCCAAATCAAAACCCTAAGTCCCAAACTTCACCATATGACTACTAAATCATGCATGGAAGGTTTTTAACTATCAAGATCCAAAGTTTATAACTCAATAGCCTCAAGAAGAACGAGTCTAGAACCAAAATGAAGTGGTGGTGGAAAATCCACCGGTGATTCACCTAATGATTTTGATCAGAGATAGGAAGGTTTCTATTGAGAAGAAATGACACTGGGAAAGGGAAGGGGATGGTGGGTACCTGATATATTTTTTTACTTTTTGTTTTTAATATAAAAATGATAAAAATAGTAAAAGAAAATGAAAAAAGAATTTATTTTTTTAAGGGCAAAATAGTCTTTTTGTGTCCAGAGGGATGAAATGTGCAAGTTTTAAACAAAAGAGGGATAGTCCGAGTTAATTTTTGAAAATAAGGACTAAACATGCTTTCTGGGATGTGTATTAGGGAGGATTGGTGTAATTTACCCTTTTTCAAACGAAACAAAATGAGGTAGAGCAGTAGAGGCGGTGATATTAACCTCTTTTGTTGGCGGTGAGTGGAAATTTCAATAAATGTAAAAGAAACCTTTTGATGTCTGTGATAAGCTAGGCAGTGGAGGAATAACAGGGGGTGGATGAAAGGAGACACATGTAGTAAAAGTGTCAGAAGCTGATGACGATGCAATCTAAAGCCCCAACTTAGTGAAAGCCAAAACCAGCAATATAATCCAAACCATAAAACCACCAACTCCAAACTAGGAGTGTAGACAATCCCCTTGAGATTTAAGGGGTGCTTGGGAATGCTTTTCAAAATAGCTTATTGGCTTTCTGAAAAGCTAATAAGTCAAAAAAAAAAGTGTTTGACAAACTCAAAAGCACTTTTCAAAATAGCTTTTCCATAAGCTTCAAAAAACACTTTTTAAAAGCTTGAAAACTTGGCTTTTTGAAATTGATTATGGCTTTTTAACCAAAATAAATTCAAAAAGCACTTTTTGAGCCAAACACTTTTTAACTTATTGACTTATTGGCTTTTTCACCATAAAAGCTAATCCAAACACTTTTTAAAAAACTTCTTTTACCACCACTATAAGTCAATAAGCACTTTTATCTAAAAGCACTTTTAGATTTCAAAAAGCACTCCCAAACACCCCCTTAATTGTATGTATAATTAGTTCATACTTTGGACTTTTATTGGCTTACATATCTATTGTGAGTAAAAGAAATCAATGTACATGTTAAAAAACACATGGTAAAAAATTATGTAGCATGACAACTTAACATTTAATATTAAAAAAATAAGATATAGCGGTACTTCCATTACCTAAAGTACATAGGAAAAGGAAATAAGTTGTCAAAAGAGTTAGATGGGGGCAGTTGTAATCTAGTGGGCCACAATGTTTACAATAAAAACGTATAGTATATCTAATATTATATATCTTGGAACCCACACTAAGTGACCCCACTTAGTATACATTGGATCTGCCACTAGGTGAATAAATAAAACAATTAATTGATTACAAGTAATTGTTTGTGAGTTTTGATGGTCTTCTATGGAAGTATTTTGTAGTATAACATTTATTTATATTCATATGTCTTTAGTCATGAGTTTATACATGTGGATGCTTATTTACTTGTTTAATTTCTTAATTACATAATAGATCTTCAAATTAGTAAGAAACAAATGGTTTTTGTGTTTGTTTTCCTTTCACACAATCATGAAAGTATTTTCTCCAATCTAGTATTGTAGGTATGTTGACTCCTTTTGGATTTGGTGACTCTTAACTCTTAATGATCGTTGAAAGATATCTCCCTAGGTTAAACATATTAAAGTTAATATTAATATTTGTGATTGATCCAATAACTTGGAAAATTTGAGAAGTCGCAACTAACCTTGGAAATGATCATACCAATTAAGTCAATGCATAATATAAATGAATAGACTGAGTTTAGGAAAAGTATCCTTGTTGGTAAATAACTTAGAGTCTTAGGTGATATTAGCATTGAGTTGATCAATTTAGAAACCAGTGAATAACTATCAAATTTCCATTGCACTTTATATGAATTAATTATATTTCTATAGTGATTCAAAAATCTAATAAAAGGTATATTTTCATTAATAATAGTTTACTTATTTCATAATTACTTTGATCTATTTATTTTATTTGGTACACCTCAATTCCCTTTGAGTTTGACACCCATACTTTAATTAGTATTATTCATGATCAGGTACATCACTTGGTGCTAGTAGTCAGTTCAGTTTGTAAGGATTTATAAATTTAAAACTAGAGGTGTAGTTTAAATTAGGTTTATTTTATTAGACTATTCAACACACATCATCCAAGGTGTACGAGAGGCAAGATTCATTTGGGTCCCCCTTCTACCTCCAGACCAATCTGTTTTCATGTAAACTATTAAAACGAAATCCAAATTAGATTCATGAGCCATCTTCGTCCAAGATTAATTTGGTACTAAGAACCAAGCAATGGAAATTCCATACATCTCAATTTTTCAGAAATTGAATTAACCAAACATGAAATAACCAATCCATGGTATTCGTGAAACTAGTTGAAAGATTTGATGGAGGGAGAGAAAAGAGGAGATACATAAGCGTCAGGTAGAGATCATGGGTATGACAATAGTCAATTTTGGGTCAACTCAAAGTTAACAAGTCAAACCGGTCAACTCAATTAAACCTTGTATGATAAGGTTTACGTTATGTAATTACTGTATAATTCACTATTTTAATGAGAAAACATCACTTGGAAAATTCGTGTGTTTAATATTCCTAAGCCTTAGTGCTAAACAATGAACCAAACTAATAAAACAATGTTGCATACTCATCTGGAGTGTGTAAGATCCTAAAACATAGCTTAATGGGGCTTACGGACCTTGTGTTGCGAAGCCAGACACTCACAAATGCCACGCACGAAACCTCTCTCAATCGTTTTCGCTCTATCTCTCTTTATCTAGAATCTCTCCCAAATCTCTCCAATTATGGGAAATCTCACCCAAATCTCTCTCTATATGAGAAATCTCTCCAAGAAAGTCAAATCTCTCCCAAATCTCTCCAAGTATGGGAAATCTCTCCCAAATCTCTCTCTATATGAGAAATCTCTCCAAGAACGTCAAATCTCTCCCAAATCTCTCTTTGTATGGGAAATCTCTCCAAGGTTGAAAAATCTCTCCCACAATCTCTCTCAAAAACCTCTTTCAAGTTTGATAATCATTTGAGCCATCTCGACACTTAACCGGGCCAAAAACTGCTTAAAATGGAGTAAGAATGGAGAAAATACCCTAAAAGACCCGAAATCCCCTTTGTAGGGCCGAAGCCTCTTAGGGTCGGACCCTCTTGGACAGGAAATAGCCAGGAATGAAGCCCCAGGGTGCAGCCGCAACAAGCTGACCGCAGTCAGCAAGCCGCAGCAAGCCGACCGCAGTCAGCGAGCCGCAGCAAGCCGACCGCAGCCAACGAGCCGCAACAAGCCTGGAGCCGCAACCATCTCGCCTCGGTCTTCCTTCGGATGTAGTCGCCTGTGGTAGCAGCTCGGACCGCAGCCTCCCTCCTCTCTCGGATCCGCACCAGCAGCCCTAGTCACTCCGGTTCAAGGCTGCCGATGACCGCAACCTTGCCAGAACTTCGGATTTCAACCGGTTTTCGATTGTTTCTCCATTTTAAGTCTGTTTTTAATTATTTTAACATGGGTTTTTCTCCAGAAATCATATTTTAACATATAAGACCCTAAATATTCATAATTTAGACTTCTTTTCATAGAAATATTTATTTTAGAATAAAATCTATTAAGTGAGATCATGAGGTGGAGTGTGAATCTTACCATAATATCTGACACAAACATCCACCCCATACCCATTCCCAGCCATTGTACTCCCCACCATATCTGCCTAATTTGATTCTTCTCATTCGTTCTGCCACGCATTGAAACTTTTCCAATGTTTCAGAATTATACTTAAACTTGTAAGTATAACCATATTTACTTTAGTAAATCATCACGAATAGTCTTTATGGTGGACCTGACCAGCGCACAACCAACTGTACCCGATCCCTTTGTCCTTTCACTTGACTCACATATACATGTGAACAAGGAATTAGTCTTAATTTTCCAAAAATGCAAATTCCCATTCATCATACAATAAAACCTGCATGATTCCATGTTTCGATCAAATTGAAACTTGGGTGATGAGAATCTTTCCTTATTTAGTAAATATAGACACTACCACAAATGAAAGAATCTAATCCACTTTTCCAATATTGCTATCAATGGAATCATATAAACAACAATTTTTCACAAATGCCATTGTAAGGATATTTAAAATAAATAAAATTAAAAATTTTATTTTATTTTTAAAACTTGAGGAAAAACTTATCCTTACAGTACAAATGTATATGAAAAACTTGTTGTTATCTATTCCTAAGCAATCTATCACAACTCTTAAGCAACAACTCAAAATTCTGATCACCGAATCATGCGATCGAAATCCATATTCGTGATTAGAATCTGCATATTCTACCTTTAAGCTTCCTCTTTTCTTTGATCCTTAAAACATCAACATGTGTCCTAGTCATATCATGTAATAAGAATCTCAAAAGAGGAACTTAATAGAGTTAGATAGTGGAGTTACCTGAAGTAGAGTCAAACTTTTTGACTTGACCAACCTTATGATCTTTCAGGTAAATAGTGCAGCTTCGCAACCAATGCCCCTTCTTTTGGCAACATGGACTCTTTGTGAATGGTACATGGAACTATCTCAGACTTAGCCTTTCTCTTTACCATTTGGTCAACCGAGTTGACTATTGCCGATCCCTTTCCATTGGGAAAAGAAAGCTTTTCTAGATTTCCAATATTACCATTGTCAATGTCCATGGAAGTTTGGGAAGTCGATCTTCCAACCAAATTTGCTTTACCAGTACTCCAAATCATTTCTGACTCAGCAGCACCAAGCAAATAGGTAAGATCACTAAGGGTCATGCCATGGTCTCTCATATAGTAGTCCTAAAGGAACTCACTATATGACTTATCAAGTGATTGAAGAATCTAGCCAACAACTAACTTCCTCAAGACTTTGAAACCCGACTGTAGCACCTGGTTCCTGGTATGTAAAATTTATCTAAGTGTTTTGCATTTTTAGCTTTGGACTCGGCGAGTTGTAGGCCTGACTCGCCGAGTAGAGACGGGACTTGGAACACGTTTGAGTTGGCGACTCGGCGAGTCCATATTCTAGACTCGGCAAGTCCTCGCTGTCTGATGAAACCCTAAATTTCAAGGGTTTGCACCCTATTTAAACCAACCTTATGCGCTCCAACCTCGCCCTCTTCACCCTCAGAGCTCCCAACATCGTTCAAACCCTTATTCCTTGTGAGATTGAAGTGCTTTGGTGTGTTTCTTGAAGATTTTTAGAAGAAAGAAGAGTAGATCAAGAAGAGAAGAAGGAGGTCAGGCATCCTTGTGTCATCTCAGTGATTGCCTTAAGGTATAACTCAGTTTCCCGTGTTTTCATGCTTATAGTCCCTTATAGCTCCATTAAAGTCCTCCTTGAGCCATTTCCAAGCTTGATCACGAATTAGGGTTTGTAATAAGTTGATTAACCCTTAGATCTAGGCATGATTGAGCTCCAGGAGCTCAGATCTCCTGCCTTTATGGAGCCCTATTGCATGAAAGCCCTAGATCTACTCTTTTAGTGCATTTTGAGCCCTAAAACCTTTATTGGTGTTTATTTACACGTAAAGTTGGAAACTTTACGTGTTAATCAGACCCTAGAAACCCATATCTATGTATGGCATGAGCTGGATTCGAGCAAAATCGAGTATATAGTGTTTGCATGCGAAAGACTCGGCGAGTCGAGTCACGAGTCCCCGAGTTCTCCCCCTTTTCTTGTTTGCGGATTGGAGTAGTGAGTCATGGGGTGTGACTCAGTGAGTCGGAAGCCAGACTCACCCATGAAGAAACTTGGCGAGTCAATTCCCTGACTCGGCGAGTCCAAGGCAATCTTTTTGCCTCAAGAACAGACTCGGCGAGTTATTCATACAACTCGGCGAGTCTCAGCATAAAGTGTTCTTCAGATGAAGACGAACTCGACGAGTTGTTCATGTAACTCGGCGAGTAGGATGAAGGACGTTTGGACATCAGTTTAGAAGCAAAACTCATCGAGTCGATGCCAACCTCGACGAGTAGAGACGGGACATTGGTCAGACAAAGGGATAGGGACTCGGCGAGTTGGCAGGCCAACTCGGCGAGTCGGGTCAACTGGAAGTTGACTTTGACTTTGACTCTTGGCTTAGTTAGGGGTAAATGGTCACTTTACCCTGAGGTTGTGACAACCCGATATTTCAACTCTTTGTAATGACCTAAAAAGTCAAGTATTGTAACCACTTTTGAGTTAATAAAATTAACTTCGATAATAAAAAGTCCAAAAAGTTCCTATTTAAATTTCTTCTATGTTTAAATGACACCAAACCATGATCGTACGTAAAAAGAACGCCCAAATCCGACTTCGTATATTGAGGTTATGATTTTTCCAAGTTCGGCTTAGTAACAGAAAACTAAAAACTCGAATCGGAGATCGAGCGACTTTTGGCCGGAATGACCTAAACAAGAATCGAAGGTCTCGACATTGGTATTTCAACGGTAAAAAGTCTGGCAACAACTGACGTCAGATAAAGAAGTTATGAATTTTTAAAGAAATTCATTAATCACGTCATTTTAATAAAAAAATAATAAAAATTATTTCATAATTTGCCAACGGAATCTAAGCGAAACTTGTAGATCTTAGTCTCACCTACGCGTGGGTATAAAGAACGTCGAAAACGGAGTTCGTATGAAGGAGATATGAAATTTAGAAGTTTATTTAAAATAAATATAAATTTAAATAAAAACTCTTGGTAATATCCGAAGAGGAGTCAGCGGATAGGGCCGGAGTACGCCCTGCGTACCCTCGTACGCCCCGCGTACTCAAATCAAGGGCCTCGGTTCGTCCACGTCGTCCCTACTCCTCTACGCCCTCCCATCCGAAGTACGTAAGCGATGACGCCCCAGTACACGCTGCACACCCTCGTACGCCCAGCGTACCGAGGCGGCTCAGCACCCCTACAAAAGGGATGCGAGGCTTTTCGGAAATTTTTCTCATTCTCTCTCTATTTTCTTGCGTTTTGCCTCGTTTTCCATGCCCGTTCAGACCCGAAGCCCTGGTCATTTTGCTCAAGTTCCGAGGGTCGATTTTACTCCCGAGATTCCCGAGAATCCCGAGAAAAATCCGTTTCCCGAGACGAAACTCTGCCCGGTTTTCCATCTCGCTATCTTCAAACTTCCAAGTGAGTTCATACCCCTAATCAATGTTTTAAATGATTTTAAATGCTTTAATGGGGGGGGGGAATACAAGTAGAAACAAACATGTTAATAAATCATTGATATGTATTTTATAAATGTGTTTGTCATTTAACAGATTTCACATGCTACAAAATGTGATGCATGAAATGGTTTTACATCTTAAAAGCGCATTGGTACCAAATGTTTTATCTTTGAAATGTTTATTAAAATGACATCAAGTCATTGTTAATTATTGTTCAAAACCCATAAAATGTCTTACAAAAACCATTTTTCATTCTTGAACTAAACTATGCATATACACTTATATTCTTATATATGTATTGATGTTATAGTTTGCATCTTTCATTTAGTTTCCCACACCCTTGAGTAGTAAGAGTGTGTAAACTTACATGATCAACTAGTTAGATTACAGTAAATTATCATAGGGATAATTTGAAGATAACAAAACATTATTCCTATTACAAGGAATCACACAAGAGTCAGTTCATTCATGAGTCTTTACTAGTACCTTACCTGATACATGAGTACCTTTACATATGTTTACCTGATACATGAACACATTACATGAGTACCTTTACGTTGATACCTTTACCTGCGTATACTTATTTGAATATTTGTATCACAAATTGCGAGGATAATTTATTAGTACCTTCTGTGTAAATTATCCTGCATATCCCCGGTACCTCGGGATATCTAGAATAGGGCTCTATCCCCAGTACCTCGGGATATATGGACGGGACTAACCATTCCGGAACCCATCTGTTAGCAACAGTGGGTAATGAACATCTAAAGATGCTTACGGTTATTACTTATACTAGGAGTACCTTTATAGGGACTAACCCTTCCTCCCACATGCTGCTGCTACAGAGGACAATTGGACAATCTTCGGATGTTCATTAGGTTATATAGGTAGTGTTAACCCTAGTACCTCGGGATAACAGTTACCTAGGCTGTGTTGGTCCTAGTACCCAGTGACAACACTTACAGTAGTACATTTTCCTGTTTACTTTATTTTGTGATACTTTCACATAAACGATGAGTTAGACCAAGTACTTTAGTACTAAACAATTAAAGGAAAACTATCATTTTACAAACAAAACATTCGGGTCTTGGTAGAAGACTACACTTCATATGTACAGAACATTCGGGTCTTGGTAGAAGACTACATTTCATACTTATAGAAAATAAGGGTTTTTTTCTAGGGATTTCATACTTACCTCAACATTCTCATTTAAAGGTTTACATGGCCTTCATAACAGATTTTCACAAACAAGGCAACAACACTTATATACTTATGAATTCACCAGCTTTAAAGCTGATACTCGCTTTCAAAATAACTTGTATTCTCAGGTCATCAGTAGACAGGTACGAAGGCCAGGTTTTGAGAAGACGGAGCAGACAAGTCTCGTCTTTTATTTTGATTGTATATTTTTGGTGTCTTACTACAATGAAAGAACACACATGTATTAAAACTTTACTTATAATGCAATGGATGATGTTGTTGCTTGTTTATTATATTACACTGTTGTGATACTGTACATGACGTCCTCTACCCCTGAACGTTTCCGTCGTTCGTGGTTTTGGGGTGTGACAGAGGTCGATTAGCAGCATTTGACTGAGTGTTTCGTGGGGATTATAGCCGAAGGATTTCCGGTGCAGTAGCAGGAGACAGTCAGTTCCCACATAGATCAGCAACTACTTTGAGGTGAGTTACCTTCAAGTAGCGGTGGGTCTATGGCCACAACGCCGGCCCACCAGTAGGATTGTATGATAGATGTTTGTCCCTGTGATATTCATCTGGGTTTGCCACTACCTGTGATATGTTATTGTGCTAGTATGATATGATGCTATGTGCTAGTAACAGTAGGGGGAGATAGTCCCCCAGAACACCGGTCGATAGGGCCGAAGGGGCGGTCATTCTGTAACACCCTGGATTCCCAGGTATTATTCTATTCTTGTATTTTGGGTGATTTGTGAGGAAACTCGGTGAGTTGGAGTCCAAACTCGCTGAGTAGGAATGCGGTTTTGTGCGCGGGTTCACGTCTAGACTCGGCGAGTCCAAAGGTGGACTCGGCGAGTCCACGCTGTTTAATGAAACCCTAATTTCCAGGGTTTGAGGCTTATTTAAAGGGGCTTATGGCCGTCATTTGCAGCCACCAACCCCCGGAGAGAAACCTTAAAGAGATTTGAGCGTTTTGGGAGAGAGAAGAGGCCATTGTTGATCTTTGAAGCTTTGTTTGGCAACGCAAAGGAGATTCTAGCTAAGAGAAGGCAAGGGAAGTGGAAATCCTTCGATTTTGGAGCTCAGAGCATCATCTTGGAGGTATATTTTAGCTCTCTTTTCTGTTGTTATGATGAACATGGGGGGTTTAGGGTTTCTTGACCCCTTTGTTGGTTAGATTTGATGTCCATTTCGTCCCTATTTGTGATGAGGCTTGAGATGAGATCCATAGAGGTCCAGAGAAGCTTTATTCATTAAGCTTTATGAGGTTTCATGAGAGTATTGGCCTAGAGTTATGAGGTATGCGGCTAAAACATCATTTATGAGCAAAAAGTTGTTGTTTGAGCACCAAGGTTTGGACTTTACGTGATTATCATGCCTGGGGAGGCCAGATCTGTGATTGTATGGAACAGATCTGACCTTAGAAGTGAGTTTGAGTTTATGCATGGCATGGACTCGCCGAGTCTGAAGAACAGACTCGGCGAGTAGCATGAAGTTTACCCGTAACCACTCAACGAGTGGTCTTGCCGAGTTGAGGGGTCGACTCAGTGAGTCAGGGAGAGTCAAGGGGGGGATGAGTCAAGCCGGAACTCGCCGAGTTGTTCTTGAGACTCGGCGAGTTGAGTCGTGGTGGCCCCACGATTCATGCCCGGTGGAACTCGTTGAGTTAGGGAATTACTCGACGTGTCAAGAGAGGATCCAAGGGAGTCAGTGGACACGTATAGACTCGCCGAGTCGCCCTAGTGCACTCGCCGAGTCCGGTCAAAGTTGACCATTGACCTTGTTGACCTTTAGGGTTGAGTTCAGTTGTATTTATGGGTGCATTACTTAGTGTGATTAGGCGGAGGCTAGATCACATTTATTCCGAGACAGATATTTACCAAGATACCCAAGGTGAGTCTTCTCACTATACTTTACCTAATGTGGTAATAGAGTTCAGAGACATAGTATTATAGAGTTATATGCCAGTGTGATTGCAAGTTATTATGTGTTGTGTTTTGTTGTGTTATTTGATATTCATGATTCAGAGTTACAGAGTTGGGACTTTCGGGTCCCTAGAGTTGGGGCCAGAGGGCCCACAAAGAGTTGGGGCTGGAGGGCCCCACTGAGACACATTGACCAGAGGGTCAACAGAGTTACAGCCTCGAGTTGCTATTATGTGATTAGTGTGGTATTTTGGGGAACTCACTAAGCTTATGCTTATAGTGTTCAGTGTTATGTGTTTCAGGTACCAGTGATGACCGCGGGAAGGCGCTAGCTTGATTCGTACACACATATGGGATTGGATGTATTTTGATCTTGGGAGACATTTGTGATTTAAAAACATGATGTTATGACAATTTATGAATGAATGGTTTTAAATAAAATGTGTTTTTCAAATCCGAAAAATTGTTTTAATTTTTACGGTGTTACAAGTTGGTATCAGAGCCTAGGTTTGAGGGATTCGGGTGCACCTTCGGGCGTATCTGAACTCAAACCGAGGATTTGAGAAAATTTTCGATAATAAAACAATTTTCAAAAGAAGAACTTACGAGATAAACAGAGCAGAGTCATGTGTACGAACAGCCAGCGCCCGAATGGTGATTTCCCAAAATACCATTGTTATAAATGTTATAATATATGATGTGATATGTTATCTGATGAGCTATGATATGCATGCTAGAGTAGACTAGGTATTCTTATTAGGACTAGAGTGGCCTGATATGTGATGCCTGAGTCTAGGAGTCTTGCTGCTATGAATATTTCAGAGTGGTAGGGTAGCAGCGAGGAGATTGTGAGAGATCTGTTTGCGAGTATGATATGAGTAGAGAGAGTAGGGTGCTTGGGACTTGGGACTCTGGGAGGAGGAATTGGGGTGGATGCTGATGCGGTGTGGACAGTAGTATTGGGCCCGTACTACTGAAGACACTAGGTCAGTGCACAGTCCAAGTAAGAATCCTTGGAGTACCAAGGAACAAGTAGGATGGAGTACTCGAGTGTGAGTATACTCGAGTGAGTCCTTGATATTATTCTTATATTGTATTTCAGAGAGAGAGATCATGGTTGGGACTCGCCACACGCCAGGGAGCAGTGATGCGAGGGATGAGGAGATTCATAGGATCATCTAGGAGGAGGTGGTTGCGGCCATCAGGGCAGAGATACCAGAGATGTTCGGGTCTATCAAGACCACGTTGAAAGAGACATTTGATGAGAAGTACGCTGCTCTTTCCGAGGCTGCTGTTGCTGCTGCCACTACAGCTATAGCTGCGACGAGGCCGCAGGGTGGTGATGCGTTGCTGTTCCGAGAGTTCAGCAACATAAAACCACCGGAGTTTGACGGGACCCAGGACCCAATTGCGGTGATGAGATGGATTTCAGACATAGAGGGGTGTTTCTTCACTTGCTCATTTCCTGAGCATTTGAGAGTCCGGTTTGCGCTGAACCAGCTTCGCTTGGGAGCGAAGGACTGGTGGAAATTTGTTATGGCGCACTATACGTCTGCTGAGCTTACAGCAGTGACCTGGGAGAGGTTCACTTCTATGTTCCGAGACAAGTATGTTCCCCAGGTGGAGAGGGAGCGTTTGGCCCAGGAGTTTCTGACGCTCAAGCAGGGTATTGAGTCTGTTACGGTGATTACGAGGATGTTTCATGAGCGGGCGATGTTCTGCCCAGAGCACGTGTCCTCCGACCAGGCACGTATGAGTCGATATTTGAGCATTCTAAGGAGGGATATACGTGATTTCGTGGCGAACTCGGCGTACCGGATGTTTGCCGAGCTTCATGAAAATGCCCAGAAGAGGGAGATAGAGCTGGAGACTCAGGCTAGGGAGGAGGCTGAGTCTCAGGGGAGGGATCGGCGACCGGTGCAGTCTCAGCCGGTAGCCAAGCAGGCCAAGCCTGCCGATTCGAGATCAGGGAGCCAGAGGGGCCGCACTTGTGGCAAGTGCAGCAAGAGCCACGACGGTGTGTGCGGAGTAGGGTCTTGCTACAAATGTGGCAAGGAGGAGCATATAGCCATGGACTGCCCCAAGGGGTTTGCAATATGTTTTCACTGCAACTAGACCGGACACCGGAAGACAGAGTGTCTGTTGTTGCGGGGATCAGCACAGGGAGCAACTCATGGATCTGCCCCTGCCGCCATCAGAGCTACCGAGAGTTGGCCAGTGAAGGCCGAGGCGCCGAGGGCACGAGGGAGAGCCTTTCAGTTGACCGCGGAGGAGGTCCACGCAGCGCCCGTTGTCGTGGCTGGTATGTATTCTTTCGTGTATTTATTTTGATGTTGAGATAGTATGCTTATATTATGTTATGCGTAGGTACTTTTCTTGTGAATTTTGTACCTGCCTTGGTGTTATTTGACTCGGGTGCGAGTCGGTCTTTTGTATCTCTGGCTTTTAGTCAGCATATCAGTGTTAGTCGTGAGGCATTGAGTCGGCCTCTGAGAGTTTCCATAGCGGACGAGAGAGTGATATATGCCATGGAGGTGATCCGTGGGTGCGTATTTGAGATTTTCGGTGTTGAGTTCCCGATTGATTTGGTTCCTATTGCGATGGGTGATGTCTGTGTCATTGTGGGCATGGACTGGTTGAGTAGATTCGGTGCGGTTATCGACTGCGAGCGACAGCTGGTGACAATACGAGACCCTAGTGGGGGAGTTCTTATGGTTTACGGCGAGGGTAGACGTTCTGGGTCAGTGTTTTGTTCGGCCGTTAGGGTGAGGCAGTGTCTACAGCAGGGCTATAAGGGCTTTGTGGCGTATGTGATCGATACGCGGGTTGATTCAGAGAAGCCGAGGTCAGTTGAGGAGGTTCCGATAGTGCGTGAGTTCCCGGATGTATTTCCAGAGGAGTTGCCGGGTGTGCCTCCCGTGAGGCAAGTGGAGTTCAATATCGATTTGGTTCGGGGGGGGCGCTCCTATTGCCAAGGTGCCCTATCGCCTTGCACCTCCAGAGATGCAAGAGTTATCCTCACAGCTTCAGGAGCTGTTGGGGAAGGGGTTTATTCGACCGAGCAGCTCGCCGTGTGGAGCGCCTATCCTTTTTGTCAAGAAGAAGGATGGTTCACATTGGATGTGCATTGATTACCAGGAGTTGAACAAGCTGACTTTAAAAAAACCGTTACCCGTTGCCGAGGATTGATGATTTGTTCGATCAGTTATAGGGAGCATCTTGGTTCTCCAAGATCGATTTGAGGTCGGGGTATCATCAGGTAAGGGTCCGAGATGAGGATATCCAGAAGACAGCGTTCAGGACTCGTTATGGGCATTATGAGTTTGTGGTGATGCCTTTCGGACTCACCAATGCCCCGGCAGTGTTCATGGATCTCATGAACAGAGTGTGTAGGCCGATGTTGGATCGGTCGGTGATCGTGTTCATCGATGATATTTTGGTGTATTCGAGATCCAGAGAGCAACATGAGGTGCATTTGAGGGAGATCCTCAGAGTTCTGAGATCGGAGAGGCTTTATGCCAAATTCTCCAAGTGTGTTTTCTGGTTGCGAGAGGTCCAGTTCCTTAGGAACCTTGTTAACCAGAAAGGGATTTTGGTCGACCCGGCCAAAGTGGAGGCAGTAATGAGTTGGGAGGTGCCGAGGACACCGTCTGAGATCAGGAGTTTCTTGGGGTTGGCAGGCTATTATCGGAGATTTATCAGGGATTTCTCCAAGATCATCGTGCCTCTCACCAGGTTAACCCGGAAGGGTGTCGCTTTTTCATGGGGACCAGAGCAGCAGACCTCTTTTGAGACGCTTCGCCAGAGGCTATGTGAAGCCCCAGTATTAGCCCTTCCAGAAGGGATGGAGGACTTTGTGGTGTATTGTGATGCGTCGATCTTGGGATTAGGAGCGGTGCTGATGCAGAGAGGACATGTGATAGCATACGCATCGAGGCAGCTGAATCCTCATGAGTCGAGGTATCCCACCCACGATCTAGATTTGGGGGCAGTGGTGTTCGCCCTCAAGATTTGGCGCCACTATCTGTACGGGGTTCGGTGTACGATATACACGGACCACAAGAGCCTGAAGTATTTCATTGATCAGCCCAACCTAAACATGCGACAGAGGAGATGGTTGGATGTTGTCAAGGATTATGATTGTGAGATCCTGTACCACCCGGACAAGGCTAATGTTGTAGCCGATGCACTGAGCCGCAGGGCGGAGAGCACCCCATTGCGAGATGTATGTTTGATATTGACCGTGATAGCTCCAGTGTTGGACGCCATTCGTGGGGCACAGGCTGAGGTTGTGCAGCCTGAGATGCAGAAGAAAGAGCGAGTTGTTAGGTTGGTATCGGAGTTCGTTACCAATGGTCGGGGGCTTATGACATTTCAGGGGCATATCTGGGTACCGCTTGTGGGAGGGACACGTACCATTTTGATGGAGGAGGCTCATCGGTCGAAATTCTCGATCCATCCTGGGGCCACTAAGATGTATTTAGACCTGAGAAGAGAGTATTGGTGGCCCTGTATGAACATGGATGTCGCGTGGTTTGTTGAGAGGTGCTTAACCTGCCGTAGGGTTAAGGCCGAGCACCAGAGACCACATGGTGAGTTGCAGCCGTTGGAGGTTCCCGAATGGAAGTGGGAACAGATTACCATGGATTTTATCACCAAATTGCCAAGGACTGCTAGGGGAGTCAATGCAATTTGGGTGATTGTGGACAGGTTGACAAAGAGCGCCCACTTCCTTGCTATCAGTGAGAGTTCTTCCGCAAAGAAGTTAGCAGAGATGTGCGTAAGGGAAGTGGTATCACGGCATGGAGTGCCGATCTCGATTGTCTTAGACCGAGATGTGCGTTTCACTTCCAGATTCTGGAAGAAGTTTCACGACGATTTGGGTACTAGGCTGTATTTTAGTACCACATATCACCCCCAGACTGACGGACATAGTGAGCAGACGATTCAGACGCTCGAGGACATGCTCTGGACACGTATTTGCCCTTAGCAGAGTTTTCCTACAACAACAACCATCATTCGAGCATTGGTATGCCACCCTTTGAGCTGTTGTATGGGAGAAGATGTCGGACCCCCATTTGCTGGGGAGAGGTCGGGCAACGTGTTATGGGTAGTACGGAGATTGTGCTGCAGACGACAGAGCAGATCCAGCAAGTCAGACAGAGGTTTTTGACCGCTTAGAGTCTTCAGAAGAGTTATGCGAACAAACGCCGGTCCGAGCTTGAGTTTCAGGTCAGCAACTTTGTGCTCCGGAAGGTCTCTCCTTGGAAAGTAGTGATTCGATTCAGGAAGAGGAGCAAGTTGGGGCCCCGATATATTGGTCCATTCAGGGTGGTCGCGAGGGTAAGCAGGGTAGCCTATCGTTTGGAGTTGCCAGCAAAGTTGGGTCAGATTCATGACACTTTCCACGTGTCGCAATTACGGAAGTGTATAGCCGATGAGTCGGCAGTGGTACCATTAGAGGATATTCAGGTGGATGCGAGCTTGAATTATGCTGAGAGACCGGTTGCAATCAGAGATCGGAAAATCAAGGTTTTGAGGAACAAGGAGGCACCTTTGGTTTTGGTTTAGTGGCAACATCGGAAGGGGTCCAAGATGACTTGGGAGCCGGAGCGTGAGATGCGTGAGCAGCATCCAGAGTTATTTGCAGAGCAAGACTTCGAGGGCAAAGTATAGTTCTAGTGGGGGAGAATTGTAACACCCCGGATTCCCAAGTATTATTTTATTCTTGTATTTTGGGTGATTTGTGAGGACACTTGGCGAGTTAGAGTCCAAACACGCCGAGTAGGATCGCGGTTTTTTGCGCGGGTTCGTGTCTGGACTCGGCGAGTCCACGTTGTTTAATGAAACCCTAATTTCTAGTGTTTGAGGCCTATTTAAAGGGGCTTATGGCTGTCATTTGCAGCTACTAACCCCTAGAGAGAAACCCTAAAGAGATTTGAGCGTTTGGGAGAGAGAAGAGGCCATTGTTAATCTTTGAAGCTTTGTTTGGCAAGGCAAAGGAGATTCTATCTAAGAGAAGGCAAGGGAGGTGGACATCCTTCGATTTTGGAGCTCAAAGCATCATCTTGGAGGTATATTTTGGCTCCCTTTTCTGTTGTTATGATGAACATGGGGGTTTAGGGTTTCTTGACCCCTTTGTTGCCTAGATTTGAGGTCCATTTCGTCCCTATTTGTGATGAGGCTTGAGATGAGATCCATAGAGGTCCAGAGAAGCTTTATTCCTTAAGCTTTATGAGGGTTCATGAGAGTATTGGCCTAGAGTTATGAGATATGGGGCTAAAACATCATTTATGAGCAAATAGTTGTTGTTTAAGCACCAAGGTTTGGACTTTACGTGATTATCATGCCTGGGGAGGCCAAATCTGTGATTGTATGGAACAGATCTGACCTTAGAAGTGAGTTTGAGTTTATGCATGGCATGGACTCGCCGAGTCTGAAGAACAGACTCGGCGAGTAGCATGAAGTTTACCCGTAACCACTCAGCGAGTGGTCTTGCCGAGTTGAGGGGTCGACTCAATGAGTCAGGGAGAGTCAAGGGGGGGCTAAGTAAAGCCGGAACTCGCCGAGTTGTTCTTGAGACTCAACGAGTTGAGTCGTGGTGGCCCCGCGATTCATGCCAGGTGGAACTCGTCGAGTTAGAGAAGTACTCGATGTGTCAAGAGAGGATCCAAGGGAGTCAGTGGACACGTATAGACTTGCCGAGTCGCCCTAGTGCACTCGCCGAGTCAGGTCAAAGTTGATCGTTGACCTTTAGGGTTGAGTTCAGTTGTATTTATGGGTGTATTACTTTGTGTGATTAGGCGGAGGCTAGATCACATTTATTCCGAGACAAATATTTACCGAGATACCTGAGGTGAGTCTTCTCGCTATACTTTACCTAGTGTGGTAATAGAGTTCAGAGACAGAGTATTATAGAGTTATATGCTAGTGTGATTGCATGTTATTATGTGTTGTGTTTTGTTGTTTTATGTGATATTCATGATTCAGAGTTACAGAGTTGGGACTTTCGGGTCCCTAGAGTTAGGGCCAGAGGGCCCACAGAGAGTTGGGGCTGGAGGGCCCCACTGAGACACATTGACCAAAGGGTCAACAGAGTTACAGCCTCGAGTGGCTATTATGTGATTAGTGTGGTATTTTGGGGAACTCACTAAGCTTATGCTTACAGTGTTCAGTGTTATGTGTTTCAGGTACCAGTGATGATCGCGGGAAGGCGCCGGCTTGATTCGTACACACATATGGGATTGGATGTATTTGATCTTGGGAGACATTTGTGATTTAAAAACATGATGTTATGACAATTTATGAATGAATGGTTTTAATTAAAATGTGTTTTTCAAATGCGAAAAATTGTTTTAATTTTTATGGTGTTACACATTCCCAGCCATGGTAGATAGTTTATGAGATATATGTGTTATGTGGTAGTGGTAGGGGTGAAATATTCCCCACTATCCGGTCGAGAGGACCGAAGGGGAGACCAGCACCCAGATATGCTAGTCAGTATCCGGTCGAGAGGACCGAAAGGGAGGCAAGCTCCCAGATATACTGATCAGTATCCGGTCGATAGGACCGAAGGGGAGGCCAGCTCCCTGATATATACTAGACAATATCCGGTCGAGAGGACCGAAGGGGTAGGTCAGGCACCCAGATATGCCTGACAATATTTGTATGTTATGTGATTGTATGGTATGTGGTATGTTGGGGGGAACTCACTAAGCTTCGTGCTTACAGTTTTCAGTTTTGGTTTCAGGTACCTCTTCTTCGAAGGGGAAGGACCTGGCGCGATAGCGGCCCGTCACACACACGCCTTGTATTCCGCACTATGAGATCCTCCTAGGAAATTGTACTCTGACTTTATTATGTCTTTATGAAATGTTTTTCAAGACATGCGTTAACTTTTATGAAATGATATGATCAATGAATGTTTTATTTCTAAGGTTCGCTAAGAATATGTTTTAAAAATGAAATTTTTGGCTCGTATTTTTGGGATGTTACACCGACTCTCCCGGCTTGTCAATATGTGACTTCATCTCCAAGATGTGAGTACACATAGACTTTGCTTGCCAATAGGGCTTGAGTGACTTTGAACTATTCAAGAACTTGTAGGTTAGGGAGAATAATTGGAGGAGGTGGAGGAATTCAAGTATGATTTCCATGAACCAACCACGAGACATCATCTTCATTAGGAAAACTTGTTCCAAGAGATTTAAGAAGATCATAGTTGTCCGAGCCAGACATCTACAATGGGAGATATTCAAGTTACATGATTTAAGTCCTTAATATAGCACCCAATATGAAATATTAAGACTAGGACCCCACATAATATTTTATAACTTGGAAGAGGGATGCCGTAATCCAAGCCATAAAATATTTGAAGGTAGGCGAATGATGATTCACCAATTTCCACCATGAAAAAAGAAATAATTTATTAGGTTTTACTTGGATTTGAAAATCCTAGATCTTTTGAGATTCATTAAACTTTTCAATGGCATGTTTTAATCTTAATTGTGCCCTCTCAAGTTTTGTGAATGGGATGCCGAGGATCACAAAACAAGGTGTGAATAACCATGCAAATATACTTGGTACCCTTAATATTTATCACTTAATCGATGTGGCGGTTAACCACACGCGCTCCACCGATCCTATGATAAACATTAAGTTACCCTTTGCCTACCTTGTTAAATCCAAGCCAGTGTTCCGGTTAACCACACACGCTCCATTACCGACTTAAGTAAAGTGCAAAGTGTAATTCCACGGGTTAGCACCAAATTCACATTTTCCTAAGTAACTAACATTAGGAATTCATAAGTGTTTAGTTACTTAGTATTTATCATTAATACTTTCAATGAAGGGAGAATTATAGTCCTTGTCCTACCCATTCGGCTAACGACCCTCCACCAATCAAGGAAGCGGTGGGTGAGAGTGGACACCCATTAAACTGTCATTTTATGGGCAGTAACCTTATACCCCCTTATAGACCAGCTTCTTGAATGAGGCCTACTAACGGTAAGACTGACTTACTCTTATACATATATATAACTATTAACTATTAATATTATAATAGTATAAGGGTTGAATTTTAACTTTTAAAATTCTAAGGGCTTAACTTGGAACTAAAGTATCCATGGGGAAACTTTACAAATTCCAAAACTAGAGGGCAAGTTTTGAACTATTCAAAAACTTTTGGATTTCATAACTTATGAGTTTAATTAAGCTTTTAAAAACTTTAATGAAGAGACTCTTGAACATCCATAACTTGAGGACAAGTTATAGAGCTCATAAAACAAAAAGACTCTTCAATTTTTGTAACCTATGCATTTTAATGGATCTTTAAAAGAAATAACTTTTGGTAATCCATAACTTGAGGACAAATTATGGACTCCATTAAAAACATATTTAGATCAAGAATTAGCTAACAACAATTTGCAAATAATTCCTATGATCTACTAAAACTCATAAATGTATGAACAATCATATCAACAATTTCAAGAATCACATAAACTCATATAAAACTTGAAATTTTGATAATAACTTTGAAATTGGTTTACCATAATCATTACCTCATCAAAAACAAGTTTTATAAGTCCAAAACAGTTTAAGGAAATGATTCTAGACCAATCCAACTTTAAAACTCGAAAATAAGCTGTTAGGGGGTCCAACTCGTCGAGTGCATGAACCAACTCGATGAGTTGGATTGGCATGGACTCGTCGAGTCCATCAGTGGACTCGGCAAGTCAGCTGTCCAGACAGCATACAAACTTCGATTTTCAGCAATTTGCATCAAGTATAAATGAAAACAAGCCTTGTCTCTAATACCACTGTTGGGTTTTGAGCATTCTAACACTCCTATGGTGTACATGCAACCCTATAAACCTTGGATCTATGTTTTGTCTATTATACATGCAAATATTCAATATTGCAACATTTCATCCTAACTAGCATAATATGAAGTACACATAATATAAAATCTAGTAGAATAACATACCTCTTTGTTGTAGCTTGATTCCATGGAGCTTAAGAGCCTAGTTCCCCAAGTGTGATACCTCAAATGGTTCACACAACATCACCAAAATTTTGGAATAACTTCAAAGAAAGGTTCTTATGCACAAATAGGGCTACCCCTCTTGTGTACACACATTATTGTCCATTTTGTGAACGAAGGACTGCTTTATATATTATGGAGGATTAGGGTTACATCCATGTAAACCTTGATACCCATGTCCTTTCATTTACATAGGATCCATGGGTTAAAAGATCCATGGACTATCCATGCACTTCCATACACTCTTAGCCCATCCTAAATAAACCTTGGCTATATATATATATATATATATATATATATATATATATATATATATATATATATATATATATATATATATATATATGTATATATATATATAAGAGTCCATATTTAATTAGCCTCTTTTGATCATCAACTTAATTCCAAATTAATTCTTGATCAATACTAATTAAATAATATGATTTCATATTAATATATTATAACTTATAATATATTAATATAAATAATAAATAATCTCTTCTCACAAAAAGTCTATCAAAATGTTCCGATGCCATGCAACCGAAATGGACCATGCCAAGTCGGGTCGAATACATACCAATAAAAGTTATGAGCTTAGACATCTAATCCAATATCCATTCGGTAGACACAAAAAGAGCCATATTGGTAAGGAACAATGAAAGAAGTGGGTAATCGCCTTTTCA
Organism: Lactuca sativa; assembly: GCF_002870075.4. NCBI lineage: Eukaryota > Viridiplantae > Streptophyta > Magnoliopsida > Asterales > Asteraceae > Lactuca > Lactuca sativa. The sequence continues at coordinate 155,631,224 of NC_056627.2, read as the reverse complement.
TGAGAAAAAAATAACCCCTCATTATAGGTTTGTAATTAAACTTTTCTTTTTTCTCATTTATTTATTTATTTTATATTATTTTCATATTAGACCTTTCACCGTATTTTTTTGTGTTGCATCTTTATAGATCAAGACTTAATAAAATATGTTATTTATATAGCTATAAAGGGGCCGAATCTTAATTGGAGTGTAATAGAAAATTAAAGATATATATCTGGTATTCTAATAACAAATGTCAAAATATATATAAAGGATATATATATATATATATATATATATATATATATATATATGTGTGTGTGTGTGTGTCCTTTTTATATAATTTTAAATCCTAATAAGAATAATACACGTAACTTTAGTAATATAAGTTATAAAAAGAAAGCAACTAGATTAGAAATGCATAAAATATTACACTTAAATAATGAAAATAAGGAAGCACACATAACATTAATACAAAATAGTACTTAGAGAAAAGATATAACAATAAACAAATGAAATCAATTCATTTGATTTGTATGCTAGAGAGACAAGATTTATTTTATTTGTATTACATAATCCATTAAAAAAATATATAAAAAGGGCATAAGATAGAGACAAGCCATATAGATCATAAAGCCTTAGGTCATAAACTCACAAGTAAATTTAACCTGACATTACGTATAATCAAAGCACAACCAATGACAAAAAAGAAAATACATATACACAACCCAAGTGTAATTCTCAAAAGCAAAAGTAATATATTGCCACAAATGAAGAAGAATGCATACCCATCTCAGCAGCGATGGCGGGTGAGACAAGACGACAAGAAGGCTAAGATTGGCAAGCATCATTGCTCTCCCACTGCTATCATCGTTTGTTTCTCCGGTGGAACAAACGATTCTCTCATTGTATTTCACTTGGTTTTCTTTTAATTTTTTGAAGATTATTTATTTACTTTTGGCAATGTAATCTTTTTATTTTTTCTAACTTCTCTTCTCCTATTTTTCTTCCTATTTTATCTCCTTAATGGTAAGTGATTGTTGTTTACTTGTTTATGTTTGTCAACAGCAAATGCATTTTAATTCTTAGATTAATAATTTTTAAACTTTGATCCATCAATATGCTTATCTTCACTTATTAACCTTTTTGCAAATGAGGAGGGCCAAAACATTAATAATTACCTAAAAATCGTGAGGGGCCAACATTAGCATTTACCATAAACTAATAAGGTAATATGTATTATTTATGGTATTGGGAAGCAAAAAAATAGGGGGACCATGGCCCCTCTTGGCCCTTAAAAGGATACGCCCCTGCCTATAAATTGATTTTGTGTATGCTTGTGGTAAATGTTGCAATATTCTGGTAAAATCTTGAAGCATAATAGTGTAGCTGTAAAAAATTAAATAATGACCGGTTTACCTTTGGACCAAAACGAAGAAAGAATAATGTACCACATGGACCATTTTCATCATTTCCCCTTATCTCTTAATTAAAGTTTGTAATATTGCTAAATGGAACTTTTTTTTGAAGGCATATTGGTTTTATTTTTCTCCAGATACAAAGCCATAGATTTTTTTCGGTTCAATAAAATAGGAGCAGATGTATTAAAGCTTAATCAAATATATTAGTCTGAATTTAGTTTTTTTTTTTTTTTTGTGTGTGTGTGTAAGTTAGGTCAAAAAGTACATTTCTATTCCTTGAAGATTTCAAATTTTGCTCTAACAAAAGCCACGGTTGCATGTGAAGCTATACAGAAAAGAACACATGCTCTTTTTTTTTTTTAATTTTAAGTTTTCCATGTATTTGTGTTGATTATGATGGCATGTGCGGAATTAGAAAGATCTAGTGATTCATCATGCAAATTCAAGAACACATGGAGTAAATAAATCTTTGTAAGCTCTTATTAGATCTAGAAAGATTATACAAATGTGTTTGTATACAATTTCTCTCTCTAGTCTAACACTCCAAATGGACTCTCTTACATAATGAGAGTCACTCACTTCCTATTTATAGGAAAGACTCAACCCATTTACACATACAAAGAGGAAAGCCTAAAACACTACATCCAAGCATGACTTTGCACCCTAACATTCTCCCCCTCAAAGTTAGGATTAGATGTCCGGCTTTAATCTCCAACGAGCTAGCACGATCAAGACCAAACTCCCCCTCGAAGTAACACCGGTCTTCAATTCCGCAAATGAATATTCGAAAAACCCGAGAAGCTTCGAATACCCATCATTCTCCCCTTTTTTATAATCAAAAAATGATTATAAAACCCACTAAGAATGAGAAGCGCCCGAGGAATAGTCTTCACGATACTCCCCCTTGATGTGTACCAAAAATGAATCACCAAAAATCTTGCACGGAAAAACAATCACGAAAAAGGCACAAAAAATTTCCAATTAATGAAAATTTTTAACTTTTTGGGTGAAAGTTGCAAGATTTTTCAAAACCCGGGTAGAAGTTGTCACTTTCTGAAACTTGCAGGGACCCGTTGCGCCAAAAACAGTCAAATATGTGAAACTCTAGCCCATTTGCGAAACCTGGCATAAAGCGTAAAGTCGCACAAACTTCAAGGCCCAGAACTGAAAATTCGGCAATTTCTCAGCTTATATTTCCCATTTGCGAAGTTGGGTATAAATTGTCATTTCGTGAAAAGATCATGGGTCAAATGCGAAACTATTAGCTTTCTTCCCCAACTCACGTTATACCGTAAAAGACTTCACATTTTCATTCTCACACCTTTCGCATCTTTTATCCACTATAACAAAATATGCGAACACAACACAATGATCTTCTTCAACCATTCACATTTTCATTTTGTCATCTAATGCGAACATTATTCTTGAGACCCAGATGCGAACTTAATATTGATTCACCCATATGCGAACTCAATGAATAGCCAAATGCAAACTCAACTGATTTCATATGTGAAGCTAATCATCAAACCAATTAATCGATTTTCAAAATCAAATTCGCATTTCCAGATCAACCACTTTATTATCACATATCCATTAAACCATACGAGAGCCCGTTCATCAACAATCGAAACCATCTTCCCATACGAACAATCAGATCTCGATTTCAAACCAACAAAACAAATTCGAATCCAAAATCAAGACCCAGATTCAAACTTTCGCAATCGATTTCATCAGCCTTCCCAAGTTCGTTCCGGTCCTTCAATTCACAACTCCAAAATCTTTCCAGTTCATTTTTAATCGATGAACACGACTCCAAAATTGAAATCCAACTGCCCTTCGTTCAAACTTCTTTTCTTCCATCGACTCCCAATTGATCCTCAATATACTAACATCGATTGACTACACAAAAAAAACACATCGACTATCGACAATCATCCTTCATATGTTCAATTTATCAAGAACATTGATTTTGACTTCAAAAAGTCAATCAAATCAACAAAATCGATCTCATTAACGAACTTGTAACCTAATCAAAATCTGTCAAAGAGTGAAATCGAAAAGTGAAATCATCAATCGACTTCAAACATTATTCAATAATCGACCTATTGAACAAGATCATAGGTTCAATTTACAGTGAGAACAGAAATACGAGACACAAGAACTCCGATTTCAAAGAAGTCCATGAATGTACAACACCTTTATGCGTATGATGTTGAACTAACAACTGTAAGTAAGTCAAAAGGTTTATAGACTCAATATTAATCAGTTATTGGACTCAAGAAATGAATAGTGATCGAATAAGTTGCACTCAACAAACATTAGATTTTCGAAATAATGGGCTAAAAATTAATTGATGAACAGTACTAAAAAATTGAATTTGATTTTTATTTTTGAACTTTTGATCTAAGAAAAATAATTGGATCAACTATGGGGTTGAAATGAATTAGATCCAATGAAGAAAATCGATCAAAAATAGAAAAACGCAAAGCACGAATCGAAATCATGGACGTTTTGGAATCCATTTGAGAATTTGTGATACCTTTTTGACGAATCGAGATCCATTTTCAACGAACGAATCAAATTTGGAAGATCTTGGTTCTTTTGTCGGAATGAGAAAATCTCCAAATCGAACATTGTACCACCCACCATGCGAGATGTACAACTCATTCTTCGTGTTCTTTGTGTTCTTCAACGATCCAAGTGATGGGTTTTGGTCATAAGACATCCTATGTGCTCATACAAACCCTAAAGCTTGGATCTAGGTTTCTCTATTGTACATGCTTTGAATCCAAGACTATAAACCCTAATTCTAGCATATGGAAATCAATATTAACATATAATTAGGTTTAAGATATTACCTTGATTGTTATGTAGCAATAACAATCCCAATTCCTCCTTTGAATTGACTTTGGAAGGCTTAGAGTCACAAGTGTCACTCCTCTAATGGTTCACAAACACCATAAGCAAGAGGATGAAGAGGAGAGAGGATGGAGGCTGCCCAAAACGTGTGAAAACCCTAGAAGGTTGCTTGTCCACGTTTTTGAGCCTTAAGGGTTCTATATATAGTGAGGCTATTAGGGTTATCTAACAAGGAAACCCTAATTTGGTTGCTTAAGCCCTAAGCAACCCATAGACTCCTTTAATCAAGCCCTTGGACGATTTCCTTATGGGCTTCCCATAAGAATTCGTCCACCTCTTGATTTAAGACAATCCATGGCCCAAATTGCAATTATCTTATAATTACAATTCCAGTCCCTTAAGTTTAATTAATCTCTTTTAGTCACAAAACTAATTACCAATTAATTATTGACTAATATTAATTAAATAATATGATTTCTCCTTTAATATATTATTCCCATAATATATTAATAAATCATATTTAATCCTTTCTCTCCATAATTCATCCTATCAAGTTGCTTTGGTGAAGGCAACCCAAAAGGACCATGCACCATCGGGTCAAGTACATACCAAAATAGTTATGGACTTAGAAACTAATCTAACAGTCTCCCACTTGGATAAGTCTAATAACTATCATGCGTATGACTTCAGATCCTGATCTGCAATTGTCGCTTTCCAAAGCCGTTGTCAACTCTGATCCTATCAGATACGCGTGTCCTTAGATAAGGGATCATATATTCCTCCATTCTAGATATCATATGAGACATGATTTCAAATCATTCTCTTTGTACTATATCTCGATTTCTGATTTATGACGACTGACTAATTGAACAAATCAAATTAGCCCTAGCCCGGCCGAGCATTTACGTTTGTCATCACTAAATCATCGAGGGGCCCAAAGATATCGCTTTTATCCTACTTTGGATAAAAGGAACGGATAAACTTTGATATAATGCTTGCTTTCACTCACTCACCGAATCACACACAACAATATGTTTTATAACACCAAGTTACTAGTACGTTTACATATTGTCAATGTGCAACCGATTTGCAAGATACAACTCACACATCTCGGTTTCAAGAATATAAGATGTTATCGTCTCACCAATCACTCGTGATGCAATTCATGGAGTGATCCAAGTGAGCGTGGGTTTAATCCAATGCTCAAATTCATATTCATAAGCACTCATGAACGTTGCAGCAAACATTTGCTTATGTCTAATACTCTTTTAGACAATCCACACACCAATTCACGACAGTCTTCTTTCATATCTACTTCCAACATATTAACGACTGTGGCCCGTTCGAATAATTTGATTATTCTTAATAAACTCAATTATTCTGGAAGTCAAAACATGCAAATGTGAAACACAAGAATAATACTAATCCCATATGGCCTCAAACCTTTGAGTATAAATAAAACTCCTTTTATTTATCACCATATCGATTACTCATTATTTGTCGTTTCGGGTAATCAACTTCTTACTTGAATTACTACACTTGTCCCATGCTCCTAGCATGCATACAATGTTTACCTATGGTTCTTACTTTGTGAAACAGACCAAATTGAGCACATTCCCAATCATTCTCATTTCACAACTCCAAATCCTTTTTCCATAAGTTAATGAATATCAAATTCTTGCTACTTATAGAATATGCTAGATTCTAACATTCTATGCAACTATCCTTTCGTAATGTCACTGCACCAAAGTCACAAAGACTATTGCCAATGATATTACAAAGTCCTCTATCGGAAATTGTTACAAGACAATTCCATAGACGTGATGTCTCTCACTCAAAGTACATTCTTTGAACATCCTTTTGCATAGAAGTTTCTAATCTAGTCATAGATTTCTCAATATCCAATTCCCAATATGGACACACTTCCAACTACTCACAAGCGACCAATCCTCGTCGAACTTTGGATTGTCCCTTGATAGTTGTTTAATTGTTTTAGTCAAAACCAATTCTTGTCCTTTTTCCCTCCAAATGCGCTAGACATTTGGAAAATTTTAGAATGGTCAAACATTAAAGCATTTGCAATCGATCCTATACCCGAAGCGTATGGGACACGACGCATAATGTTTTATTTGCTATGTTCTCAAAATTCGAATTGTGAAGAGGGATGCCGTAATCATAATCGAAATTTTAAGAACACACTATGTACCTTTGACTAAATTTTATTAACATTCCACAACCTAAGCCTTTAGATTTGAAATGAAGCATAATATTCTCTCCCTTAATTATAGCAAAACAATTCTTAAACTATTGCGACTTTGCAAAGTATGACTCTTGTTTTCTATAATTAATATAGCTAACCTTGCAATACTTTCCTTAATAATCATACAATCATAACTTTTATTCTCCCACTATCTTGATGGTTATTATAAAACATAACACTTATGCTCCCACTAGCTTCGACATGTATTCTTAAACATCTTAACTTCCAGAAAGACAATACCTATTGAATTTCTTAAGTCCATGTTTCTAACACATAGTGCTTTGATAATATGTTATCAAGGCTTCTTGAACTTATACACCTTTGCCTTCGATAGTTCATATATGTGTCTAAACAATTAAGACTAATTGCCAAACCTTACAATTCAAATCATGGAAAGGGATATCGTAACCATAATTGAATTCGAGAATGCAATTTTACAATCACTATCTTCTTAAAATCTTTCTTAGTGAAAGCATTTCCTCACAATCATTTTCATGAAGGAGGAAATCTTATGACACTTAGATTTAAACGGTGTATGTGTTCATATCCATGTGAATTTGTTAAAACCAAAGTTTACGACAAATTCAAACTCATATGGACCGAACTTTCTTAATCATGATTTCTTGCCTTTATGGTAGCACAGCTGCCCACCATGTCTTCCAAATAGTTAAGCAGCTCACCCTTTCCTATCAATGTACTTTCCATTGATCAAGGTCCTTGCCTTTTATGCATTCAAATGAGAACTCATAGGACTCACATGCATAATTAACTCGATTGGATTGGCACAGAAACAAAATAATGTCTTCACGATAGGTTATAAACCTTAACTCGTGTGCTAGTGATGATCGATAAGGTTTATTTGATTTGTTCTTGAAACCTTTCAAGACTATTAAGACTCCCACTGACTCCTTGACATAAAAGATTCTCTTGTCAAAACATTTCAAACAAATATTCAAGAGTTAGTGTAGTTTTTACCAAAACACTTCATAAATTGGTCTTAGTTGGTCTTTGTCTTATCCAAGACATCACAACTTTCCACATATGATGAATGTTATAAACCTTTAATACTTTTCACTCAATGTCACAATCTTAACTTTAAGACTTGTTATTGGAACGAAGTATGATTGACTTCTTGATTTAACTATTTCTTCAATCCTTGATTCCTCTTCTTAAACATACAATTGTACTAAGACTTCACTTAGAGGATCAATTGAGATATGGTTCTTAATCATTAAGACCTATCATAAAGCATAAAAGCTACTTCCCTTCTTCTTAGAATGGAGAAACTTTTATCTTTCTGCCTACTTGATTCTTCTTATTCGTTCTGCTATTGATCTAAACATTTTCAATCAATTCAGAATTACACTTAATCTTATAAGCATAATCATATTTACTAAACCTTTAGTAAATCATGACGAATATCTTTGTTACTCTTATGGTGGACTTTGATCAACACACAACTTTATGTATTTGATCTCCAAGTCCTTCACTTGACACTTTTTCAATGAATTGGTCTAATTTCCAAATATGAAATTTCTCATTCATCGTGCAACCAAGTTGCATAATTCCAAGTTTCTGTCCAATTGAACCTTGGGCGATGAGAAACTCTCCCTATTTGGTAAATTCTCGACTTTCCATAAATAACATAATAATAACTAAATCCATTATTGCTAATAATAGAAACATTTTAACATCAATTTTTCATACACGCCATTGTAAGGATAAATAAATAAAATTTAAAATCAAAATTTGTTTTATTGCGGAAAAAATTTGTCCTTACAATGCAACTCATTGAAATACTTATGCTAATACATCTTTCTTAGCAATCTAATTCTAACTCTAAGTAGTAGCTCAAGAATACAATCTTCGAGAAATGCGATCGAAATCCATTCCTTCACGGTCAGATTCTGCTCACTTCTTCCCTTAAGCTTCCTTTTTTTTCTTCGATCCTACAAAACATCAATTGTAATCTTATCACATTATGTATTAAGAATCTAGAATGAAGCTTAAAAGAGTTAGTCAATGGATATTACCTAAAGCAAAGCCATACGCTTTGACTCTCCCATCTCTTAGATCTCTTAGGTAAATAGGGCAACTTCGTCTCTAATGCCCCTTCTATTGGCAATAAAAGCAAATTGACTCTATCGGAACAGGACATGGAACTACTTCAGACATCGCCTTTCTCTAATGATCAAACTTTTCAATCATTGCATGTCTTTCGTTGCCTTTGTCTACATCCATAGAGCTCTCAAAGGCAGATTCACCGATCAACATTGCTTTTCTATTGCGCCAAACCATTTCTGATTCGGCAGCAATAAGCATATAGGTGAGATCTATAAGGGTCACGTCGTGGTTCATCATATATTACTCTCTTACGAACTCACTATATGAGTTAGGAAGTGACTGAAGAACCCAATCAACAGCCATTTCCTCACAGTTCCAACATTCTTAACCTATCAATGTGTGACTTCATCCCTAGGACGTGTACACACACCGACTTTCCTTCTTAATGTTTACTTGCCAAAAGGGCTTGAGTGATCTTGAACTTTTCAAGACTTTGAACTTGTGGGTTAGGGAGAATGATTTGAGGAGGAGGAGGAGTGAAGTATGATCTCTTATTCCTCGATCGAATCGTGGAATATCATCTTTATGTGGAATGCTTGTTCCACGGGATTTGGGAAAACCATAGTTGTCGAACTTTGACATCTACAAAACGGGAGAAAACAAACTCAAGTTAGTTGATAGATTAAGTCCTTAGTAAATCACCCAAATGAGATACTAAGGCTAGGATCCAACCCAATATTCTACAACTCGGGAGAGGGATGCCGTAACCCAAATTGCAGAACATTTGAAGGTAAGTGAATGACGATTCACTAGTTTCCACCATGAAAAACGAAAAGGAAATTAAGTTTTAAATCTATGAAAACTCCTAGATCCTTTGAGAATCATTGAACATTTCAATGGCATGTTTAAATCTCGATATGCCCCTCTTGTTTGTGACTGGGATGCCGAGGATCACAAAGCGGGTGTGAATAACCATGCAAACTTACATGGTGCCCTCACATGTTACAGTCACCTATTCGATGTGCCGATAAACCACACATGCTCCACCGAACTATGACAAACATTGAGTCACCCTTTGCTACCTTTGCTTAGAACCATTTAGTGTGTCGGTAAACCACACACGCTCCACTAACGTCTTTGCAAGGGTACAAAGTGTAATTTCATGGAATTGCATCAATTCACTTTTGCCTAAGTAACTAAGATTGGGAATTTTTATGAAAACATTTAGTTACTTTTATACTTCATTATACTTATAATGGAAGGTTTTTTCCTATCCTACCCGTTCGGCTAACGACCCTCCACTAGTCAAGAGTGCGGTGGGTAAGAGTGGATACCCATTCAATCGCCATTTTATAGGCAATTTCCTTAAACACCCCTTATAAACCAGCTTCGTGAATGAGGCCTACTAAAGGTAAGACTGACTTTTACTCATACATATATATAATGCTAGACTTTTAATGTTATATATATAGTATAGGGTGTATTTTATACTTTTAAAATATTAGGTGGTCTAACTTAACAATTATACTTTTAATTGTCAACCTAAACTTTTATGGATTTATTAAGCCTCTTTTAATTATACACCTTAATTAATTAATAAAACCATAAGGGTGTGATTTGAACTTTTTCAAAACTATATTAGAGTTTTAGAATTTAACATTCCTAATTAAACTTTTAATCAACTTTTAAATTCCAAAACTTGAGAGCAAGTTTTGAAACATTTCAACACATTTGGGTTTAGAATTTAAATATACATCAAAATTAAACTATTAACCAAAATTTAAATTTCAAAACTTGAGGGCAAGTTTTGAAACCTTTTTCAAAACATTAGGGTTTCAACTATTTAAATTTCAAAACAACAAAACTTTTAGGTTCAAATTTAAAATATAAAACCTAAAGGGAAAAATATGAAACATTTCATAACAACAAGGATCAAATAACAAATAATTCAAATTAACATTTAATCACATAATTATCCATATTTGATTTATTTAATGATTTCTTGCAAAACAATTTATCAATTTAGTCAAAATAATTAATCAACTATCTTATAAGGAAACAATTATCTTATTAATTGATAAATATCTTCAATTAGATCAAAATTATAGTCAAATATATCATATAATCGGATTAATATTGATCTAACATGATAACGTAACTATCCATAAGCAAAAACAACAAGAAATCCCGAATATACCTCTGTCTGACGCACCGACTCGCCGAGTCACCCTCTGGAACTCGCCGAGTAGGGGCAACTCGCCGAGTCCACAATGGGACTCGCCGAGTCCATCAAGCAGAACACCAAAAATTGAATTTTTAAAACATACCAAGCATCAATACAATAGAAACCAATCATGGCTCTGATACCACTGATGGGTTTTGGTCATAAGACATCCTATGTGCTCATACAAACCCTAAAGCTTGGATCTAGGTTTCTCTATTGTACATGCTTTGAATCCAAGACTATAAACCCTAATTCTAGCATATGGAAATCAATATTAACATATAATTATGTTTAAGATATTACCTTGATTGTTATGTAGCAATAACAATCCCAATTCCTCCTTTGAATTGACTTTGGAAGGCTTAGAGTCACAAGTGTCACTCCTCTAATGGTTCACAAACACCATGAGCAAGAGGATGAAGAGGAGAGAGGATGGAGGCTGCCCAAAACGTGTGAAAACCGTAGAAGGTTGCTTGTCCATGTTTTTGAGCCTTAAGGGTTCTATATATAGTGAGGCTATTAGGGTTATCTAACAAGGAAACCCTAATTTGGTTGCTTAAGCCCTAAGCAACCCATAGACTCCTTTAATCACGCCCTTGGACGATTTCCTTATGGGCTTCCCATAAGAATTCGTCCACCTCTTGATTTAAGACAAGCCATGGCCCAAATTGCAATTATCTTATAATTACAATTCCAGTCCCTTAAGTTTAATTAATCTCTTTTAGTCACAAAACTAATTACCAATTAATTATTGACTAATATTAATTAAACAATATGATTTCTCCTTTAATATATTATTCCCATAATATATTAATAAATCATATTTAATCCTTTCTCTCCAAAATTCATCCTATCAAGTTGCTTTGGTGAAGGCAACCCAAAAGGACCATGCACCATAATTCATCTTCAAAAGAACCACCAACACATTTGGGTTTTGACTTCAAATTCAATGCAACTTTTGGAGATTGTTGCTTTGGAACCCAAATTTGCTTCACGGATTTCGGCTTCACAACATTTGACGATTTTTGTGAGTAAACCCGCTTATTTTTCTGATTCATCTTCTTCTTCTTTTTCTTTCTCATCTTTTTTGCATCTTGAAGACTTGACTTCATGAACAAACCCACTTTCCACAACATCAACTTTGTGAATTTGAATCAAATCTTTTGGAGTTTGATACTTGTGATTTTCTTGGATCACCGGCTTCAGATAAGGAATCATTCCTTCAAACGAATCACAAGAACACAAAATATCATCGGTTTGAACTCCAATTGAGCAAAAAACTTTTTCATCTTGAAAATCAACTTGAACTCCTTTTTCTTGAACATCATTATCATCAAGAACACCATCCCGAGCTTCACGAAAATCTGCATAATATTCAAGTTTATTGCTTCCATATCTACATTCAGCACGAGAAATTCCTTTTATGACTTCTCCATCTCTTCTATTTCTTCGTCTCTTTTGATATGTTGTAACCAAACAATCAAACAAATGTTTGGTTCGAAAAATTGGATAACTAATTATTTCTCCAGCTTCATTCTTTTCTCCATTTACAACAATATCATATTCACTTTTCAATCCAACAGTTAAGCTATCAAGAGGATATTCAAATGAGCATTCACTAAGAACATCTTCACTACGTATCATCCATTTCTCCATAATTGCTTCTTTTCTTTCGAATCAAATGATATGAACTTGGGTTTTCTAGAGAGAGAAAGTGTAAATCAAGGAGATCTCTAGAGAGAGAAAGTGAAACAAACAAGTATTCTAGAGAGAGAAAATCGAATTATGGATCAAATCAAGGAAAATTCGATTTCTAGAACACTAAACACTCTCAAAACATGAAGATCCAAGATCATAAAATGAATCACTATATCAAAATCGCCATCAAGGATCAATTCTTGATGAAATCAAGAACACCCGCTCTGATACCAATTGTAGTGGTGTTGATAATGATGGCATGTGCGGAATTAGAAAGATCTAGTGATTCATCATGCAAATTCATTAACACATGGAGTAAATAAATCTTTGTAAGCTCTTATTAGATCTAGAAAGATTATACAAATGGGTTTGTATACAATTTCTCTCTCTAGTCTAACACTCCAAATGGACTCTCTTAGATAATGGGAGTCACTCACTTCCTATTTATAGGAAATACTCAACCCATTTACACATACAAAGAGGAAAGCCTAAAACACTACATCCAAGCATAACTTTGCACCCTAACATTTCATATGGTTGACCATTTCCAATGTTCTACCGTCAATCATTTACTTCCCAATGCTTTTGATGTACTAGCACCATTTAATATTATGAAACTTAGAATTCCTTGTAGAACCAGGAATTCACTTAGAATTTACTTCTATATGATGTACTAGCACCAATTAAGTAAAGTAAACATACTTCCCATGCAAAAAATAGAATACTCGCATGGGAGCTACACTAGTTTTTATAAAGTTTATGCAGTTTTGTAAAACTCACCGAGTTAGCCGAGTACTCGTCCGAGTACTCGCTACTCGGCCCCTTACCGAGACGAGTTACAAAATCCGAGTACTCCCCGATCGGCCCCTTATTGAAGCGAGCACTGTTGTAAAACTCGACCAATTCGGTGATAATTTGTATAGTATACTTAATGATTTATTATTTAACACACACATATGTGATTATTACTACATATATATCTTAAATTTTCAATAATTATTCACGAAGTGGGACCATTGTGTGATTTTTTAGTTTTTGTGTATTCACATGTATCTACTTTTGTTATATATTTCATTCAACTTATGGTTTTAACTTATTATTTTGACATATATAATTTCCCTAAAAATATTTCTATATGAATTACCAAATCCGAGTACTCCCCGGGTACTCCCGAGTACTCCCGAGTACTCGCTACTCGGTAGTCGGCCGAGTAGGCACCGAGTAACAAGTTCTACAACCATGAGTTTATGTATATTTTTAGAAATAATTTAGGAAGAAAAGAATACCAAGACAATTAAGGACAATCATTTACTTTGACATTTAAAATTATAAATTTAATGGACTTCAGATTTATTTCACAATATTTCAACGAGACATAGTTCAAATCAATAGGTCTAAACTTTTCTATTATCTAAAATTCGACAAAAGTAAATCAAATAATAAATTAATGTTGAATGAAAAATTAATTTTAAAACATCTTACCAAACCTATAATATATATATATATATATATATATATATATATATATATATATATATATATATATATATATATATATATATATATATATATATATATATATATATATATATATATATATATATATATATATATATATATATATATATATATGGTGATGTACACCTATAGGTGGCGTTCGTTAGAAAAGAGCATGTGTTCTTTTCCTGTGTCCGATTTTAGGTTATCTGGTGATATACACCTATAGGTTGAGGGTACCTAGATGTTGGAATAAATTAAATTTTCCTTTGGATCTCTTCAAAACTTTGAGAAGCAAAGGAAACTACATATATTGAACCCTATACGTCTCTATTTTTGTAGGTCGTCCTATTTAATTTCTAACGAACTGGTTCTACATCTTTCTATTTCTAAGGGTAAGTCCTCTCGATAATCCATATTTCTTCTTCTTTTTTCCTTATAGAAACCTCATGTAAATGACAAAAAGTAAACATCAATTTGGAGTTTTTCTTACAGACTTTGTTGCATTGATTGGTAGGAAATGTATGCTTGGATCATGCTCGTGGAACTTTATATTTTGAATTAACTAGTTATTCTTTCCCAAGTTCATAGCTTAATTCAACAGTAGTTTAATGTGAAAAACGTACAAATGAAATCTATAATTTGGTTTCCATTATAATATTCAACTTCATAGTTGTTTTACTATTTGTCCTTTGATAAGTTCTGACTTTGTATATAAAGATCATAACAAGATGGTGAAGATGGTTTGTTGGGAGTATGAACCACAAAATCTTTATTTTCAAAAACGTATTTTAAAAAAACAAGATTTGACTTACATCATTTTTTTGTAAAATAATATATATATATATATATATATATATATATATATATATATATATATATATATATATATATATATATATATATATATATGAAAATCATGAATTAATTGTGTTCATTTGAATTATAAATAGTGTTTTTTCTTTTTCAACCGTGCTTTCCACTAATTGAAACCTAATGTTACGTATAAAAAGTGTTTAGAAATTTATAAATTAGTAGTACAAATTTTTATTTATTTATAACGTATTTTATTTATTATTAGTAATATATATTTATTCATTTTTTAACGGCTAACATACAATCACTAAATCTTATTCCTAAACTAATCAATTGTACATAATTAGACTTGAACCCTTAATCCTTTAGGTGAGGAACACACTTCCAACTCTTTAATACCATTTGGCCAAATGCCATGTGGTAATATATATTTATTCATTAATTTGATTTGTAATTTATTTTATCATCTTGTATTCATGTATGTTTCTTATATTACATTACTTTATAATTTTAAATATAACAATGTTATCTCCATGATTGATTGTCTTTGTTATTTTTTTTAGTTTATTAAATTTTATATTTCATTATACAACATAATCATTTTATCTTTAATCTAGACATAAATAACATTGTTTATATCTTCAAACCATTTTATTT
This sequence comes from Lactuca sativa, assembly GCF_002870075.4. Classification (NCBI taxonomy): domain Eukaryota; kingdom Viridiplantae; phylum Streptophyta; class Magnoliopsida; order Asterales; family Asteraceae; genus Lactuca; species Lactuca sativa. The sequence goes on along the minus strand of NC_056627.2, from coordinate 155,615,749 downwards.
ATTAATTTAAATTAACGATTATATTGTTACAACAAAACAATCTAACTTTACATAGAAATAACTATTTGAGAGAAACTATGATCAATGATTATGTTTTTTAAGTTTTAATATCGTTTACTTTGTCAATGCTAACATATACAAATTAATGAAATAACTATAAAAAGTAGTGGCCGCAAAATGTTTTAGCATCGTTACAAGATTATAACAAACGAGTGTTAGTTCTAGATAATCGAAACCAGAATCAAACGCTTTCAAAATGACTATATTTGAAAAATGAATTTTTTTATCCATAAAACCATTTTTTTTGGTTTACTTTATTTTATAATAGAAAAAAATCAACTATGACCATTTCTGTGATTGGGAATAACTGGGCCAGACATGTCGTTTAAGCCGTTGCCATTATTTTGTTTAACCTGCAGGAATTTAAACAGCACAGAGCAAATGGGTATGATCCACACACGCATGTCCTCTTCCAAAATCCTTTTTTTTTTTTTTTTCATGTCAAAAATACTTTTGATTATGGTAGTTTCAGTATACGACACAATCAAAAGAAAGCCAAAAAAAATTGAAATAATAGTGGAAAATTATACAAGATATCACCAAGTTGTATACTCTAGTACCTAATCTCGCAATCCGATTGAGTTGAGAGTTTCCATCGTATTATTTAGCTCACAAGAACTGGAATAGCCCAAGCTCGAACGGGTATATGAACCATTCCTCAAGCCAAACTTATACTCATTTGTACCATCTTTTAAGCTTATATATTTATAATTAACAAAAAAAAAAATTCTACTTCAACAACAAATCTTTTAAGTTTAATGTGTAAAACTAATGTACAAAAACTCAAAAATATGAAAACTAATCGACTACTCAGTGTTGTTAGATTAAAGATCGGATAAACATAATAATAAACACGCGAAGAAAAAAAAAATAAGAATATAACATGATTCACTTGATCAGAGGAAGAGTAACGATGCTAATCCTTGAAGGTGGATATTTATTAGATGTAGAAATACATAACATACTTTCTCAGGGGACTTTATTAGAAATATATGGAGATTTCTTTATAACAACAAAAAATAAATTACAACCCTTCTAAATCGGGGCCCACAAGCACAAAACACCACCATCTCGAGACAAACCCTCTAGTGCGAGCACCTCATTGAGCATCACAAAGCTTTTGCTCGTGCACCGTATACTTTCTGTTTAAAGAGTAAAATACTACCACAACTGATAGAAGCCTGTTTGAGAGGGCTAGTCCCCCAAGAATCAGAGGAGAAACACAGAAAAATTGTAGCACCTGGTTTCTGATACGTATTCCTTGTAATTAATATTTCTTAAATTATGCATTTTTGCCTTGGACTCGGCGAGTTGAAGGACCAACTCGCCGAGTAGGAGCGGGATAAGACGCGGGGTCTGAGCTTTGGACTCGGCGAGTCGGTTCCCGGACTCGGCGAGTAGACCCTGTTTGGGCAAAAACCCTAACCCGGGTGTTTGCACCCTATTTAAACGCTCTAACTTGGCATCATTTGTCCCTAACACTTCCAGAGAGCTGTAGAGCGATACCCTAGCTCCCATATTGTTATTGTGAGTGATTTTGGCTTTGTGAAGGAGGTTTGGAACTTAGAAGAAGAAGGAGGAGGTTGAAGAGTGCAAAGAGGGGAGGTAGATCCGGAATCTACACTGTGAGAAGCTTTCATTCAGGTAGAAAAGTTCTTACCTTGATCACTAGTTCATTAGATCCCCTTTTGTCCCAAATTGTTGGTTGTCAAGCCCTAAAACCTCAAACTCCATGTGTTTATGCTCTATGTTCTGAAAGGACTTCAGATCTGGAACTTATAGGCATCTTAGAAGTATAAAGTCTCTGTGGTTGAAGTGATTAAGGTCCCTATTGAGGGTATGACCTCATAAAGAGCTTGGATTTGCCTTTTGGAGCTTATAGGGCCATGCATGCACGTAAAGTTTGCAACTTTACGTGATAAGCATGCCCTAGGAGCATAGATCTATGGTTTGGAAGCGTTGCATGTCTCATATTTGGTCTGTATGGGAAATGGGTCGAAGGGACTCAGCGAGTCCCAAAGTGGAACTCGGCGAGTTCTATGAAGATGGTCTTAGACTAGGCGAGTTGGATGAACAACTCGGCGAGTCCTATGAAGATTGCATGGAACTCGACGAGTTGTTCTTAAAACTCTGCGAGTCATATGAACTGTTACTGAGTAAGAGGGGTTTAAGTGTTGAAGGTCCAAGCCTTCGTATCTGCACGCGGAATTAACAATTTAACGTGTAGCAATAGTCCCAGAAGCCCAAATCCTCATAAAGGATGCTCTGGTGAGGATTTGGAAGCGAGTAAGAGATCTGCTCGTGGGGACTCGGCGAGTTGTTCTTGGACTCGGCGAGTCGGATCGCGAGTCGGTTCAATCTTCCCAAGCAGTGAGTTGAGGGTGACTCAGTGAGTGGGAAGAAGGACTTGTCGAGTAAGACCGGGTTAGTAGGAAAAGGACTCGGCGAGTCTGTGCCATGACTCGGCGAGTCCAGTCAACTGTAAGTTGACTTTGACCAAGGAGTTGACCTTGGACCAGGGGTGGGTCAGTCATTTGACCTAATGGTATTTATAAGTGGCTAATCTATGTTTATGGATTTATAGCCAGAGGTTTACCGGTGCAGCAGTCAGACGTCTAACAGTCAGACTTTTGGTAGCTACTTTTCGAGGTGAGTTTCCGTCCAGTAGGAACGGGTCTAAGGCACCAAGGCCGGCCTATATAGACGATATGTTAGTGTCAGAGTGTGGGCAGAGCCCGTATCTCGTAGTTGAGTTTGATTATGATATATGTCAGTATGATATAATTGTTTATACTCGTTGTCTGTCTGATACTTGTATATTTTTGTTCAGTAGCTGAGTGTGGGCGAGGCCCGTATCTCTATGATAGAGGAGTGCGGGCAAGGCCCGTATCTCTTAGATAGCGGAGTGTGGGCGAGGCCCGTATCTCCTAGTTGTTCATTGTATGATTGCATGGTATTAGGTATTATGGGGGAACTCATTAAGCTTCATGCTTACAGTTTATAGTTTTGGTTTCGTGTACCACTTCAGCGAAGGGGAAGGAGGTGGCACGGAAGCGGCACATCATACACACATCTCGTTTTCCGCACTACGAGATTATTCTAGGATTTTTACTCTGACACTATGGTTGATTTCATGTTTTGGCTTTCAGACACGTAATATGTTTTAAGAAATGATATGATCGAATGTTGTTTATTTTCAAACATTTTGCAAAGTGTTTAATTAAAAAAAATGAAATTTTTGGACTTGAAAATTGGGTCGTTACAAGTTGGTATCAGAGCCCTGGTTTGTGGGATTCGGACACACCCTCGGGAGTGTCTGGACTCAAATCGAGTGAATAAAAGAATTTTCTAAGAAAAATGATTTTTCCCAAGAGGTAAACTAAAGAGTCTTGGGAAAAGTACGAAGTGTGAGATGTGCGCGACCGGCCGAGCTCAAGTAAGTATTGCCCAAAGTACCCATACGAGATATGTTATGTTTATTAATAGAACAACATGCTAGTATAGGACTAAGGATCTAGGAATGATGCCTTATGTGCCTGCTATATGTGTTTCTGTTTATGAAAATTGCATGCTAGTTTTGAGTAGACAGCAGTAGGGTAGCCTGTATATGTTATACCTGAAAGTGTGAGCATAGCATTGTATGCTAGTATAGTTTCCTGCTTTGAGGATGTCATTGTTGATATCGTTCCCTCTTCGTCTGAATGCTGCTTGCTTTGTGCTTTGAGGGACTTCGGGTGGTGGGGATTAGCTATCAGGTGAAAACATTAGGTCACATACGATTAGGGCCGGATAATTCCAGAGTGAGGGGTTTGTCTTTATTTCGTAGCTCTTGTTTGAGTCCTAACCATGGTAGGGGTGAGCCCCTTACTCGAAGGATTATCTGAGCCTCGTTGTATGTGATTGTATTTAGGTGATGGCTAAGCACCATTACACGGAGACCTTCGACAGCTGAGGACTGATTAGGGTAGTGTCGGGAGTTCCCTAGGCAAGCCTAGGACGAGGCTAGCAAAGATCAGTAGTGATGAAGGGACTTGGTGGAGTCCAAGCAGTCCTTGAGGAAAGTACGGATAGATGTGGAAGGTAGTATGGGCCCGTACTAATGAAAGCATAGGATCCGTACTCGAGTCAAGGAAGGCTAAGGCAAGACCAAGGAACTTGTTGTAAATGTGATCCCTTTAGTGGGTTAGTATCACTGATGATTATTATGGTGTATTGCAGAATGGTGGTACTATGTCCGAGGCCAGCAGTTGGCAGCTCAGGAGAGGGATCGGGTTCAGGATCAGGGTCCGAGCCAGTTGATGAGAGCCTACGCGAGTTCATCGCGTCAGAGATCACTAGAGGTATCCTTGAGTCGACCCCTATCATCTTCGGGTCGATCAAGGAAGGGATAGTCGAGCTGATGGAGGATCGCCTCACGGCGTTCAGGAGTGATATGGCATCAGGCCAGTCAGGATCCCACACACTGTCCTTTAAGGACTTCAGGGGCAGTGGTGCACCAGATTTCCATGGGGCGAAGGACAACATTGCGGCCAGACGATGGATTGCAGACATTGAGTCTGTGCAGTTGACTAGCTTCTGCCCTGAGGGGTCGAAGGTGAGATACGTAGCAGGGTGTTTGAGAGACAGAGCTAGAGATTGGTGGGAGTTCGTCGGTGACTCGTTAGGAGCCTCGGCTGTTGAGGCTATGACCTGGTCGAACTTTGTGACAAGGTTCAGGGCAGAGTTTGCGCCGGCTGTCGAGCTTCAGCAGCTGGCCAGGGAGTTCTTAGACATGAGACAGACTACGGAGACTGTGGCGGAGATCACTGCCAAGTTCCGGGAGAGGGCGTTATTGGTGCCCCAATATGCGGGAGATGAGGATATGAGGAGGACCCGCTATCATGACATGCTACGCGCTGACATCCGAGAGCGTGTTAGCTTTTCAGCTTGCCCTACCCTAGAGTCGATGATTGCCAGGGCAAAGGAGAGGGAGATTGATTTGGAGCATATCCGGAAGAGGAAGGCAGAGGCGGGGCAGGTGGCTGGGGCTTCGGGGAAGAAGCCCAAGGGATCAGATGGTAGGCTGAAAGGCCAAGGATGACCGGGCCGCTGCGGGAAATGCAGCAGGTCGCACGAGGGAGTATGTAGATTGGGATCGTCGGGCTGCTACAAGTGCGGCAAGGCGGGACACTTTAGTAGGGATTGTACTGCCCCTGCCTCAGTAGTTCAGACATCTGAGTTGCTATTTTTCCACTGCAACCAGAAGGGCCACAAGAGGGCCAATTGCCCCCAGTTGACAGCAGCATCAGCGCTAGTGAAGGCGCCAGCTCCAGCAACTATGAGGATCACAGATGGCTGGCAGGGCAAGTCAGAGGCTCCAGTGGTGAGGAGTAGGGTATGATTTCTTATTTATGCTTTATGTTATGCTGCTGTAATGTTGATATGCTTTATGTATGTGCTCTGTTTAGGATCGTTCCATGTGAACGATATCCCAGTTCTGGTGTTGTTTGATTCGGGAGCTACCCGATCATTTGTTTCTCTTGCGCTTAGCAAGAAGTTTACTAAGTCTCCAGGCATGTTGGATTGCCCTTTAGAGGTAGAGATTGCCGATGATCGATCGGTGCGAGCATCATCAGTGTTCAGAGATTATATTCTAAGGTTGTTTGAGGAGCACTACATGGTTGATTTTGTTCCCATTCTGTTGCGTGGGAACAAGGTGATTATAAGCATGGATTGGTTGAGCCCTAATGGGGAGGTGATAGATTGCGCACAAAAGCTGGTGCGGATCAGGACCCCAAGTGGGGGAGAGTTGGTGATCCACGGCGAGAGGCCACAGCGTGGACCCATAGTATGTTCAATAGCGAGAGCTAGGCGCTACCTTTAGCGGGGTTGCACGGGATATTTCGCGTATGTTATGGATACCCGGGAGGTGGGTAAGGCGACGGTGAGCGAGGTTCCGGTGGTACGAGACTACGCTGATGTGTTCCCAAAGGAGCTTCCTGGAATACCTCTGGAGCGACAGGTGGAGTTCAGGATCGACCTAGTCCCCGATGTGGCTCCAATAGCTAAGGCACCATACCGGTTGGCTCCTCCCGAGATGCAGGAGTTGTCTACACAGCTGCAGGAGCCGTTAGACAAGGGATTCATTAGACAGAGCAATTCACCCTGGGGAGCCCCGATTCTGTTTGTGAAGAAGAAGGCCAGGTCGCATCGGATGTGTATAGATTATCGGGAGCTGAACAAGGTAACGGTGAAGAACCGTTACCCACTCCCGAGGATTGATGATCTCTTTGACCAGTTACGAGGAGCATCTTGGTTCTCCAAGATCGATTTACGTTCGGGTTATCATCAGATGAGGGTCAGAAAGGAGGATGTGCAGAAGACCGCGTTTCGGAGGCGCTATGGCTATTATGAGTTCATGGTGATGCCGTTTGGGCTCACCAATGCCCCTGCCGCGTTCATGGACCTCATGAACCGCGTGTGTAGACCGATGCTGGATCTGTCTGTGATAGTTTTCATTGATGACATCTTGGTTTATTCCAAGACGCAGGAGGTGCACGAGGAGAATCTGAGAGAGGTTTTGGAGACCCTGAGGAGGGAGAGCTTGTACGCCAAGTTCTCTAAGTGCAAGTTTTGGTTGCGGGAGGTGCAATTGCTTGGGCACCTTGTCAAGCAGAGCAGTATACTGGTTGACCCGGCCAAGATAGAGGGCGTGATGAGATGGAAGGTTCTGAAGTCTCCATATGAGATTCGGAGTTTCCTGGGATTAGCGGGCTACTATCGGAGACTCATTCAGGACTTTTCCAAGATAGTCGTACCCCTGACACGGTTGACTAAGAAAGTCGTGGTCTTTCGATGGAGGCCCGAGCAGCAGGCAGCGTTCGAGGTTCTGAGACAGCGATTGTGCGAGGCGCCAATCTTATCCCTGCCAGAGGGTGTAGAGGATTTTGTGGTATATTATGATGCGTCCATTTCGGGGTTGGGCGTGGTACTGATGCAGAGAGGGCATGTCATTGCCTAGGCTTCGAGGCAGCTGAAGCCTCACGAGGCGAACTACCCGACGTAGGATTTAGAGTTGGGGGCGGTGGCCTTTGCCCTCAAGATTTGGCGACATTACCTCTATGGGGTTCGGTGTACCATTTACACGAACCACAAGAGTTTGAGGTACCTTATGGACCAGCCAAATCTGAACATGAGGCAGCATCGGTGGCTTGATGTGGTGAAGGATTATCATTGTGAGATTCTTTACCACCCGGGGAAGGTGAATGTGGTGGCCGAGCGCTTAGCCGCAAGGCGGCGCCGATCAGGGATATCTGCATGCGGATGACAGTGGTGACTCCGCTATTGGAGCGGATTCGGGAGACCCATCAGGAGGCCATGAAGGAGGAACATTGGAAGAGTGAGCACATAGTGGGTCAGGTTTCCTCTTTCGATTATGATAGCCGAGGATTATTGACACTACACCGTAGGGTGTGGGTGTCGTATCTCGGAGGCGTGCTCCAGGTCTTGATGGAGGAGGCGCACAAAGCCCGATTCTCTATTCATCCCGGGGCAACAAAGATGTATAGGGATCTTCGTCTAGACTATTGGTGGCCCTGCATGAAGCGGGATGTGGCTTGGTTCGTTGAGCAGTGTTTGACCTGCAGGAAGGTCAAGGCCGAGCATCAGAGACCACACAGAGAGATGCAACCGTTGGATATTCCGTTGTGGAAATGGGAAGATATTATGATGGATTTTATCACAAAGCGTCCCAGGACCGTGCGAGGGGTGGATTCGATATGGGTCATCGTGGATCGATTGACCAAGAGTGCCCATTTTATTCCGATTCAGGAGAGCATCTCGGCCGAAAAGTTGGCCGACATCTACATCAGAGAGATAGTGGCGCAGCACGGGGTGCCAGTATCAGTGATTTCAGACAGGGATGTGCATTTTACATCCAGTTTTTGGAAGAAGTTTTACGACGAGTTGGGCACTCGTCTGCATTTTAGCACCGCCTTTCACCCGCAGACAGATGGTCAGAGTGAGCGGACCATCCAGACTCTTGAGAATATGTTGCCGGCATGCATGCTAGACTTCGGTGGTGGTTGGGATACCTATCTTCCTCCAGCTGAGTTCTCATACAACAACAGCTACCACGCGAGTATTGATCGTCTTCCCTTCGAGATGTTGTATGGGCGGAGGTGCAGGACCCCAATATGTTGGAGTGAACTTGGCCAGAGGGTCATGGGGAGCACCGAAGTGGTGCTCAAGACGACCGAGAAGATTTAGTAGGTTCGGAGTAGGCTTCAGACTACACAGAGTCGGCAGAAAAGTTATGCCGATAAGCGCCGTTCAGATTTGGAATTCCAAATCGGGGATATGGTTCTTCTGAAGGTGTCGCCATGGAAAGGCGTCATCCGATTCAGGAAGCAAGGCAAGTTGGGCCCAAGGTACATCGGGCCATTCAGGGTTGTAGCCCAGGCGGACAAGGTAGCGTATAGGTTGGATCTGCCAGCCGAACTCAGCCAGATCCATATGTGACAACCCAAGTTGTTCTGTTACATTTCCCCATTACCGTTAACGGAATATTCCACTGTATAAATGTTCCGTTAATAGGAAGTTGTCAAATAAATAAATGTTTTATTTATTTCATTTATTTATGTCGTGATAAGAGAAATAAAAACACATAACCCATATTTCCATTTAATTGGAAAATATTAGTTTATTATCACGACCACTAAATCGGGTGCGACCAAAAGCCCCGTCTAACGGCAATATTGGGTAGATTTCCACTGAGCTCCAACTCCCACCCATATATAAGGGGGAGTAAACTCCATTTGGAGCTTTTCCACCCTCTCTCTCTATCCTCTCTCATTAGACTCGTTTTCAACCTAAATCCGCAACCAAACGCTTCCAAATCGTAAGTCCGCTTACCCTAGCTTATCCTAAACATTATGATTCGTGTTTATAGCTTAATATTGGACCATTTAAGCTGTTGAAAAGGAGTTCACGGCCTAAGCTCCTCCTTAGGCCGTAAACACCTTAAATGAGGCCAAATTGACCCCAAAATGTCCCTAAAGGCTTGGAAATAAATTGAGGATTTACCCTAGGAGTGTTTGATCAATTAAAACAATCATTTTGAGACATAAAAGAGAGTTTATGGCCCAGGCATATACCAAGGCCGTAAACACCTCTTAAACATGTCAAAATGCCTCAAAAACACTCCCAAACCACCCTTGGACTTAATACATAAATTAGGGGCTTATCATTTCGGGTTTAAACCATTTAAACACAATGAAATGAAGGGGAAAAAGGAGTTTACGGCCCAGGTATGTACCAAGGCCGTAAACACCCTTAAACATGCCAAAATGATGGCTTTTGTCCCCCCAAATGGCCTCACACTTCATCATAAATTACTAGCAAGGTATTAGGGGTTTGAAACTTAAATGAACTCAAAGAATAAGAGTTTACGGCCGTCAACTCCCTTAGGAGTTGTCCCTGGGCCGTAAACTCCATTAAGATGCCCTTAAAGACCTTAAACTCACTCATACTATATAGTTTTGGACCTAGAATAATTCCATGAAATAGTTAGAGGCCTTAAAACACACTAGAACCCCTCACCATGAGTTTACGGTCGTAAACTCATGGTGAGATGTCCCTGGGCCGTAAACATAGCTTTGCGAGTTTATTCTCGGATAGTAAACTCCATTCCTAAGCCATACACACCTTTAGACGCTACCCGGGACACCCAAACACTTAACCAAAGTGTTTTCCGCTCCTTTGAGTGCGTATACGTGTTTAATTAGTATTAAATATACTAATTGTATGTGAACATATGTTATCATATGTTAAATAGTTCATTGAGTGTGTTCGAGTCCTTACGTGACAACGAACGCCCAAATGGCACTTTCGTCGGACCTACTTATACCAGGTGAGTTCATACCCCTGAATGAACCTTATAATGTTTTTACATGTTTTATAGGGGGGGGGGAATACAAGTTAAACATGCCAGTTATCATATCAATCACATGTGATTTGATAACCCGCATGCACAATGATTTACCACACTGTAAACCGTTTTACCGAGTAGGACGCTATAAATGGTTTTCTAAAATGTTTTCACTTATTCAAAACTCTTACTTGTACTGTTTTATCTAAATTCATTTAAAAACTAGTTTATAAAGGTTCCAAGGATTTATAAATTTTTTCAAACTTATTTTACCAAAGAATATCAAATGTGATTTTCCCGGAGTATAAAGGTTTTTCCGCGGTTCTAATCAAAGTTGCCCTTTCGCGGCGTATACTTTTACTTGTTTGTTACTGCTGCATCGCTTCTACTTATTTAAAACTCCTACTTGATAACACATTTCCTTCGTAATACGCTTATACCGGTTATTGTCTCTATACCGCTTATACTTGTAGCCACTTATACTTGGTACGCTTATACTTCACGACTCGGTTATTCCACTGTACGCTTATACTTCACGACTCGGTTATTCCACCCTGTACGCTTATACTTCACGATATGATTCCACTTGATACACACTCCAGCGTAGTTAGATGTATGTTTGTGCTTGTATAGATGCATATAAATAATGATTGAAGGACTTAGGAAGGCTTGTCCGCCCTATTTCCTTTTCTTCGTTGAGATGTGGTCTGGTGGGATCGGATGTCCATCCGAAGGTCGTTTGATTCATTAGTTATATATTATGTACACAAGCATAGACATCTGGGTTTGATTTAGTCAATTAAGTTATGAGTCTCTACCTCTAGTTCAACACTTACTTTAGAAACCCACTATTTGGGAGTCTCTACCCACTATTCGGGATGCATCTTCAGGACACGGGCTTCTCCGTCGTCTAGTTGGTAACCAGAGTCTCCTGTAGGGAGAGCAGACATTGTGTGTATAGATCTATACAGGATTGACACCCCTACACCCTGACTGCTAGCTACAGTCCACGGCCTACCAAGCCAAGGGGTGACAAATGTCACATTTTATAGACGCTTGTAGGGCGTCTGGGACTCTAGTCAGTATGGTTACGAGTATCCCGGGTTACCTTATAATTCATGGTCTTAAGGTAACGGTATTCACTAGCAATTTACACTCTATGCTGGTAAATCATTTTTCAGAGTCACACTGTTTTGACCTTGCAAGATGTATCTTTCATTTGATACTCTCTGCGGTCTGTATTATCTGTTTTAGACCTTACTAGACGCATCATTCCTTTGATGCTGTCTGGGGTCTGTATCCACTGTATCCACTGTATTCACTGTTTTCGACCTTGCTAGACGTATCATTCAGTTGGTACTGCCTGGGGTCTGTGTTCACTGTATTAGACCTTACTAGTTGTACCTTTCATTTGGTACCGCCTGGGGTCTGTGTCTCTTTCTGTTAGACTGAGCCAGGCGTGTCGTTCGTTCGATACTCTCCTAGAGTCTATGATTCCGTTGCCTTAGTCAGCAGTCCTCACTGCTGAGGCATATGTTATTTCTGTTGGATAAGGTGTCTAAGTCCATAACTATTTTGGGTATGTACTTGACCCGACCCGGCATGGTCCATTTGGGTTGCATGGCACCATGCAATTGGATAGACTAATTGAGAGAAATAACACTTGGAGATTATTAATATATTATAAGTTCTAATATATTAATAATATTATTTGATTAGTTTGATCAAGGAATTAATTTGGAATTAATTAACTGATCAAAGGATAACTAATTAAATATATGGGTTGATTATGTAAATCATTCATATCTTGTATAGTGGGCTAAGAGGCTCCATGGATTATCAAGTTGGGTTCTACCCATAGGATGCTCCATGGATGCTCCATGGGAGTTACAAACCCATGGGTCATGGAAATGAAGAGTCATGACACATTAGGGTTTACATGGTGTAACCCTAGATGTGTCAACACTATATAAGAGTCCCATTCTCCACCAAAATCGGTTACACACATAAGAAACTAGAGGGCTTGGCCGATTTCAAGAAGTGTGTATTCTCTCAAGAGTCTTTCCAAGAGCATTTGGTGTTGTGTGAAGCATTTGAGGCATCACACTTGGGGTGCTAGGCTCACAAGGTTTCAAGGAACACAAGCAACAACAAGGTAAGTTATTCTATCTATTATTCAAGTTAAAATTGTTCCCCATGTATGCTAGATAGGAATATAACCTTGGAATTCAACTTTGCATGATAATTAGACAAACATAGATCCAAGGTTATTAGGGTTGCATGTACACTTAGGAAGTGTTAGAATGCTCAAAACCCATCAGTGGTATCAGAGCCTAGGCTTGTTTGTTTGTTATTTGTGCTTAAAAGTTGAAGAAAGTCAAAAATCTTGCTGTCTGACTGATGGACTCGGCGAGTCCATGGGGAGGACTCGTCGAGTTCATGTGTATCTTCAACCTACTCGGCGAGTAGGTTTATGCACTCGGCGAGTAGGGTCGACAGAGTGTAGAATTTCGACTTCAGTTGCTGGAAATGGATTAGAAACATTACCCTAAACTGTTTTGGTACTTGAAAACTTGTTTTAGAAGGTGTAATGTCTTTGCTAATCCATTTACAACAACTAGTTATCAAAATTACATAGTTTTAAGTGTAGTTTTGATTCATGAAAGTGCTTATGTTCATGTTCTTGATCTTATGATGTTTAGATGATCATAGGAATTATTTGTAACCTATGTGCTAGTTTAATTCTTGATCATAATGTGTTTTAATGGTATCCATAACTTGTCCTCAAGTTATGGAAAACCAAAAGTCACTTGAGTTAAAAACCATTAAAAGAACACAAGAGTTAGAAAAATGAAGAGTCTTCATTTTATTACTCTATTAAACTCATAAGTTACAAGAAATGAAAAGTTTTCAAAGTTTACAAAACTTGCCCTCAAGTTTTGGAACAAGTAAAGTCAAGTTAAAACTTTAGTTCCAACCCATAGAATTTTAAAAGTTAAAATTCAACACTTATACTTATATTATTATGATTTAATAATTATATATATATATATATATATATATATATATATATATATATATATATATATATATATATATATATATATATATGTATAAGAACAAAGTCGTTTTACCGCTAGTACGCCTCATTCACGAAACCGGTCTATAAGGTGGGTATAAGGTTGTTGCCTATAAAATGGCAACTTAATGGGTGTCCACTCTCACCCACCGCTTGCTTGATCGGTGGAGGGTCGTTAGCCGAACGGGTAAGACAAGGACTTATAAATTCTCATTAAAAGTATGATGAATATTATAAAGTAACTAAATGTTTTATTAAATTCCCAATCTTAGTTACTTTAGGAAAAATGTGAATAAGGTGCTAATCCATGAAATTACACTTTACACTTTGTTTAAGTCGTTTGTGGAGCGTGTGTGGTTAACCGGCACACTAACTTGGACTTAACAAGGTAGGTAAAGGGTGACTTAAAGTTTATTATAGTATCAGTGGAGCGTGTGTGGTTTACCGGCACATCGATTGAGTGATAAACTTTAAGGATACCAAGTGAGTTGCATGGTTACTTCACACCTCCTTTTTATGATCCTCGGTATCCCAGTCACAAAACTTGGAGGGCACACTCGGGATTGAAACATGCCTTTGAAAAGTTCATTGAATCTCAAAGAATCTAGGAATTTCTAAGAACCAATCAAAAACCTAATATTTAATATTTCGTTTTTCGTGGTGGAAATTGGTGAATCATCATTCACCTACCTTTCAAATATGTTATAACTTGGATTACGGCATACCTCTTCCAAGTTATAATATATTGTGATTGGATCCTAGCCTTAATATTACATTTGGGTGTTTTATTAAGGACTCTCTTAATATCTAAACTAATCTTGTCCTCTTCTTTCAGATGTCTTCAAAGAATGTTGCTTCTGGCTCTAACCCTAATAGCTCCTTTACCCTTATGAACTTGTGTGGGAAAGTCACTTTTGATGGGTCCAACTTCAATGAGTGGATCAGAAACATCAGGATGATTACCCACTACGAGGACAAAGAATATGTCCTTGACAAGGAGCTTAAGGAGATTGATGAGACCACTGCAACTCCCGAGGAGATCGCTGACTTTCAGGCACATGAAAGGGATGCTACGAAAGTGGCATGCATCATGATGGCTACGATGACAGCGGAACTCCAAAAGTCTTATGAGGATTTCTACCCTTATGAAATGCACCAAGATTTGATGGAAAGATACCATCAAAGTGCACGACAAGAGAGGTATGAAATCATCTGCTCCATGATAATAGCCATGATGAAGGACGGGGAATCCGTCACGAGCCACATGCAGAAAATGCAAAGGTATGTGGATCGTTTGCTGAAGCTTAATGTGAACTTCCCTCAGGAGCTTGCAATAGATATCATTTTGCACTCCTTACCATCGTGCTATGATCAATTCCGCATGACATATCACATGAATAAGGAAGAGGTCACACTCAGCAAACTTCAGGGACTTCTCAAGACCACAGAAACAGGTCTTAAGGGGAAGTCGGTTGTTAACACTCCTACTCCAAACTCTAATCCGGTTTTGGCAATCGGGAAAAGTCGAGGGAAGAAGAGAAAGAGCTCTTCTAAGGGTACCAAGGCTCGGACCCTTAATGGCTCTTCTTCAAGTGGAACCAAGAAAGGTTTCATCACTCCTTCTTCTGACCCAAAAGAGGCTGAATGCTTCTATTGCCATGGAAAATCACATTGGAAGCGGAACTGCCCAAAATACCAGCAAGATGTGAAGGATGGGAAAGTTAAACCCAACCATGCAGGTATTTACACTATCATTTCTAATAACTCACCCCATTCTAAATCTTGGGTCCTTGATACCGGTTGTGGTATTCATATTTGTTGTGACTTGCAGGGACTAAGAAGAAGTGAGAATATGGAGCAAGGAAGAATAAACTTAGTCATGGGGAATAGGAAAGCTTTACCTGTTACCAAGATTGGAGTTTATCCTTTATCGCTAAGTAGTGGGTTTAATTTAGATTTGAATAAATGTTGTTATTCGCCAGGAATGGCAAGAAATATTATTTGCTTTCATGCTTTGTACAAACAAGGGTTTACCTTTTAGTTTAATAATGAAGTTGGTTCGATTGATGCTTTCTTTAATAATGTTCTTTATTTTAAAGCATTACCTTGTGATGGTGTGTATGAAGTTTTATCTGTTATAGATAACTTAGGAAATAATGTTTTGTGTATTGATTCTATTAATAATAATAACTTGGATAAAGCATCATTATGGCATTGTCGTCTTGGACATATAAGCAAGAAACGCATAGGCCAACTCCAAAAGGATGGAGTCTTGGAGTCATTTGACCTAAAGTCAGATGATAGTTGCGAATCATGCTTACTTGGAAAAATGACAAAGTCTCCCTTCACAGGTTCGTGTGAGAGGGGCGAAGGTTTGTTGGACCTTGTACACACGGATGTGTGTGGACCATTCAAACATGCCACAAGGGATGCTAATCGTTATTATTTGACTTTTACTGATGATTACAGTAGATATGGATATGTCTACTTGATCAAGCATAAGTCAGAGACTTTCGAAAGGTTTAAGGAATTTAAACAGGAAGTCGAGAATCAATTGGGCAGGAACATTAAGATGCTTCGATCCGATCGAGGTGGTGAGTATCTTAGTTCAGAGTTCCTCGACTATCTTAGGGAATGTGGGATTGTCTCACAATTAACACCTCCCAGGACACCACAGTTGAATGGTGTGGCTGAGAGGCGTAATCGAACCTTGTTAGATATGGTTCGTTCCATGATGAGTCGAACTTCTCTACCAATCTCATTCTGGGGGTATGCCTTAGAGATTGCCGCCCATATCCTTAATCTAGTCCCTACAAAGAAAGTTGCCAAAACTCCTCACGAGATGTGGACTGGTAAAGTACCCAAACTAGACCACATCAAGATTTAGGGTTGCGAGGCTTTCGTGAGACGCGAGACTCATGATAAGCTCGAACCCCGAAGTGAGAGGTGTATTTTCATCGGCTACCCACAATAATCCTTTGGTTACCTCTTCTATAGACCTAGTGAAAATGTGGTCTTTGTAGCTAGGAGGGCTTTCTTTAGAGAGAGAGAGTTCATAAGCCAAGGAAACAGTGGGAGGCAAGTTGATCTTGAAGAAATTCAAGAGTCAAGCGGTGAAGGAACTTCAAACCCTAGCACTCAACTTGAGGAGGAAACTCCTGTTGAGCCAATTGACAAGTGTGTACCTCTGAGGCGTTCCACAAGGGTTAGGAATGCTCCTGAGCATTACTATGGATTCCATATTACTGCAGAAGGAGATACACTTATCAGTGATGAGACACTGATAGGTCTGGATGAACCTAACAGTTACGTGGAAGCCATGACAGGCCCTGAGTCAGCCAAGTGGAAAGAGGCGATGGACAGCGAAATACAGTCCATGTATGACAATCAAGTTTGGAACTTGGTTGAGAATGTACCAGGTCGTAAGACAGTAGGGTGAAAATGGGTCTTCAAGAAGAAGACCGACATGGAT
The DNA here is from genome assembly GCF_002870075.4 of Lactuca sativa. NCBI lineage: Eukaryota > Viridiplantae > Streptophyta > Magnoliopsida > Asterales > Asteraceae > Lactuca > Lactuca sativa. Next base: position 155,599,231 of record NC_056627.2, on the reverse strand, counting down.
GGTAATGTACACACATATAAGGCTAGACTGGTTGCAAAGGGTTACTCTCAAATTCCTGGAGTGGACTATGATGAGACCTTTTCTCCAGTAGCCAAGATTAAGTCTATTAGGGTTCTGTTAGCCATAGCTGCATTTCATGACTATGAAATATGGCAAATGGATGTCAAAACCGCTCTCCTTAATGGAAAGTTGGCTGAAGATGTTTACAAGAGTCAGCCCAGAGGGTTTTGTCAGCAACGAGTACCCTAATAGAGTGTGTAAGCTTGAGAAATCCATTTATGGATTGAAGCAAGCACCTCGCAAATGGAATCTTTGCTTTGATGAAAAGGTCAAGGAATTTGGCTTTTCTAGGAGTGAAGATGAGACTTGCGTGTATGTCAAGGCTAGTGGGAGTATAGTTAGCTTTTTGGTGTTGTATGTGGATGACATACTACTCATAGGAAATGACATCCCAACTCTGCAGGAAGTTAAATCCTGGCTTGGGAAGTGTTTCTCTATGAAGGACCTAGGAGAAGCTACCTATATTCTAGGGATAAGGATCTTGAGAGATCGGAGTAAAAGACTAATTGGACTTAGTCAGAGTACCTACTTGGATAAGGTGCTGAAGAGATTCAGCATGCAGGATTCCAAGAAAGGAGAGTTACCCATCCAGAGTAACACCAGATTGAGTAAGACACAAAGCCCTAGCACTGATGCTGAGATAGCAGAAATGAGTCGAATACCTTATGCTTCGGCTGTTGGATCGATCATGTATGCTATGACGTGTACTCGACCTGATGTAGCCTTTGCCCTGAGCATGGTTAGTAGGTATCAGGCGAACCCTGGCAAGGCACACTGGACTACGGTAAAGAACATCCTCAAGTATCTACGGAGGACTAAGGACTGGGTCCTTACCCTCGGTGGGAGTGATGACTTGAGAGTTGTAGGATATAGTGATGCTAGCTTTCAGACTGATAGGGATAGTTTCCGCTCTCAGTTGGGTTGGGTCTTTACCCTAAATGGAGGAGCAATTTCTTGGAAGAGTTACAAGCAAGAGACAGTGGCTGATTCAACTTGTGAATCAGAGTATATTGCAGCTAGCAAGGCGGCAAAGGAGGCGATATGGCTGAAGAACTTCATTGGAGACCTTGGAGTTGTACCAGCTATTAAAGAGCCAATGGAGATTTTCTGTGATAGTGAAAGTGCTGTTGCCTTAGCCAAGGAACCAAGGGATCACGGGAGATCTAGACACAACGATAGAAAATAACATTTTATCAGACATCGAATAGAAGAAGGACTCCTTGTGGCAAAGAGGGTATCATCAGATGAGAATCCAGCAGATCCCCTCATGAAGGGACTGACTCTGGTTAAGCATCTCCAGCATGCTCGGAGCATAGGGCTGAAGGATGATATTAAATTTAGTAGTTAGATAACCCAGAAATTTGTAAAGTGTAATTGACATTAGATGATGAATAAAAGGTGTTTTATTTATGAGTAAAGTGTTGCTATCTCTTGTCGATCGTTTACTATATTTCTTTTGCATGTTTTGACTTCCAGAATAATTTTGTTTGGTATAACATATTATTCAAACCTCCACAGTCGGTCATATGTCGGAAGTAGGTATGAATCAAGACTGTCATGATTGGTTGCAGAGGTCTAAGGTGTTGGACAAGGCTACAACAATCAAGAGTGCTCATAAGGTCTGAGCATTGGACTTAACCCACGCTCACTGGAATCACTTCATGGAATTCTATCTCGAGTGATCGTGAGACGGTAATATCATATAACTCTTGAAACCTAGAGATATGATTTGTTACTTACAAGTTGGTTATGCATTGATTGTACGAAAACGCATTGGTAATTCGATGTTATAATACGTGCTTTTGTGTGTAATTCAATGACTGGTAGAACAAACATATGAGTCGAAGTTTATCTGTTCCTTCTTGGATTAGAAGCTGATATCTGGGCCCCTCGATGATTTTGTTTTGACCTATGTACCAGGCCCGGTCAGAACTAAGTTGATGTGTTCAATTAAGTTCTTTGTCAAACAAATCGGAAATCGAGAAACAAACTGCTGGACAATAAGTAAGACATTGTTCCATGTATTTGTCCGGCTGATATCTAGAACGGAGGATTATATGATCCCTTATCTTAAATGGCGTACCATCATCTTCTCAGTTCCGAGAGACCTTGAAAGAGCTACGATTGCCGGTCGATTCCTGAAGTACTGGAGTTAAAGTTATTAGACTTATCCAAGTGGGAGACTGTTGGATAAGGTGTCTAAGTCCATAACTATTTCGGGTATGTACTTGACCCGACCCGGCATGGTCCATTTGGTTTGCATGGCACCATGCAATTGGATAGACTAATTGAGAGAAATAACACTTGGAGATTATTAATATATTATAAGTTCTAATATATTAATAATATTATTTGATTAGTTTGATCAAAGAATTAATTTGGAATTAATTAAGTGATCAAAGGATAACTAATTAAATATATGGGTTGATTATGTAAATCGTTCATATCTTGTATAGTGGGCTAAGAGGCTCCATGGATTATCAAGTTGGGTTCTACCCATAGGATGCTCCATGGATGCTCCATGGGAGTTACAAACCCATGGGTCATGGAAATGAAGAGTCATGACACATTAGGGTTTACATGGTGTAACCCTAGATGTATCAACACTATATAAGAGTCCCATTCTCCACCAAAATCGGTTACACACATAAGAAACTAGAGGGCTTGGCCGATTTCAAGAAGTGTGTATTCTCTCAAGAGTCTTTCCAAGAGCATTTGGTGTTGTGTGAAGCATTTGAGGCATCACACTTGGGGTGCTAGGCTCACAAGGTTTCAAGGAACATAAGCAACAACAAGGTAAGTTATTCTATCTTTCATTCAATTTAAAATTGTTCCCCATGTATGCTAGATAGGAATATAACCTTGGAAATTCAACTTTGCATGATAATTAGACAAACATAGATCCAAGGTTATTAGGGTTGCATGTACACTTAGGAAGTGTTAGAATGCTCAAAACCCATCAATTTCCCTGTTGTCCCTTGCTTTCTTTAATAATCAAATTCAGTATTTTGATAATGATAGCAATTAAGGGAAAACTACTTGTTACCACATAACACTGACAAGTCTTGGTAGAAGGCTGCTTTTATTAAAGAAAATATAGGATTTTTTGGAAAGAACTCTAATGCATTGTAAACACTTAAACTACTACTTCATAAAGTTATTTGACTAAATGACACTAAATACTTATGAACTCACCAGCATTTGTAAAAATGCTGATACTCGCTTTTCAAATAACTTGTATTCTCAGGTCAGCATTAGACAGGTACACCCCCGGAGCTGTTGATGAAGACGGCTTAGTACCTTCATATACTTATTATATTTTCTTGTATTACTTTGATGTATTGTAATGTAAACCATGTAAAATTATTACTATTAATGCAATGTTTTGTTGTACTTTGATTACTATAATGCATGTGTTGTAATACTTGACATGACGTCATCCACCCCAGAACGTTTCCACCGTTCCGATTTTGGGGTGTGACAGATCGGTATCAGAGCATTGTTTATAGTGAGCTAAGTATATCAATTCATAAAAGATATACAACCTATAAACACAAAGGGATAAAACACTCTGACCAATAATTATACTTTAAAATATTACCATATTTTACCAAAGTATAATAACATCCAGAATCTAAACACTCGAACAAAAGTATGACAAAAAGAACAAGAATAAAAGTCTTCGGATGTTGAGCATTACCGTCAAACCTGGGCAGTTATGTAATCGTAAGTTGGAATAAATGTAACCTGATCAACTACATTTATTCGAGATGTGATGAACGTGTGCTTGGGAGTGATAGTGGTGTTGCAAAAGGTCTGAAACTTACCAACTAGGAATGTTTGAGCCAAACACTAAGATAAAATACTATAGGAGTATTTTGGAACACTAAAAGATTCACACAAATCCCAGAAATCATATTCAGAATATAAGGAAACAAACAAGAATTAAAATACCATAGGGGTATTTTAGGATCCATAAACAACCTTGTGTGAAGAACTAAAAAGATCCTTATTGATATACCTACAACTACAGAGGGTATACTCCCAAGGTTATATATAATAAGGATCCCATAGGCTAAGAATGTGTGGTTTCGCCCTATTTCCTTTTCCTCGTTAGGATGTGGATCTAGAGTAGTATCACATATTCGAAGGCCTATCGGATCTAAGCTATATATGATTTGTATACCCTGTGTAATCGTAGCAGGACTCGATATGGATCGTCCAGTGAAATGTTAATAATCGCTTAGGATTCTTTAGACATTTCCATTCTCGCACGAACCCTGTAGAAAACCCTACCCACTTCAGTGCTTGACAGAAGAGTTGATTCCGACCCCGAAGAAGTTCATTGAGAAGATTTCCAGTTCGGAAATAAATGAACTGGGTTGGGACTATTGAATTCACCAATTGCCTATACCTTTTTAGGGACATCGGTGAGAAATTCGCCTAAACTTCGGAGATTTCCAGTCATCCATCATGAAGTGATGACACCCAGAGTTAGAATCAGAAGGAAGGCGGAGTAGAAATTCAAATATGTCCATACGAGGAGAGAACCCTAGGTAACTACCCGAAGGAAACCTTCGCCGACTTCAGTCAAAGATACGAGGCAGACAGCGGGAGCCAGTACATGGAACCTGAGAAGTGTCTTTTTCCTCATGTTCGTCACGATAATACACCCTTAAAATAATACAATTTAATGAGTTGGTGGTTACACTACTCACGCTATGTGTTAGGTAAATCGTCGTTTCCCGTTGCCAGTTACACGATTAGAGCGGATCCCCGCACCTCTATTGAAAGTATCTAGCCATAAGCCTTTGTGAGCCTCTCTTTCTGCGGTTTCTTTCCGAACTGTTCTCAAATCTCTTTAGGCCGGAGAGTGAAACCTTTCCCAGTATAAAGGTAACTTAGTAGGAACGACCCTCATCTTATGGCCTTTTCCGATACTCACACACTCCGACCTTGATCACCAGGACTACATCATAGGGATGTAGGTCGACACTCAGACAACCAGTACCCGAGGCATGGGAAAGTTTATGCCTAATACAGTCAGGACGGATATGTCCAGGGTTAGCCATGGTCTCTCATTATCTTGTATTCCTTTCCGTGTAGGAAAAACCATGCCTCCAAAGAAACGCAACCACTCCACAAGCAAGAAACCTACTCTCTTATTCGATGAAGCTACATTCCAAGCTGCAGTCTCGGCAGCCGTAGCAGCTGTCATGGCTCACCTGAATGCTAACAACGCCAATGTTTGCAAGGTGCCTGTCGGGATTTCCGATCCTAGCAATGGACAGCAGCAACCAACACTTTCATACCCAGTCACCCAAGAACCTCACTCAAACCCACTGAAAAGAAAGATCAAGATCAAGGAGGGAAGTACCTCGGCTCAAGGACCTTCCGAAGGGCAACGAGCTGGGATGGTCAAATTCCCTGCACCCTTCCATCCCTACGTCCGGGAGACCATACTTAGGAAACCTTCCTCATTGCAACAAGTGCAGCTACCATCATCATGGTGCCTGCCGGGAGCTCTATTGTGCTAGGTGCCACATGTTGGGGCATACTGCTCGCGTCTGCAGAACCCCGGTTGAGTTCATTACATCAACCACCAATATGGCGACCCGTAAAGTTTTCCACCTATGTGGTGAAATGGGACACTTCAAGAAGGACTGCCAAACCGAAGGGAAAGACAAAGACACGAGAGGAGTCTAACTCTACTGCTTAGGGAGAAGCGTCAAGGAACTCGCTAGATTTTGGTACGTCTCTCGATCTCGGATAACTAAACTAAAAACAATAAAGATTAATTCAAAATGTAAATTTCCCAATAAGGCGAAAGTCGCAGCACTGTTATAAAATTTAAAATTCATCAGGTAAAACTATAATGGCTAAACATATACATTACGGCCATGTATAGTTAAGATGGAAAGACCTAGAGTGAGTGAAGGCCGCCTCATTTACTGTTCCTCGTTTGGTTGTGGATTTAGGGCGGAGTCGCTCAGTCAACAGTCCTCCCCACCTTAATTATACATGCTAATATATGTTAGGCGATTATAGAAATGCCTCGTGAGAATCCATTCATGAAAAGATACTCTACTCAAAAACACTTAGAACACTCTGTAGTTCTGCGTCGACTCTATCGGTCCAAGTATCCGCGGCAGTGATACACAGGACGAAACTCGAGACGCCTAGAACTTGTGTGCCTGTTCGGCGCATGACTCTATCGATCTTCATTTTATAACATGTCGAAGTGTGACAACTTCGACGAACCTATCGATCATGGTTTGACTTTGTTCAACCATGTGTTCATCCTTAGTGCTGTGTAAAAGAACTTTCTCCGTAGCCATGTCGGCAAATAAAGGTTCATCAGAACCTAAACATAACACAAATAATCAAACCTAATGCGATCTATCAGACGACCCTGTTATCTCAAACCTTCCGAACTACCCAAGAGAGGGTACCGTACACTGTTGACCGACCCCTCGTAGTCAGATGGACACCGAAGTGAACGACACTGCAGATACTCCAGAAGACGATAATCACCCAAAGCATTCCTAGTAGATTCCCTAGAAAGACCCTTTATCCTATCCCATGGAGCGGGAGCTAAAGTCAAGAGAACCCCTACGGATTGAGCTACTATAATGACCATGAATCCAAAATTTGTTGTCATCCCGGTTAAGCTAACATAGTAGCTAACACCCTCGGTTGATAAAGAAACCTGAGTCGTAAGAGTCAAGGACACTGACTACGACCATCCATTCACGCTTAATTCTCCGAATTAAGCATCGCAGCGAATATCCCGGAAATCCGAGAGCTGCGATAAAGTATGCTCTAATAAGAATGAATGAAAAGATTAAAGTTCTGAGTGATGGGAACCTATACTCACTAGATTCGACCTAGACCGAGAAAAATCAGAACCTTCGGAAGAGTAGTAGCAGTAGATGCTCGCACTACTCAGGCACTTCGTCCATCCTGTTATAGACAAGTAGTGCTTATCGTCCTCCCCCCTCTCGCATGGAGGAAATCGTCGTCGCCCTGTAGACGATAGACTTCATTCTCCGAAGAGAACACTAGAATACCGAGAACCACAGGAGAACCTCCGCATCTAAGAATCCTTGATCAAAGTGCGAAAGTAGTTGCGTCAAGCCTCATGACCCAGATCCCGAAGAGGTTATAGACTTGACACCAACCCTGGTGTTAGTCGAAGGGTTATGCAGGAGCATGCGCTTTCCGCACTAGAATAAACCAAAGTCTTAAAGATTAATTGGACTATCAGGTGTTCCACGGATACTATCTCACGCAGAAATAGTAGAACCACCTCCTGAGATAGTCCAACACTTGTCTGGTGAAACCCTATCTCCCTGACCCTCAGGGTTTCCGTGTCTCAAGATTCGTTAGTGCAGGTCCATTTTGCACAAGCTTGAGATAGACACTCTACAGCAGACAGATAACTATAGATACGCAACCCATCCGATGCCCTAGAATGTCTCTATCAGCCAGTTGACAGGAAACGCGAAACCAAAGACCACCCGAGCTTTTTAAGAACCAATCTGGAGAACTACACTACCAGTACGGGAGAGAACGTTAGGAACTTCGGAATGGCGATCGCGCCAGTAATTATCTGTCATAGAAGTACACTATGTTCTAAGTACTGAAAAGATCTACCCTTCCGAGAGCTTAGGACCATCTGAAAATCCTCAGGGATTTGGTCCAACCCTCTTCAGACCACTACTAAATTCGGATACTCCGCAAGATTCACACCCGAGCGATCCACTTCTTAGACTTGATATGCGATTACCCGACGACACTCTTCGTACCCCACTCATCTTGATAGAAACCATTGAGAACCCTAGACTTGTAGATACACCAGTCGGAACCCACTAACTACGCGAGACGAAATCCGCATCCCGTACGTGAAGGTCTGTTGGAATGACAAACACGGACTAGAAATCACTTGGGAATGCGAGGACAAACCGTACAGGAAGTACTCTCTTACCTCTGCTTAGCCATTCATACCTACTTCCTTGCCTAGACCTGAATTTCGGGACGAAATTCCCTCTAACGGGGGGATGATGTGACAACCCAAGTTGTTCCGTTACATTTCCCCGTTACCGTTAACGGAATATTCCACTATAAAAGTTCCGTTAATAGGAAGTCGTCAAATAAATAAATATTTTATTTATTTCATTTATTTATGTCGTTAAGTCGTGATATGAGAAATAAAAACACATAACTCATATTTCCATTTAATTGAAAAATATTAGTTTATTATCACGACCACTAAATCGGGTGCGACCAAAAGCCCCGTCTAACGGCAGTATTGGGTAGATTTCCACTGAGCTCCAACTCCCACCCATATATAAGGGGGAGTAAACTCCATTTGGAGCTTTTCCACCCTCTCTCTCTATCCTCTCTCACTAGACCCGTTTTCGACCTGAATCCGCAACCAAACGCTTCCAAATCGTAAGTCTGCTTACCCTAGCTTATTCTAAACATTATGATTCGTGTTTATAGCTTAAAATTAGACCATTTAAGCTGTTGAAAAGGAGTTCACGGCCTATGCTCCTCCTTAGGCCATAAACACCTTAAATGAGGCCAAATTGACCCCAAAATGTCCCTAAAGGCTTGGAAATAAATTGAGGATTTAGCCTAGGAGTGTTTGATCAATTAAAACAATCATTTTGAGGCATCAAAGAGAGTTTACGGCCCAGGCATATGCCAAGGCCGTAAACACCTCTTAAACATGTCAAAATGCCTCAAAAACACTCCCAAACCACCCTTGGACTTAATACATAAATTAGGGGCTTATCATTTTGGGTTTAAACCATTTAAACACAATGAAATGAAGGAGAAAAAGGACTTTACGGCCCAGGTATGTACCAAGGCCATAAACACCCCTAAACATGCCAAAATGATGGCTTTTGTCCCCCCAAATGGCCTCACACTTCATTATAATTTACTAGCAAGGTATTAGGGGTTTGAAACTTCAATAAACTCAAAGAATAAGAGTTTACAGCCGTAAAATCCCTTCGGAGTTGTCCCTGGGCCGTAAACTCCATTAAGATGCCCTTAAAGACCTTAAACTCACTCATACTATATAGTTTTGGACCTAGAATAATTCCATGAACTAGTTAGAGGCCTTAAAACACACTAGAACCCCTCACCATGAGTTTACGGCCGTAAACTCATGGTGAGATGTCCCTGGGCCGTAAACATAGCTTTGGGAGTTTACTCTCGGATAGTAAACTCCATTCCTAAGCCATACACACCTTTAGACGCTACCCGGGACACCCAAACACTTAACCAAAGTTTTTTCCGCTCCTTTGAGTGCGTATACGTGTTTAATTAGTGTTAAATATACTAATTGTATGTGAACATATGTTATCATATGTTAAATAGGTCATTGAGTGTGTTCGAGTCCTTACGTGACACCGAACGCCCAAACGGCACCTTCATCGGACCTACTTATACCAGGTGAGTTCGTACCCCTGAATGAACCTTTTAATGTTTTTACATGTTTTATAGGGGGAATACAAGTTAAACATGCCAATTATCATATCAATCACATGTGATTGATAACCCGCATGCACAATGATTTACCACACTATAAATCGTTTTACCGAGTAGGACGCTATATATGGTTTTCTAAAATGTTTTCACTTATTCAAAACTCTTACTTATATTGTTTTATCTAAATTCATTTAAAAACTAGTTTATAAAGGTTCCAAGGATTTATAAAGTTTTTCAAACTTATTTTACCAAAGAATACCAAATGTGATTTTCGCGGAGTACAAAGTTTTTTCCAAGGTTTTCATCAAAGTTCCCCTTTCGCGGCGTATACTTTTACTTGTTTGTTACTGCTGCATCGCTTCTACTTATTTAAAACTCCTACTTGGTAACGCATTTCCTTCGTAATACGCTTATACCGGTTATTTTCTCTATACCGCTTACACTTGTAGCCACTTATACTTGGTACGCTTATACTTCACGACTCGGTTATTCCACTGTACGCTTATACTTCATGACTCGGTTATTCCACCCTGTACGCTTATACTTCACGATATGATTCCACTTGATACACACTCCAGCGTATTCAGATGTATATCTGTGCTTGTATAGATGCATATAAATAATGATTGAAGGACTTAGGAAGGCTTGTCCGCCCTATTTCCTTTTCTTCGTTGAGATGTGGTCTGGTGGGATCGGATGTCCATCCGAAGGTCGTTTGATTCATTAGTTATATATTATGTACACAAGCATAGACATATGGGTTTACTTCAGTCAATTCAGTTATGAGTCTCTACCTCTAGTTCAGCACTTACATTAGAAACCCACTATTTCACTTACATTAGAAACCCACTATTTGGAAGTCTCTACCCACTATTTGGGATGCATCTTCAGGACACGGCCTTCTCCATCATCTAGTTGGTAACCAGAGTCTCCTGTAGGGAGAGCGGACATTGTGTGTATAGATCTATACGGGATTGACACCCCCGCACCCTGACTGCTAGCTAAAGTCCACGCCCTACCAAGCCAAGGGGTGACAAATGTCACATTTTATAGACGCTTGTAGGGCGTCTGGAACTCTAGTCAGTATGGTTACGAGTATCCCGGGTTACCTTATAATTCATGGTCTTAAGGTAATGGTATTCACCGGCAATTTACACTGTATGCTGGTAAATCATTTTTCAGAGTCACACTGTTTTGACCTTGCAAGATGTATCTTTCATTTGATACTGTCTGCGGTCTGTATTCTCTGTTTTAGACCTTACTAGATGCATCATTCATTTGATGCTGTCTGGGGTCTGTATCCATTGTATTCACTATATCCATTGTATTCAATGTATTCACTGTTTTAGACCTTGCTAGACGTATCATTCAGTTGGTACTGTCTGGGGTCTGTGTTCACTGTATTAGACCTTACTAGCTATACCTTTCATTTGGTACCGCCTGGGGTCTGTGTCTCTTTCTGTTAGACTGAGCCAGGCGTGTTGTTCGTTCAATACTCTCCTGGAGTCTATGAGTCCGTTGCCTTAGTCAGTAGTCCTCGCTGCTGAGGCATAGGTTATTTCCCTGTTGTCTCTTGCTTTCTTTAATAATCAAATTCAGTATTTTGATAATGATAGCAATTAAGGGAAAACTACTTGTTACCACATAACACTGACAAGTCTTGGTAGAAGGCTGCTTTTATTAAAGAAAATATAGGATTTTCTGGAAAGAACTCTAATGCACTGTAAACACTTAAACTACTACTTCATAAAGTTATTTGACTAAATGACACTAAATACTTATGAACTCACCAACATTTTTAAAAATGCTGATACTCGCTTTTCAAATAACTTGTATTCTCGAGTCAGCATTAGACAGGTACACCCCTGGAGTTGTTGATGAAGACGGCTTAGTACCTTGTTGTACTTATTATATTTGCTTGTATTACTTTGATGTATTGTAATGTAAACCATGTAGAATTATTACTATTGATGCAATGTTTTTTTGTACTTTAATTACTATAATGCATGTGTTGTGATACTTGACATGACGTCATCCACCCTAGAACGTTTCCGCCGTTCCGGTTTTGGGGTGTGACACCATAGCACTTTCCACGTCTCTCAGTTACGGAAGTGTCTGGTGGACGACTCGACCGTGGTGACTTTGGAGGATATCCAGGTCGAAGACAACTTGAATTACATTGAGAGGCCAGTAGCAGTCCTCGATCGGAAGTCGAAGGATTTGAGGAACAAGAGAGTGGAACTCGTGAAGGTGCAATGGCAGCACCGTTAGATCGGAGTGGACTTGGGAGCCGGTGGAAGAGATGATGGAGCACTACCCCGGGCTGTTTCAGAATTGAGCAGCATTCTTCAAGGACGAAGTCTAAAATAAGTGGGGGAGATTTGTAGCACCTGGTTCCTGGTACGTATTCCTTGTAATTAATATTTCTTATATTATGCATTTTTGCCTTGGACTCGGCGAGTTCAAGGACCAACTCGCCGAGTAGGAGCGGGATAAGACGCGGGGTCTGAGCTTTGGACTCGGCGAGTAGACCCTGTTTGGGCAGAAACCCTAACCCGGGTGTTTGCACCCTATTTAAACGCTCTAACTTGGCCTCCTTTGTCCCTAACACTTCCAGAGAGCTGTAGAGCGAAAGCCTAGCCCCCATATTGTTCTTGTGAGTGATTTTGGCTTTGTGAAGGAGGTTTGGAACTTAGAAGAAGAAGGAGGAGGTTGAAGAGTGCAAAGAGGGGAGGTAGATCCGGAATCTACACTGTGAGAAGCTTTCATTCAGGTAGAAAAGTTCTTACCTTGATCACTAGTTCATTAGATCCCCTTTTTGTCCCAAATTGGTGGTTTTCAAGCCCTAAAACCTTAAACTCCATGTGTTTATGCTCTATGTTCTGAAAGGACTTCAGATCTGGACCTTACGGGCATCTTAGAAGTATAAAGTCTCTGTGGTTGAAGTGATTGAGGTCCCTATTAAGGGTAGGACCTCATAAAGAGCTTGGATTTGCCTTTTGGAGCTTATAGGGCCATGCATACACGTAAAGTTTGCAACTTTACGCGATAAGCATGCCCTAGGAGTATAGATCTATGGTTTGGAAGCGTTGCATGTCTCAGATTTGGTTTGTATAGGAATGGGTCGAAGGGACTCGGCGAGTCCCAAAGTGGAACTCGATGAGTTCTATGAAGATGGTCATAGACTCGGTGAGTTGGATGAACAACTTGGCGAGTCCTATGAAGATTGCCAGGAACTCGACGAGTTGTTTTTAAAACTCGGCGAGTCATATGAAATCTTACTGAGTAAGAGGGGTTTAAGTGTTGAAGGTCCAACCCTTCGTATCTGCACGCGAAATTAGCAATTTAACGTGTAGCAATAGTCCCAGAAGCCCAAATCCTCATAAAGGATGCTCTGGTGAGGATTTGGAAGCGACTAAGAGATCTGCTTGTGGGGACTTGGCGAGTCGGATCGCGAGTCGGTTCAATCTTCCTAAGGAGTGAGTTGAGGGTGACTCAGTGAGTGGGAAGAGGGACTTGTCGAGTAGGACTGGGTTAGTAGGAGAAGGACTCGGCAAGTCTGTACCATGACTCGCCAAGTCCAGTCAACATGAAGTTGACTTTGACCAAGGAGTTGACCTTGGACCAGGGGTGAGTCAGTCATTTGACCTAAGGGTATTTATGAGTGGCTAATCTATGTTTATGGATTTATAGGCGGAGGATTATCGGTGCAGCAGTCAGACTTTTGGTAGCTACTTTTCGAGGTGAGTTTCCTTCTAGTAGGAACGAGTCTAAGGCACCAAGGTCGGCCCGTATAGATGAAATGTTAGTGTCAGAGTGTGCGCAGAGCCCATATCTCATAGTTGAGTTTGATTATGATATATGTCAGTATGATATAACTGTTTATACTCGCTGTCTGTGTGATACTTGTATGTTTTAGTTGAGTAGCTGAGTGTGGGCGAGGCCCGTATCTCTCTGATAGTGGAGTGTGGGTGAGGCCCGTATCTCCCTGGTAGCGGAGGGCGGGCGAGGCCCGTATCTCTCAGATAGCGGAGTGTGGGTATGGCCCGTATCTCCCAGCTAGCGGAGTGTGGGCGAGGCCCGTATCTCCTAGTTGTTCATTGTATGATTGCATGGTATGAAGTATTATGGAGGAACTCACTAAGCTTCGTGCTTACAGTTTATAGTTTTGGTTTCAGGTACCTCTTCAGCGAAAGGGAAAGAGTTGGCACGGTAGCGGCACATCATACACACATCTCGTTTTCCGCACTACGAGATTATTATGGGATTTGTACTCTAACACTATGGTTGATTTCATGTTTTGGCTTTCAGACATGTGATATGTTTTAAGAAATGATATGATCGAATGTTGTTTATTTTCAAACATTTTGCAAAGTGTTTAATTAAAAAAAAATGAAATTTTTTGACTTGAAAATTGGGTCGTTACAGAAATTGAAGCAATTTTCTTGATCATATCCTTTAAAAGAAAGTATAGTGCAATGTATAAATAAAACTACTAGCTAGAAATCAGGAAACGTGAGCTATGACCAGTTCTTTGAAGGACGTGGTCTCCTACGTGATGCAAAGAAGGAATAATGAAATCTTGGGTTGCTGTCTACTTTATTCACGAACGGGATGTCTGGTCTATCATTTGGGCTTTGTGTTGGGCTCTTCAGGTTGAGTTGGGGCTGAATCAATTTGGCTCGTATCAATACCCCTCCCATGAGAATGGACCTTGTCCTCAAGGTTTGAGACTGGTGCTGGAGTTGGGCAAAACGGGAATGGAAGTGAGCCTTGCAAAGTGATGATGTTGCTGCCATGCCAAAAGGTAAGTGAAGGAACTAAGAAGTCAGCTGTAATAGGACCCATAGAATGTAACCAATCGAACCCGAGAATGACATCAAAGCCTTTGAATGGTAAAACAAACAACTTGACCTTAAATGGAGCATTGTTGTGTGTGAGGGGAACGTTTGTGCAATAGCCAGTGGAAAGGAGAGGGTCACCATTGCCAATAAGGATCAGAAAGGGCGTTGCAGTCTAGAAGGTTCAATTTAGCAGCTACTTCTGGCTGAATTAGGTTATGAGTGCTGCCGAAATCAACGAGAATTTGAAGCGGTTGGTGGTGGACAGAGCCCATAAGACGTAAAGCGATTGTGGGTGCAATGCCATAAAATGTTGCTGATGATAGAGCGAGAAAGTGTGGAAGGTTGGTTGCCTCTTCCAGAACAGGAACGTGTGGTTGTGTAGGAGGGTGAGAAGCATCCAAGTCATAATCGGCTATGAGCAGAAACTGTGGTGGATCACATATGTGGCTGGGTTGGTACTTTGCAGGACAGCGAAAGCAAAGACCCGAGGCACGGCGTTGTTGTAGTTGCTTGGGTGACAAGCAGGCAATACGTAGGGTGGTGGTTGCAGGTACCGGTGCCGACAAAAGTGGGAGGGTGTGTGGCAACTGGGGTGAAGAGGTGGCTGATTGGACTTCAGTGGGTAACAGTGTGGAAACAAATGGAGAAACTGGGGAATTCCCAAGCTTGTCTTCAATTAATTTAGACAACCCATAAGCTTGATGTAGGGTAGTGGGACGTAACACCACGAGTTCCGTTTGGATTTCCTGGGTAAGACCCGAGATATAGCAATTAAGGAGAGCCTCATTCGAGAGGCCGATGACCCGGTTACATAATTTCTCAAACGAAGCTTGGTAGGCTGTGACAGTGGTGAGTTGTTTGAGTTTGAAGAGGGAGGCTTAGTGGTTTTCATAATCGGATGGACCGAATCGGAGTTCGAGAGCCCGGGAAAATTCTGGCCATGTACCGAGAAGTTAGTTGTTGGCAAGGTACTTATACCAACTCAAGGCATCTCCGGTGATGTAAAATTGGGCCAAAGAGAGGCGTTGTTGTAATGGAACGGAGTAACAGGTGAAGTAGTTTTTTGCTTGAAAAAGCCAATCAAGGGGATTGGATCCGTCGAATGTTGGGAGGTGTATTTTAGGGGGGTGGAGATTGGTGTGTGGTGGTGGTGGTGGCGGCTGTGGTGGTGGTTCGTTGATGTTGTTGGCGGGGAGGATTTGGACAATTGTGTTAGTTTGTTTGGCGATAATGAGTGGTGATTGTGTCTAGGTGGTGGTTGGTGGCAGTGGAGAGGTGGATGAGAACCTATAATTGATCGGTGAGGGCGGCAGTAGGGTGGTCAGAGGTGGCCTTGGTGTTGTCAGAGGTGGAACCAGAATCGACTTTAGGAGGCATGGAGACGATAATGAAAGCCCCAAACTGATAGAAGCTTGTTTGAGAGGGATAGTCTCCCAAGAATCAAAGGAGAAACATAGAAGAAACACAGAGGAATTGAAGCAATTTTCTTGATCATATCCTTTAGGGTGATGGGTATGGGCAACGGGGTGGTGAGGCCACCTAAACACCAAAAGTTTTCATAATCTCCACCTTTTTGTTGGGGGTGGTGTTCAATTTCCTCAATGCTGTTGAGGTGAAGAAATGCAGAAAAAGAGAAAGCCTAATTGGTGGAACAGTTCTTTTTTTCCCGTTTCAATTCGTTTCCGTGGCCACGAGATTAAACCGGCGAGATGCAATGAGCTAGGGGGCGGTGTTCCCCTCGTTAAGACGGCGTTGAGCCGTGTCACCTCACCCTCGTTTCTTCTCATTGAGGCCCATACCGGGTGCTCTTAAAAGAAAGTATAGTGCAATGCATAAATAAAACTACTAGCTAGAAATCAGGAAACGAGCTATGACCAGTTCTTTGAAGGACGTGGTCTCCTATGTGATGCAAAGAAGGAATAATGAAAACTAGGGTTGCTGTCTACTTTATTCACGAACGGGATGTCTGGTCTTTCATTTGGGCTTTGTGTTGGGCTCTTCAGTGGAATTGGGGCTGGATCAATTGGGCTCGTATCAACAACACTCACAACTGTCACCATAAACCACATTGCTATGTTTCCAAAGCGACAATGGGTCAAATGACAGATCAAACAACTCCATATCTCCCACTCGGAGGTTGGTAAATAAATTTGTTTCCGTCCAAAACATGTAAACCCCATCTCTCTCTCTCTCTCTCTCTCTCTCTCTCTCTCTCTCTCTTTCCAAGTATTTGAAAGGCCATATATAAAAAGAGACCGTAAATTTAAACGCAAATTGTTAGACAAGCATAACATCTTATATACGCAAAATTCGTGGAAATTTATTAATTTCTCAAACGTCATTTGTAGTTGTGTAGTTGTGATTGTTGGAAAAGTAATAGTGCTCGAATAATTCACGAGGCCATATTCACATCTGTGTAGTTATTGTAAGTAAGTAATACAAGTGAACAACAATAAACTAAGAATCAAATTTATACTCGTAGGTCAATTTTTTTAGATATAATACACTGATTTGTGGTGTAGATCCGTGGAATTCTTAGAGTGCTTGTAGTCACTTTTTGATAATTGAAAAAACGGTATTTGGAAAAAGAAATATGGTCTATACTTTTAACTTGGTTTCCTTAAAACATATACCTCTTTTAAGTCATTGATTAACATAGTAGTTCCTTACCACATTTCAGTTCTGGAAATTGCTTTAAAGAAAGTGACATGTATATTACTTAAGAACTCATGAAGAGTCAAAAGTTATTAATACAACCAAAAATGACCGTTAATTACGTAAGCAATTAACATCCAAAATTGATTAGTAATTATTGTATCAAAAACTACCAATCAATTATTTAGCAGTTTGTGATGCAACTAGGGAGTTGGATACGAGATCAAGCCAAAGTTTAAGTTATTCGACACCGCAGCTGCGATGCTCGATAAATGGGCCATATTAGCATGTTGTGGTGCAACCACAAGTGAACCACTTTAAATCTTTGTGTTTTTTTATTTTTTTCTTCAATCTTGATTATCGTGTTTGTTTGTTATCGATCCTTAATTCCTAACACTAATGTTATAAAGTAATATATTATTAGCAATATTATTGGCAATATAATTTAGAAATATAAATTATGATCGTAAAACTTTTACACTTTTTAGTTAAATTATATAACAAAATTTTCTACATACTTGCCAATAAAAAGAAAAGTATACTAAACTAACACAAAAGTTGACCCCGATAAAAGGTTAGTATTTATAATTGATTTAAAAAAAAATAACAAATTAGTTATGTATGTAATCCACAATAAGATATAATAACTTATTAGATTGTCGTTTTATAAAAAGATGATGGTTTTTACGTCGACAAACAGAAAAAAGAATGACAATAAAAATCATTTATACAGTGCTTTTGTGTTATACTATGGTCATCTCGAATGGGGTTTCATGGAGGGTTCAATGGATAAATAATAACGAGGTGGCATTGATTGGATAATATTTAGCATTGTAGGTGGAGTTTCATTCAAGCCATTCCTAAGTGGTATGAGAATTGTTTTTATTTTTCTTTTTGTTTTTCATTCTCAGCTGTATATTATTAGTACAAACTATATATTATCATATTGAAGGTAATATTTAATTTACTTACTTTTTTTTTTGTAAAAAACAAACTAAATAAAAAATATAGATATTTTACTTTTTATTTTTTATTTAATATATTTATTCGTAACTTTTAATTTACGAATTGTTTTTCATTCTCTATTTAATACAATATGATGTAAAATTTGTATTTTAGAAATTTTACTTTTTATTTTTGATTTAATATATTATTCGTAACTTTTAATTTATGAATTGCAATCTTTAATTAATATTTAGTAGTTGTAACTTTGAACTTCTAATTAAGTTAATATTTTAGTTTTATTTATTAATATTATTTATAAAAAAAAAAATATGATAGAATGCTGATGTGACAATCTATTAAACTCTTAAAAGTTTAATATAATATAAAGTTTAATATGTAAAATAATATAGTTAATGAAATGCTGATGCGATATTCCATTGAACACATGATAGTTCAACGCATTGGAGTGATAGTTCAACGTATTGGAGATGACCTAAATAATAATTGAGATAACTTATTTATTTTTACATATTTTATAAGTTGAAGGTGAAAAGTAAAATTTATAAGGACCTTAATTTAAGTATGTATCTGATTTGTAGGTCACAGCCCTATTGTATAAATGAATTTGAAAGTGCCATTTTTACAAGCTAAATCCAAAATAACCCTATATTTGCAAACAAAAAAACTCTGGTTGTGCATGCCATCATGGACCACACACTTGGTGTTATTATAGAAAGCTTGTTTTTTTTAATGAAAATGTCCCTTTCAAGTCTTTGTTGAAAATTTAAAAATGGCTCTTTTCTCCCCTCTCTAGCCTGCTTCATCAGATGCACCAGCTCTCACTTAGTCACCTTTTTAACCGTGGAGGGTAAAAAAAACTCTCTCTTTTGCTTCTGCCTTCACTTCAACCATTCAAAGATGGCTCAAAGACTGTGAACCACCGAGCTTCATTCACTCAGCCACCTCCACTGTCACTACCTCTGAAAAACGTACCCTGCAGTGTTTCCTGTAATCCCCATCCTCGGCTTGTCTTCACTACCATGGTTTAATAGCATTCTTTCATGGATTACATAAGGGAAGTAGAAGATGGTGATATGATCACCTATTGCACACAATAATAACGAGAGGTTGATGTTAGAGAAAGGGAGGCAAGTAGGTCTGTGAATTCCATGGAGATTTGATAGGCTGGATGCAATTGGGCAGTGGTTATGGGAGCTTCAAGGGATTATTATTGACGACTTGACGGTATCTACATTTTAAACTAGTTTCCAACATAAATAAATATTCTTTGTTTTTTTAATTCTTAGACACGGTATTTTACAAGCATTTAGTAAATATTTTTTAAAACTAGTATACGTGGTAGAAAACTCCTTATATTTACTTTGAGTTGTTTGAAACAAAACCTACGGTTTATGTGGGTGTGTATATGTTAGATGATTTTATCACCAAATATATTTTAGTACAATGGACTTAACAAGTGTTTCAAGAATAATGTTTTAGTTATAATACAAGTTAGGAGGTGCGGGAGTGCACACTTGTATTTACTAAACATTGTTAGTATTGAACCCTAATCTACTGTGACAAGTCAGGGGTCTGTTTGAAACTAGTATACCTCTGATTTGTCATTCTTGAAAGATGAAAACAGTTTTGATTTATCCGTTGTTGTATAAATCTGGCATAACGGTGCCTGTTTGAAATACATAGAAAACCTAGAACGCTCTCTTTTCATCTTCTCCAAATTGATTCAGATTTTATGCCTAAAATCTGAATTGCTACATCAAGAATTATCCGAGTTTGCATTTCGTGATACCCAAGGCATATAGGGTCGAAATATCAAACAAGGAAAATGTTTACACAATTCCTGCTTGTTATTCAGATTTCCTAGAACCCTAATTCGAATTCCCAACAGTATATGTGTGTGTGGGTGTTTACGTGTTTTGAATAGTAGACGCTAACTAGGGGACAATTAGGTTTCTGGGTTGTTAAGATTGGCAATGGTGATAAACTGGTAAGAAATGGAGAAAAAATAGCTTCTCTAATTTATCTTGAAGCGACAACCAAGCAATTGTACATTTTGAACCAAAAAACCTACATATCCCAACATCACCCTTCTGTTGAAACCGTCCCCTCAATTTTGATATAAAACTAAAATAAAAACAAAGTCTTAGTGTGTTGTGCTCACCGGAGATACTTACGGTTGAAGATGGAAGGTATCGGAGCTATGATCTATGAAAATGAAAGGGGATGTGAAGGGTGTTGATCGATGTGTAAAGAAATGTGAAGAGGAAGAAGTGGACATAGCCAAGAAGACAGAGGAAGGGAAGGGGTAATTTGGTAAATGAAATGTGAACTTAATTTATTTGTTTTCAGTTTTTATAATAAAAAGAGTTGGGTCCTTCAAAAAATACGATGTTTTGATAATTAGATTTGAAAGTAGTATTGTTTGGTAAATAGAATTTGTAATAACTATGTGCTCGTTAAAAACTCTTGCCATACGTTATTTAATTTTAAATAGAAAAAATGAAAAATCATTTTATATGTATGGTCGCTACACAATCTTCCAACATTTTTGATAAATGACAATTTTATAAACGTAGAAAGGGATAAATATGTTTCCTATATTTTTGGATGTAAGGAATCTTAGAGAATCATACATATTTATTTGTTGTCATCTTTATTTGAAATTTTAGAATTAATTCATAAAGTAACTAAATAAATGTTATTATTATTTGTTATTTCTATTTTCTTAGTACTAGTTGTTATTCGTTAGTTTTAATTGTTAAATGATTATGGTAGTTTACTAGTTTTGTTAGAGGTTGCTAGTTATAATTTTTTGAATCAGATATTTATTAGAGTTTATCTGATTTAATTTCAAATAGTTTGGATTTTTGTTCCATATACATACATATATACACATCTAATTTTTTTTCACTTAGATATACTAGATCTCACATTCAATGTGTAATCAATGGGTTCTTGGTGGAATGGATTCTTTGTGGTACTTCGAATGCTAAAAATTGTTCTCTGCTTCTTTTGTAAAGGTTAGTTTATTTATTACTCATATTGGCAACACACTCTACAATTTCCATAATCTGATAAGCTCTAAGATATCTCTATAACAATGAATCTATAATCGAGGAAATAACAACTTTCAAATGTTAACTAAGAAAAATATTAACCAGGGATTTCCAATTAAACTTCCGAGAGGATCGATATCTCCAATGGAGTCTCTGACCACAAAATTCTTAATTAGCTATTAAAATATAAATACCCAACAGATAGGGTCTACTTAGGACTACCAACTCACTATACCAAGCAACTATTATTCCCATGTAACACTCAAAAATAAATAACGGGAATATGTGCACGATCACGCCTTTGCTTTCTCATTATCCTCAGAAGTACCTGAATTAATAAACAAAAGCATGCAAATTTGAGCCTTCAGCATGACTAGATCGCCTCGCAGGGCCTACAACCTATATAGACCGCTCTACGAGCCTTCGACATGAATGGACCGCCTCGCAGAGCCTACAGCCTATACAGATCGCTCTACAGGCTGTCGACCTGACCGGACCACCTCGTAGAGCCTACAGCCTATCCGGTCGTCCCCGGGTGTCTTGGCCTTTAACACAAAGTAGAACCGCCTCAATCCAAGCACAATATTTCGACATATGTAACAGACAAACAAAAACACAGAATTGGTAACTACAGATAATCATACAGATCTACTAATCAGTCATATACTAGCATAACACTATTCTATAACCAGGATACATAATCTAGTGGGTCGACATTTGTGCCTTTGATCCACGGGTATAGTGAGGAAAACTCACTTCTGGGTCTGATCGCAAGCGGAAAAAAATCTCCGCTCCAAAAACCAACTCTACCCGACACCTATTATGCAAAATATCCTAACAAAAATTAATATCAATTTCCTAAAATGCTCTTGGTCAAAATCGGTCAAAATGGACGAAACTAGTCGATTCGACCCAGAGCTTCGTACGCCGGGCATACTAGGATGTACGTGGGGCGTACACTGATGTCCGAGGAGTTGAGAGCTTAGCTTGCATACGCATAATGTACCAATTGGTATGCCCAACATACGCAACTGGACCTTTACTTAATGAATTAAGTGCTTAACACTTAAGCTAATATGACCAAAATGCATATCCAAGTCCCAAATATCATCCGTGAACATTAAGTTTCCAACTTTATTCTCTTACATGGCCAGTAGGTGCTAAATGCTAAAAACCCCATCCTCTTAACCCATTAAGACAATCAACCACATGCAACAGAGAAGGACAAAGAGCCAATAACCTATTTTTATGCTTCTATACCCCTTAAAACATCAGAAAGGACAACTAGAATGGACTAGAACATGCCATACTCCAAAAAGTCAGGTCATGGGACCAAAATGCTCATGAAGCAAGGAATTAGCTAGATCTAAGGAATTACATGCCAATTTTAGAACTTTATACTTCTTAGAAGTTGCTAGAGAGGTGAAGATCCCATATCCAAAGCTCTTTTAAGCTTCTAAGGTGGTTCTACATCCTTCTTTCTCGTTCAAGACCACCAAAAACACATACAAGGGTCAAGAATGATCAAGCAAGTGGGTAGGGTTTGATAAAATCGAATGGAGGTTTTGGAAGCTGATAAGAGATGAGGTTGGAGGCCATAAAGATGATTAAATAGGGTCAAACCCTAAATTTTATGGTTTGAGAATCTCGCACGTACGCCTTGCATACGCGATGTACGCCTAGCGTACTGGACCCGCGCATGTATGCCCAACTTACTAAACCTCGACCTAAAATTACAAAAATGCCATTATGGTCCATTTTGCAAGCTTTCTCATACACAAGGGCTAAATACTATAAGTCTTCATTCTTGAGGGTTAAATTTGGAAATACCTCATTGTCGGATGTTACAATTCTCCCCCACTTGAACTAGACTTCATCCTCGAAGTCTGCTGCTGCAAACAACTTCGGGTAATGCTCCCGCATCTTAGACTTGGGTTCCCATGTCCATTCGGAACCCTTTTGATGCTGCCACTGGACCTTGACAAAGATACCACCTTGTTGCTCAAGGCCTTCATCTTCCAATCCAAAATCTCTAATGGTCTCTCTATGTAATTCAGGCGGTCATCAACCTGAACATCAGCCAAAGGAATAACCATTGAATCATCAGCCACACACTTCTGCAACTGCGAAATGTGGAAGGTGCTGTGAATCTGACTGAGCTCCTTAGGAAAATATAACATATAAGCTACCTTGCCAACCCTAGAAATCACCCGAAATGCACCGATCTATCGGTGCCCCAATTTGCCTCTAATCCTAAAGCGTATTACACCCTTCCAGGGTGATAACTTCAGTAATACCACATCTCCGATCTGGAACTCCAAATCAGATCGCCGCTTGTCGGCATAACTCTTCTACCGACTCTGAGCCGTCTGAAGTCTCTGTCTGGTCTGTTGGATGAGTACTATCTCCTAAAGGACTACATCAGTCCTTCCCATGACCCTATGACCAACACACTTCCTCCCATAGGAGCTCGAAAGGCGGTGCACCGATACTGGAGTGGTAGTTGTTTTTGTATTAGAACTCAAATAAAGGAAGGTAGGAGTCCCATGTCCCACCAAAATCAATGACACAAGCTCTCAGCATGTCCTCAAGTGTCTGAATGGTCCGCTCACTCTGACCATCCGTTTGCGGATGATAATTCGTGCTGAGATGCAATCTCATACCTAATTCCTCATGGAACTTCTGCCAGAAAGGAGATATGAACATAACATCTCGATCAGATATAATGGAGACTGGAATACCATACCGAGGCATGATCTCGCGCATGTATAAGTCGGCTAATTTCTCGGCCGATGAGCTCTCGCAGATAGCTAAGAAATGGGCACTATTGGTCAACTGATCCACTATCACCCAAATTGCATCATTCCCTTAGCCATCTGGGGTAACTTGGTGATGAAATCCATAGTAATATGCTCCCACTTCCACATGGGAAACTCAAGTGGCTGCAATTTACCATGCGGTCTTTGGTGCTCGGACTTGACCATCAGACAAGTCAAGCACCTCTCAGCATACCATGCTATCTCCATTTTCATGCATGGACACCAGTAGCTAAGTCTCAAATCCCGATACATCTTGGCGGTTCTGGGGTGATCGAAAACCTAGACTTGTGTGCCTCCTCCAGCACAGTCTGTCTGACCCGTCCAAAGTCAGGCACCCAGACCCGTCCATAGCGGGTCAATAATCCATAACCATCAGTAGCGAATCTACCAATCTTACCCTTGAGTCTCTCCTTCTTTCGATTTTCCTCCTTGAATCCTTCAGCCGGAGCCTCTCTAATCAAATCCAATAATGATGTATCAATCGAAATCCTCATACACCGACCTCTAGTCCCAAAGCTAGCTGCCTTGTGACTCAAAGAATCAGCCACCACATTTGTCTTTCCCGGGATGATAAAAGATCTCACAGTCATAATCCTTGACCACATCAAGCCACTTCCGTTTTTTCATGTTCAGATTTGGCTGATCCATAAGGTATCGTAAACTCTTGTGATCCGTGAAGATAGTACACCGGACCCCATATAAGTAGTGCCACCAAATCTTGAGAACAAACACCACTGCCCTCAACTCTAGATCATGAGTCGGATAATGGATCGCATGCGACTTCAGCTATTGTGAAGCATAAGCAATAACTCTCCCACGTTGCATAAGCGTTGTGCCAAAACCCGAGATGGATACATCACAAAATACCACAAAGTCCTCAACACCCTCGAGGAGGGTCAACACTTAGGCCTCACATAATTTCTTGATGGATTTAGTGTCTAAGCCCATAAGTATAATTGGTATGTACTTGACCCGAGAGTAGCATGGTCCATTTGGGTTACATGGCACCGGAACAATCTAAAGCATGGACTTTTGAGAAGTGGTTAATTATGATTTATTAATATATTATAAGTTCTAATATATTAATATGAAATCATATTATTTAATTAGTATTGATCAAGAATTAGTTTTGAATTAATTTTGTGATCAAAAGAGACTAATTAAATACAAGGGGTTGATTTGGTAAATCATTCATTCTTACCATCAGAGTGCTCGTCAAGAGGGGTATGAGATCATCTCTTCCATGATAACAACCAGGATGAAGGATGGTGAACCCATCATGGGCCACTTTGTAGAGAATGCATGGGCTTTTGAGGACTTCCAAAAGTGGTCTCAAAGGTAAATTGGTTGTTACTAATCCTACCACCACCCCTGGTCTGGCAATTGGACAAGGGAAAGGGAAGAAGAGGAAGGCTCCCTCAAAGAGCCGCAAGGGAAACTCTCTTGATGGATCCTCTTCAAGTGGGACCAAGGCTGGTTCTACTGCTCCCTCTTCCTGTAACATCCCCAAAATTCAAGGCCAAAAATTTCATTTTTAAATAAGTTATTACATAAAACCATCAATATAAAAACATTCATTATAATATCTCGTTCCAAGCCATAGTGTCGGTAATCAAAACATATTATCATAAAACCATATCAGAGTGTAATCCCAAAGATCTCATGTGCGGAAAACATAGTGTGATGCGCTGCGATCGAGCCGGCTCCTTTCCTTGAAAACAAAGTACCTGAAACCAAAACTGAAAACCATAAGCATGAAGCTTAGTGAGTTCCCCAGATACCACATACCATACAACCAACTGATCCATACATTCCATACATAGTCAAGAGCCATACATAACAACATATCCATAATCAAGTAAGGTGCTATGTGCCAAACATAGTCTTGCTAAGGTGCTATGCGCCAAACATAGTCTTGCGGTTATGCCACAGGCCGCATGTGGTCTTCCTGGTCAAGCCTGGGGCCACTCCCTGGGTCTTACAGATAAGTGCCAAGGGCCACCCCCTGGTCTTTCATGCAAGTATCACAAAGAAAACTATACATACTACTCTACTAGGCTTCTCCACATATAGTGTGCCAGGAGCCACCTCCTGGTCTTTCATACACAATAGCATACATTGCGCCAGGAGCTACCTCCTGGTCTTTCATACGTATTGCTCAGGGCTAACCCCCGGGTCTTCCTATCATACATAATAACATAATGTGTGCCAGGAGACGCCACGTGGTCTTTCATGCATAATGCCTAGGGCTAACCCCCGGGCCTTCCTATCACACATAATAAAATAGGCCAGCATTGTGGCCGTAGACCCATACAAACAATGAGGAGACTCACGTCGAACTGTTGCACTTTGCTGATAATCCTCTGGCTGCTGTCCGACAACCCTCTAAACCGTTGCTCCACTAGCTCCTCAAGCTACTAATATCAATATAACACTTAGTTCCAAACTGAACTCTGGAAGTCAAACTAAGTCAACTCTGGTTAAAGTCAAAGTCCTGTTCAAAGTCAACCTTCCAGTTGACTCGACTCGTCGAGTCAACCCATAGACTCGCCGAGTCCTTAAACTCTGAAGCTCTCAAAATACAACCCAACTCGCCGAGTCACCCCAAGACTCGTCGAGTTCAACAATATTTGAGTCCCATCCAGACCAACTCACTGAGTCACCACACAACTCACTAATCTGTGTCTTAACCAGAAGAGGTTGGGGGGGGGGGGGGGGGTTCTGTGATCTGACTCGTCGAGTCCAAGAACAGACTCGCCGAGTCCTAGGCAATCTTCAACAGACTCGCCGAGTTGTTCTTCCAAATTGTCGATTTCCTGCCTATCTTCATCCAACTCGCCGAGTAGCTTCAGTTCTTAATCCATACAGTGGCTTTTCGAGCCATGCAGGGGCTCCAACTCATTGATCCACTCTTCCAAAGTTTATTCCTCATGTAAAGTTGCAAACTTTACGTGAAACCAAGGACTATACGCTTAAAACACTCTAGGGCTTGGGTTTATGACAAACATGCTTCACTAACACACCAAGGGCTGACACTTTACGGGTTTTTGGACCAAGACAAGCCTAGATCTGAAGTAGCAACCTCAGATCTGGACTTCTAACTCGAAATGGCTCCTTAACATACCAAAATGGCCCCTAAACATCATCCATGAGAAGATCTAGAAGCAACAAAGGCAAGGTGACAAATTGTTACCTTTAAACTGATGTTCACAACCAAAGAGTTGAATCCTCCAGCTCCTTAGTGGTCAAATCCTCCAATTCTTCCTCTTGCAAAAGCCCCAAACTCACTTTCTTCCTTCTCTCACTCAACTTAGGGTTTGGAAACGTGCATAGCAGCTTCTGGCCGACAAGAGGGACTAAGGAGAGGACATAAGGCTCTTTAAATAGGGTGCAAACCCTAAGATTAGGGCTTTTCTCATCCAAACTAGACTCGCCGACTCGCCAAGTCGGTCACTTAATCTATAACTCGGATCCCGCTCCGACTTGTCGAGTTCTTCCTAGACTCGACGAGTTGACTCTTGACTTAGAGTCCTTTCCTTTCTTTTCTTGGTATTTCTGATTCTGGGTGTTACACTTCCATTCCTATGGAAGCAGAGTGTTTCTACTATCATGAAAAATGGCACTTGAAGCGAAGTTGCCCCAAATACTTACAGGATGTTAAAGATGGGAAGGTTAAACCCACCCATGCAGGTATTTATACTATTCTGTCTAAAAACTCATCACATTCTAACTCTTGGGTTCTTGACATAGGTTGTGGATTTCACATTTTTTCTCATGTGCAGGGCCTAAAAAGAAGTAAGGATGTGGAGCACGGGAAGATAAACTTGATCACGGGGAATAGGAAAGTTTCACCTGTCACCAAGATTGGAGTTTACTCTTTATTGCTTAGTAGTGGGTTAGAAATAGATTTAAATAATTGTTGCAACTCGTTTGATGTGATGAGAAATATTATTTCCTTTCATGATTTGTACAAACAAGGCTATAGTTTTTCATTCGATAATGAAATTGGTGCAATTAATGCTTTTACAATGGTGTATTTTATTCTAAAGCATGACCTCGTAATGGTGTATATGAAACTATGAATGTTGTAGATAACTTAGGAAATACTATGTTTCATATTGATTCTTCCAATGAATTGGCTAAGGCATGCTTGTGGCATTGTTGTCTTGGACATGTCAGCAAGAAGCACAAAGGCCAACTCCAAAAGGCTGGAGTTTTGGAGTCATTCGACTTAAGGTCAGATGACACTTGCAAATCTTTCTTACTTGGAAAGATGACCAAGTCACCCTTCACTGGTACTTATGAGAGGGGTGAAGGTTTGTTGGATCTGACACACATCGATGTATGTGGGCCCTTCAGAACCGCCACAAGGGATGCTAACCGCTTCTATGTGACTTGTACTGATGATTACAGTAGATATGGCTATATCTACTTAATCAAACATAAGTCAGATACCTTTGAGAAATTCAAATAGTTTAAGCAAGAAGTGGAGAATCAGCTGGGTAGGAAGATAAAGATGTTCCGATTCGATCGGGGTGGTGAGTATCTTAGTATCGAGTTCCTTGAATATCTTAAGGAATGTGGAATTATTTCACAATCGACACCACCCAGGAAACCACAACATAATGGTGTGGCTGAGAGTCGCAACTGAAACTTGTTGGACATGGTTTGTTCCATGATGAGTCGACCTTCATTACCAATCTCATTCTGGGGGTATTCCTTAGAGACTGCCGCCCATATCCTTAATCTAGTCCCAACTAAGAAGGTTGCCAAAACACCTCACGAGATGTGTACTGGGAAGGCTCCCACATTTGACCACATCAAAATTTGGGGTTGTAAGGCTTTCATGAGATGTGAGACTCACGATAAGCTCAAACCTCGAAGGGAGCAGTGTATTTTCATCGGCTACTCAAAGAAATCCTTTGGTTATTGCTTCTACAGACCGAGTGACAATGTTGTCTTCTTTGCGAGGAGAGGAGTCTTTCGCGCGCGCGCAAGAGAGAGAGAGAGAGAGAGAGAGAGAGAGAGAAAGAGAGAGAGAGAGGTCATAAGCCAAGGAGACAGCAGGAGGCAAATTGACCTTGAATAAGTTCGAGAATCAAGCGGTGAAGGAACCTCAAACACTAGCGATCAACCTGAGGAGGAAACTCTTATTAAGCCAATTATGTACCGCTGAGGCATTCCAGTAGAGTTAGAGTTCCACCTGAGTTTTATGGTTTTCATATTACTACAGAAGGTGATACATTTATCAGTGATAGCACACTGGTAAATCTGGATGAACCTAACAACTACAAGGAAGCCATGGCAGGCCCTAAGTCTGTTAAATGGAAAGAGGCTATGGACAGCGAGATTCAGTCCATATATGACAATCAAGTTTGGAACTTGGTTGATAATGTACCAAGTTGTAAGACATTTAGGTGCAAATAGTTCTTCAAAAAGAAGACCGACATAGATGGAAAGGTACACACTTATAAGGCGCGACTGGCTGCGAAGGGCTTTACTCAAACTCCGGGAGTTTACTATGATGAGACCTTCTCTCCAGTAGGAAGATTAAGTCTATTAGGGCTATGCTAGACATAGATGCATTTCATGATTATGAAATATGGCAAATAGATGTGAAAACTGCTAAAGTTGGCTGAGGATGTTTACATGAGTCAGCCAGAGGGTTTTGTGGACGCAAAATACCCTAATAGAGTGTGTAAGCTTGAGAAATCCTTTTATGGATTGAAACAAGCATCTCACAGATGGAATCTTTGTTTCGATAAGAAAGTCAAAGAGTTTGGGTTTTCGAGAAGCGAGGATGAGTCCTGTGTATATGTCAAGGATAGTGAGAGCATAGTTAGCTTTCTGGTGTTGTATGTGGATGACATACTACTCATAGGAAATTACATCCCCACCTTTCAGGAGGTTAAGTCCTGGCATGGGAAGTGTTTCGCTATGAAGAACCTCGAAGAAGTTGCTTATATTCTTTGGATAAGGATATTGAGAGACAGGAGTAAGAGACTAATTGGACTTAGTCAAAGTACCTACTTGGATAAGGTGTTGAAAAGATTCAGCACTCAGGATTCCAAGAAAGGTGACTTACCAATCCAGAGTAATGCCAAACTGAGCAAGACTCAGAATCCAGGTACAGAGGCTGAGATAGCTGAGATGAGTCGAATACCATATGCTTTTGCTGTTGGCTCGATCATGTATGCTATGACTTGTACTCACCCTGATGTGGCCTTGGATTTAAGCATGGTCAGCAGATATTAGGGGAATCCTGGTAAGGCTAACTGGACTGCAGTAAAGAACATTCTCAAGTACCTGTGGAGGACTAAGGATTGGGTCCTTACCCTCGGGGGGAGTGATGACTTGAGAGTGGTAGGGTATAGCGACACCAGCTTTCAGACTGACAAGGATAATTTCCGCTCTCAATTGGGCTGGTTCTTTACCCTGAATGGAGGAGAAATAACTTGGAAAAGTTCAAAGCAGGAGACAATAGCTGATTCAACTTGCGAATCAGAGTACATAGCAGCAAGTGAGGCGGCGAAGGAGGCAATATGGCTGAAGAACTTCATTGGAGACCTTGGAGTTGTACCAGCTATAAAGGAGCCTGTGGAGATTTTCTGTGACAGCGAGAGTGCAGTTGCCTTAGCCAAGGAACCAAGGGATCATGACAGATCTAGGCGCATCGACAGAAAATAACACTTCATCAGACATCGAATAGAAGAAGGACTCCTCGTAGCAAAGAAGGTATCGTCAGAGTAAAACCCAGTAGATTCCCTCACGAAGGGACTGGTAGGGTTAAGCACTAAGAAACTCCTGATCTCCAAGGGAGACTTCGGAACCTCCCACTGCATCAGGGCCTCAATCTTGGTCGGATCGACCAAAATCCTGTTTTGGTTGACGAGATGTCCTAGGAACTGGACCTTTTTTTAACCAAAACTCACACTTTGATAACTTGGCATACAATTATTCTCACCCCAACACTCCCAAAAGCTCTAGAAGGTGGTCCTCATGCCGCTCCCTGGTCTTGGAATACACCATGATATTATCAATAAAAACAATGAGTGATCGATCAAGCATCAGCATGCGTACCCTATTCATCAAATCCATAAAGGCCGCAGGTGCATTGGTGAGCCCAAATGGCATCACCACAAATTCGTAGTGATCATAATCAGTCTAGAACACCATCTTCTCCACATCCTCCTATCTGACCCTCATCTGATGATACCCTAATCTCAAGTCGATCTTGGAGAACCAAGACACACCCTACAACATATCGAAGAGGTCATTAGTTTGTAGAAGGGGATAGCAGTTCTTCACCGTCAGATTGTTTAACTCCCAGTAGTCAATTAACATCCAACGTGAACCATCCTTCTGTTGGATTAATGTCTATGTCCATAAGTATAATTGGTAAGACTTGACTCGACCCGACATGGTCCATTTGGGTTGCATGGCATCATGCGTTTGGATAGACTATAATGAGAGAATAACACTTAAGGTTGGTTAATATATTATAAGTTCTAAAATATTAATAAGATTACTTAATTAGTATTGATCAAGAATTAATCTAGTATTAATTAAGTGATCAAAAGAAGACTAATTAAATATATGGGTTGATTGTGTAATCATCCATACTTATATAGTGGGCTAATGCTCCATGGATTGTCAAGTTGGGCTAAAACCCATAAGATACTCCATGGATGCTCCATGGTGTATTTGTACCCATGGATCATGGAAATGAAAGGCCATGACAATTAGGGTTTACATGGTGTAACCCTAACTATATAATGATCTTATTCTTGGAGAAAATTGGCCACTATGGGTGAGAAAGAAGGGCTAGTCGATTTCATGAAGTGTGAATGTTCTCTCAAGTTATTCCAAGTGTATTTGGTGTTGTGTGAACCATTTGAGGTGTCACACTTGGGCACTAGGCACTCAAGCTTCATGAAGTCATTCTACATCAAAGAGGTATGTAATTCTAACTTTAGATATTCATTAGAATCAATGTTATTAAGCTAGTTAGGATGAATAACTTGGAAAGTTCATATTTGCATGTATAATAGAGAAAACATAGATCCAAGGTATTTAGGGTTGCATGTACACTTAGGAGTGTTAGAATGCTCAAAACCCAATAGTGGTATCAGAACCTAGGCTTGCTTTCTCTTATACTTGATGCAAATAGATTTTTTGAAACCAAGAATCTTTCAGGGACTAAAACTCGATTAGTTCTAGTAGAAGACTAGACGAGTTCATGTATTAGAGCATGAACTCGATGAGTTTGGCCTCCAGACAGCATAATTTTGGGTTTCTTGGCTGGAATTGGACTAGGAACATTACCCTAAGTCGTTTTTGACCTTATAAAGTTATTTTTGATGTGGTAATGTTCATGCTAATCCAATTTCAAAGATAATTGTCATTAGATACATGTTTTGTATTAGTTTAAAAGTTATGCTAATTACATGAAAAAGTTTGATGTGAATTATCTTTGTTCATATGGGTTGCTTAGATTAATAGATAAGTTAATTGATTATGTGTTTTCAATCCATTTTAATCTAAGAGATGATTCTAAAATGTGTTGTGTAACTTGTCCTCAAGTTACATGAAAGGTCACATTGAAGTTTCTTAAAACTCATAAAAGATGGCAAAGGTTACAAAATGAAGAGTCTTGTTCTCATTAAATGGTTTTATGACTCCATAACTTGTCCTCAAGTTATGGAGGTTCAAGAGTCACTTCATTAAGTAATAAAATGTGTAACCTTAATTAATTCCATAAATTACAAAATAAAGAAAAGTTGCATTCTTTTATTAGTTTAAAGTCTTCCATAACTTGTCCTCAAGTTATGGAACTTGAAGAGTTTTTTTTAATTAAAACTACTTTAAACACATAAGGTATGGAATTAACTAGTTTTGAATAGTTTCAAAACTTGCCCTCAAGTCTTGGAATTTGAAAAGTTTTCACTTATGAATACTTTAATTCCAAGTTAGCCCTTAAAATTTTAAAAGTTAAAATTCAACCCTTATACTTTATAATATTATAAGTTAATAATATATATATATATATATATATATATATATATATATATATATATATATATGTATAAGAGTAAAGTCAGTCTTACCGTTAGTAAGCCTCATTCACGAAGTCGGTCTATAAGGGGGGGGGGGGGTATAAGGTTACTGCCTATAAAATGGCAGTTTAATGGGTGTCCACTCTCACCCACCGCTTCCTTGACCGGTGGAGGGTCGTTAGCCGAACGAGTAGGACAAGGACTAGAATTCTCCCTTCATTAAAAGAATTAATGATAAATACTAAGTAACTAAACTCTTATTAATACAAAATCTTAGTCACATAGGGAAATGTGAATAAGGTGCTAATCCATGAAATTACACTTTGCACTTTGTTTAAGCCGTTAGTAGAGCGTGTGTGGTTAGCCGGCACACTAGCCTAGACTTAACAAGGTAGGAAAAGGGTAACTTAATATTTACCATAGTATCGGTGGAGCATGTGTGGTTAACTGGAACATCGACTAAGGGGTAAATATTAAGGGTACCAAGTATATTTGCATGGTTACTTCACACCTTGTTTTGTGATCCTTGGCATCCCAGTCACAAAAACCTGAAGGGCACACTCGAGATTGAAACATGCCATTGAACAGTACAATGAATCTCAAAAGAATCTAGGAGTTTCAAAAACCAATTAAAACCTAATAATACATTTCGTTTATCTTGGTGGAAATTGGTGAATCGTCATTCACCTACCTTCAAATATTTTATAGCCTGGATTATGACATCCCTCTTCCGAGTTATAAAATAGTTTGTAGGGTCATAGCCTTAATATTTCATATTGGGTGTTATATTAAGGACTTTTAATCAACTATCTTGAATATCTCCCAAAAGATGTCTAGTTCAGACATCTATGATCTTCCCAAATCTCTTGGAACTTCACTTCCTCCACCTCCTCCAATTATTCTCCCTAACCCACAAGTTCAAGGTCACTCAAGCCCTATCGCAAAGGCAAGGTCTAGGTGTGTTCACATCTTGGAGATGAAGTCACATATTGACAAGCCGGGAGAGTTGGGTGTCAAAGTCTTGAGAAAGTTGGTGGTTCAATCACTTTCTAAGTCACATAGTGAATTCCTTTGGGACTCCTATGAAACATACTATGATAAAGAGAAAGGCTAAGTCTATGATAGTCCCATGTTCCATTACCAAAGCGTCCATATGCTAAATAGCCAAAGGAAGGGGCATTGATTGCGAAGCTGCCAAATTTACCTAAGGATGTTAAAGTCAATAAGTTTGACTCTACATCAGGTAAAGTCCATTGTGTAACTCTATTAAGCTCCTATTTGGAAATTCTTATTACATAATGTGACTAAGTCACATGGTGATGTTTTAAGAATCAAAGAAAAGAGAGAAAGCTTAAAGGAAGTATATGCTGATTCTGATCGCGAAGATGGATTTCGATCGCATGGTTCGGTGATCAGAATTTTGAGCTGTTACTTTGGAGTTGTGTAATATTGCTTCGGAATAGATAACAACAAGTTTTTCATAGGCTTTTGCATTGTAAGGATAAGTTTTCCGCAAAGTTTTAAAATAAAAGGAAAATATTTGATTTTATTTATTTTATGTATCCTTACAATGGAATTTGTGAAAAAAGTGTTGCTTATATGATTCCATTTATAGCAATATTGGAAAATGGATTTGATTCTTTCATTTGTGGTAGTGTCTAGATTTACCAAATAAGGAAAGATTCTCATCACCCAAGTTTTCAATTGGACCGAAACTTGGGATCGTGCAAGTTGTATAGTATAATGAATGAGAACTTTCAAGCATTGGAAAATTAAGACTAATTACTTGTTCACATAGATGTGTGGGTCAAGTAAAGGACTAAGGTATCGAGAACACATTATTGTGCACTGGTCATATTCCACCACAAAAGATCGATAAGATTGTTCGTCATAATTTACTAAGGTTTAGTAAATATGGATATACTTACAAGCTTAAGTATATGTTCTGAAACATTGAAACATTGGGAGAGTACTTTAGTATCATTTTTTTTGATCATCTTAATGATTAAGAAACCATATCACAATTAGTTCTCTAAGGAAATCTTAGTGCATTCTTATGAATAAGATGAGGAATCTTTAATTGTTGGAATGGTTAAATCAAGAAGATGAGTCATACTTCGATTCATACTCCAAGACTGTAAGTTGAGTGACATATCTTAAAGGAATGTTTAAAACAATTGTCAAATGTAAGACTAAACGTGTCCTACTCTTTTACATTTGAGATTGGTAGTTGTGATGTTTTGGATAAAACAAAGATCAACATAGGCCAATTGTGTGAAGTGTTTGTCTTGATAAAGAATCCGCACTATCTCTTGAATATTTGACAAGAAAGTCTTGTATGTCAAGAAAAAAGTGGGAGTCTTAAAGATCCTGAAAGGATAATCAAGAATAAAAACCTGTAAGCAC
Organism: Lactuca sativa; assembly: GCF_002870075.4. Classification (NCBI taxonomy): domain Eukaryota; kingdom Viridiplantae; phylum Streptophyta; class Magnoliopsida; order Asterales; family Asteraceae; genus Lactuca; species Lactuca sativa. Next base: position 155,563,868 of record NC_056627.2, on the reverse strand, counting down.
ACGAATCGAGGTTTATAACCTATTGTGTTGACATATTCTGTGCTCATTCCAGTTAAAGTTGGCTTTGCATATGTGTTCTTAGAGTTCTCAATTGGTTTGCATAACAACTTGGAAGCAATGGCAGGCCCTTGAGCAACCAGATGGCAAGAAATTAAGATTGAGTTCAGTCCATATGAGTTTGGATTTGTCATTATCCTTGTCTTGTGACTATTATAGCACCTGGTTCTTGGTATGTATTATGTTATTAAATCTTCATTTATTTTTGCATCTTAGCCTTGGACTCGGCGAGTCGAAGGACCGACTTGTCGAGTAGAAGCGGGATAAGGCACGGGGTTTGAGCTGCGGACTCGGCGAGTCGGGTCGCTGACTCGGCGAGTAGCCGTTTTTTGGACAAAAAACCCTAATCCAGGGGTTTGCACCCTATTTAAACGACCTTATGCAGCCTCCTTTCCCCCTTTATGCTCCCAAACACTCCTCATAGCAAACCCTAGCCATTTTTGAGTAGATCTAAGGCTTTTTGAGTGATTCTTGTGAGTTTTGATATCAAGGAAGAAGGAAGAGCATAGAAGGATCAAGAGAGGACTGAAGGATTCGAGTTTGGTTCATCATTTGCAGTCTTTGGAAGGTATAAAGTCTGAACCTTGCTCATTCATTGTTAGATCCCTCTTTGAGGTGATTTAGGGCTTTTATAAGCCATTTTTGGTGGCCAACCATGTTTGCAAACATGGTTGGGGGTTTGGGCTTCTGTATCATATCATTTTATGAGCCACAAGTCAGATCTAGGTTGCTTTTTGCACCAAGAAAGGCCCCATGCAACAAAAGAACCATTTTAGAGCATTTTAAGTTCTAATGTCCCATGTATGCACGTAAAGTTTGTAACTTTACGTGCTAGATCGAGTTTAGGGGCCTGGATCTATCACTTGGTTAAGTGTTGTACCTCAGAAATCGAAGTTTTTTGAAAGGAATGTGATAGACTCGGGGAGTCCAAGGGTTTTGGTCCCATATCAGTGAGGTTCATAAGGACCAGTTGAGTGTGGAAGGGTTTTAGGAGTCCCATGGAGTGACCCAACGTTCTGGACTAAGCAAAGTGTTCTGGGAATTCATCGTACTCGGCGAGTACATGAACGGACTCGGCGAGTCCAAGACAATCTTCATGGTACTCGGCGAGTTGTTCATACAACTCGGCGAATCAAGGACAGAACGTGTTCATAGGATGAAGAGTAACTCGACGAGTTGTTCATACAACTCGGCAAGTCAGGGCAGGACATGAGTATCGGTTGATGATGAACTCGACGAATTGTTCATACAACTCGGCGAGTCGGATGTGGATTCAGTCGCTGTTCTTTTAGAAGGAAAACTCATCGAGTCATCGCCTAACTCGACGAGTAGAGACGGGTAGGAGGTCTGATGGCAGGATAGGGACTCGGCGAGTTGGCGAGCCAACTCGGCGAGTCAGGTCAACTGGAAGTTAACTTTGACTTTGACTTGGTCAAGGGGTAAAATGGTCATTTTACCCTAAAGGTAGATGTCAGTTTCTGACTAAGTGTTTTGTGGGAATTATAGCCGGAGGATTTCCAGTGCAGCAGCGGTATCAGTCAGAGGATTCCCACACAGTTCAGCAGCTACAAGGTGAGTTACCTTCCAGTAGCGGTGGGTCTACGGCCATAATGTCGGCCCACCAGTAGGGTTCGTATGTTAGATGATTGTCTTTGTGATATCATCTAGGTTTTCTACTACCTGATATGTTATATGCTAGCATGGTATGTTGTATGTGATAGTAGTAGAGTTCGGTTATTCGGACCGAAGGGTCGTCAGAAACCCTAGATACGTCTGACAGTATGTGATGATATGTTTGCATGCTAGCTTGTATGTTATATGCGATAAAGGTAGGAGGGGACCAGTCCCCGAGGTTCGGTTGTTAGGACCGATGGGTAGTCAGCCCCCCAGAATGGCTCGACACGGGTAGGTCAGCGCCCTAGAATGGCTTGACACGGGAAGGACGGCACCCCAGAATGGCAGCATGGGTAGGTCGGCACCCTAGAATGGCTGTACGGGTTGGTCGGCACCCAAGAATGGCCGTACCAGGTAGGTCGGGCACCCCAGAAATTCCTGGCAGTATGTATGTGATATGATTGTATGGTATGTGGTACGATGGGGGAACTCACTAAGCTTCGTGCTTACAGTTTTCAGTTTTGGTTTCAGGTACCTCTTCAGCGAAGGGGAAGGAGTTGGCACGGTAGCGGCACATCATACACACGCACTTTGGTTTTCCACATTATGAGATGTTCTGGGATTGTACTCTTGCATTATTATTATTTTCATGTTTTGGGTTTTCAGACACGAGATATGTTTTATGAAATGATATGATCGGATGATGTTTTACTACAAATGTTTTACAAACTACTTAATTTAAATGAATTTTTTGAGCGTGAAAATTGGGTCGTTACAAGTTGGTATCAGAGCCTTGGTTTGAGGGATTCGGACACACCTTCGGGGGCGTTTGGACTCAAACCGAGGGACTAAAAGATTTTATAAGAAAATAGTTTTCTAAAGAATAAAATAGAAGATATTTTGTTTAAGAAAGAACAGGTGTGTGATGTGTGCGACCGGCCGAGCTTAAGTAAGTACTCCCCAAAGTACCCATACAAGTTTATGTTACGTTATCAGTTTCAGTAGAACAGCATGCTAGAATAGGACTAAGGATCTAGGAGTGATGCCTTATGTGCCTGCTTTATATGCTTCAGCTTATGAGAGTTGCATGCTAGATTTGAGTAGACAGCAGTAGGATAGTCTGTTTAGGTTATGCCTGATAGTATGAGCTTAGCATTGTATGCTAGTGCAGTTCCTGTTATGAGGATAGAGTTGCTTGAGATTGTTTCCTTTTGTCCGAATGCTGTTTGCTTTGTGCTTTGTGGGCCTTGAGTGATGGGAGTTAGCTGTTAGGTGAATACGTTAAAGTCAGATGTGATCAGGGTTGAATAATCTCAGAGTGTTGGATTTGACCCTATGGCGTAGCTCTTGTTTGAGTCCTAACCGTTGTAGGGATGAGTCCCTTAGTTAAAGGATTATCTGAGCCTCGTTGCATGTGATTGTATTCAGGTAATGGCTAATTGGCATTACAAAGAGACCTTCAGTACCTGAGGACCGGTTTGGGTGGAGTCAGACGTTTCCTAGGGTAAGCCTAGGATAAGAGTAGCAGAGATCAGCAGTGGTCAAAGGGATCTGGTGGAGTCAAGGCAGTCCTTGAGGAAGGTACGGATAGATGTGGAAGGTAGTATGGGCCCGTACTACTGAAAGCAGAGGATCCGTACCCGACTTGAGGAAGGCTAAGACAAGACCGGGGATTTTGTAATAGATGTGATCCCTTTAAAGAAATCAGTACCACTAATAGTTGCCTGTATGTATTGCAGAATGGTGGTACTACGTCAGAGGCCAGCAGTTGGCAGTTCTGGAGAGGGATCGGGTTCGGGATCAGGTTCCGAGCCAGCAGATGAGGCTACGCGAGTTCATCACGTCAGAGATCACCAGAGGCATCCTTGAGTTGACCCCCATCATTTTCGGGTCGATCAAGGAAGGGATAGTTGTGCTGATGGAGGACCGCCTCAGGGCGTTCAGGAGTGACATGGCATTTGGCCAGTCAGGATCTCGCACACTATCCTTTAAGGACTTCAGGGGCAGTGGTGCGCAGAATTTCCATGGGGCGAAGGACCCCATAGCTGCCAGGCGGTGGATTGCAGACATCGAGTCTGCACAGTTGACTAGCTTATGCCCCGAGGGGTCGAAGGTGAGATATGCAGCAGGATGTTTATGAGACCGAGCTAGAGATTGGTGGGAGTCCGTCGGTGACTCATTGGGAGCCTCGGCTGTTGAGGCTATGACCTGGTCGGACTTTGTGACCAGGTTCAGGGTAGAGTTTGTGCCGGCTGTCGAGCTTCAACAGTTGGCCAGGGAGTTTTTGGATATGAGGCAGACAACGAAGACTGTGGCCGAGATCATCGCCAAGTTCCGGGAGAGGGCATTGGTGGTGCCCCGGTATGCGGGAGACGAGGATGTGAGGAGGACCCGCTATCTTGACATGTTGCGAGCCGACATACGGGAGCATGTTAGTTTTTCAACTTGACCTACCCTGGAGTGTATGATTTTCAGGGCAAAGGAGAGGGAGATTGATCTGGAGCATGTCCGGAAGAGGAAAGAAGAGGAGGTGCAGTCGATAGGGGCTTTGGGGAAGAAGCCCAAGGGATCGGATGGTAGGCCGAAAGGCCAGTCAGGACCGGGCCGCTGCAACAAATGCGGCAGGCCACATGAGGGGGCGTGTAGACTGGGATCGTCGGGCTACTACAAGTGCGGCAAGAGGGGCCATTTCAACAAGGATTGTACTGCCCCTGCATCGGTTATTCAAACGTCTGAGTTGCTATGTTTCCACTGCAACCAGAGGGGCCACAAGAAGGCCAATTGCCCCCAGTTGACAGCAACATCAGTGCCAGCTCCAGCGACCCTGCGGATCACTGATGGCCGGCAAGGCAAGGCATATGCTCCAGTGGGGAGGAGCCGGGCATTCCAGTTGGCTACCGTAGAGGCACGCGTTGCACCCGATGTGGTGACGGGTATGATTTCTTATTTATGCTTTATGTTATGCTGCTGTAATGTTGATATGCTTTACGTATGTGCTCTGTTTAGGATCATTCCATGTGAACGGTATCCCAGTTCAGGTGTTGTTTGATTCGGGGGCTACCCGATCATTTGTTTCTCTTGCGCTCAGCAAGAAGTTTACTGAGTCTCCAGGCATGTTGGATTGCCCTCTAGACCTAGAGATTGCGAATGACCGTTCGGTGCGAGCATCGACGGTGTTCCGGGATTGTGTGCTGAGGTTATTTGAGGAGCGCTCTCTAGTGGATCTGGTTCCCATACCTTTGCGGGGGAACAAGGTTATTATCGGTATGGATTGGTTAAGCCCCAATGGGGCAGTGATCGACTGCGCAAAGCAGTTGGTGTGGATCAGGACCCCAAGTGGGGGAAAGTTGGTGGTTCAGGCCGAGAAGCCACAGAGAGGACCAACCCTATGTTCAGCAGCGAGAGCTAGGCGTTACCTCCAGCAGGGTTGTGCATGTTTTGTTGCGTATGTTATGGATACCCGGGAGGCGGGTAGAGTGACTGTGGGCGAGGTGCCCGTAGTACGAGAGTACGCGGACGTATTCCCCGAGGAGCTACTTGGGATACCTCCGGAGCGCCAGGTGGAGTTCAGGATCGACCTAGTCCCTGGTGTGGCTCCGATAGCCAAGGTAACCTATCGGTTGGGTCCTCCCGAGATGCAGGAGTTGTCTACGCAGCTGGAGGAGCTGCTAGACAAGGGATTTATCAGGCCAAGTAGTTCGCCTTGGGGAGCCCCAATTCTGTTTGTGAAGAAGAAGGACGGGTCGCATCGTATGTGTATAGACTATAGGGAGCTGAATAAGGTAACGGTGAAGAACCGTTACCCAATCCTGAGGATTGATGACCTCTTTAACCAGCTACAGGGAGTATCTTGGTTTTCCAAGATTGATCTGCATTCAGGATATCATCAGATGAGGGTCAAGGAGGAGGATGTGCAAAAGACTGCGTTTCGGACGTGCTATGGCCACTACGAGTTTGTGGTGATGTCCTTCGGGCTCACCAATGCTCCTACCGCATTCATAGACCTCATGAACCGCGTGTGTAGACCGATGTTAGACCGGTCAGTTATAGTGTTTATCGATGATATCTTGGACTATTCCAAGACACAGGGGGAGCACGAGGAGCACCTACGGGAGGTGCTGGAGACTTTGAGGAGGGAGAGCTTGTATGCCAAGTTCTCCAAATGGGAGTTTTGGTTGCGTGAGGTGCAGTTTCTTGGGAACCTTGACAACCAAAATGGGATTTCGGTAGAACCGGCCAAGGTGGAGGCCATGATGAGATGGGAGGTTCCGAAGTCTCCATCTGAGATTCGGAGTTTCCTGGGATTAGCGGGCTATTATCGGAGATTCATCCAGGATTTCTCCAAGATAGCCGTACCATTAACCAGGCTAACGAAGAAGGTCGCGGTCTTTCGTTGGGGGCCTGAGCAGCAGGCAACGTTCGAGACACTGAGACAGAGATTGTGCGACGCGCCAATATTAGCCCTTCCAGAGGGCATGGAGGATTTTGTTGTGTACGGCGATGCGTCCATCTCAGGTTTGTGTGCGATGTTGATGCTGAGAGGGCATGTCATCTCCTACGCGTCGAGGTAGCTGAAGCCTCACAAGGCGAATTGCCTGGCGCGTGACTTGGAGCTGGGGGCTATTGTGTTCGCCCTCAAGATTTGGCGTCATTACCTCTTTGGGGTCCGTTGTACCATTTGCACGGATCATAAGAGTTTGAGGTACCTCATGGATCAGCCGAATGTAAACATGAAGTAGCGTCGGTAGATGGATGTGGTAAAGGATTATGATTGCGAGATCCTTTATCACCCGGGTAAGGCCAATGTGCTGGCCGATGCGCTTAGCCGCAAGGCGGCGCCGATCCGGGGTGTCTGCATGAGGATGACAGTAGTGACTCTGTTGTTGGAGCGGATTCGGGAGGCTCAACAGGAGGCTATGAAGGAGGAACATCGGAAGAGTGAGCGGATTCTGGTGGAGGAGGCGCACAAATCCCGATTCTCTATTCATCCAGGGGCAACGAAGATGTATAGGAATCTTCGTCTGGACTATTGGTGGCCCTGCATGAAGCAGGATGTGGCATGGTACGTGCAGCGGTGCTTCACCTGCAGGAAGGTCAAGGCCGAGCATCAGAGACCTCACGGCAAGATGCAGTCGTTGGATATCCCGCTGTGGAAATAGGAGGATATTACGATGGATTTTATCACGAAGCTTCCCAGGACCGTGCGGGGAATGGATTCGATATGGGTCATCGTGGATCGATTGACCAAGAGCGCCCACTTTATCCCGATTCAGGAGAGCATCTCGGCCGACAAATTGGCCGATATCTATATCAGAGAAGTGGTGGCCCAGCACGGAGTGCCAGTTTTGGTGATTTCAGACAGAGAAGTGCGGTTTACTTCCAGGTTTCATGACGAGCTGGGTACTCGTCTGCATTTAGCACTGCTTTACACCCGCAGACGGATGGCCAAAGCGAGCGGACCATCCAGAATCTGGAGGATATGCTGTGGGCATGCGTTTTAGATTTCGGAGGTAGTTGGGATACCTACCTCCCGTTGGCGGAGTTCTCGTATAATAACAACTATCATGCGAGTATCGACCGCCCTCCTTTCGAGATGTTGTATGGGACGAGGTGCAGGACCCCGGTATGCTTGGGCGAGGTTGGCTAGAGAGTCATGGGGAGCACCGAAGTAGTGCTCAAGACAACAGAGAAGATTCAGCAGGTTCGTAGCAAGCTTCAGACTACTCGGAGTCGGCAGAAAAGTTATGCCGACAAGCGCCGATCAGACCTGGAATTCAAGGTCGGAGATATGGTTCTCCTGAAAGTGTCGCCTTGGAAAGGCATCATTCGATTCAGGAAATGGGGCAAGTTGGGCCCAAGGTATATCGAACCGTTCAGGTTCGTAGCCCGGGTGGGCAAGGTGGCGTATCGGCTGGATTTGCCAATCGAACTCAGTCAGATCCACAGCACTTTCCACGTCTCTCAGCTGCGGAAGTGCCTAGTGGATGATACAACGGTGGTGCCCTTGGAGGACATTCAGGTTGATGGCAGCCTGAATTACATCGAGTGGCCTGTAGCGATCCTTGACCTAAAGTCGAAGGATCTAAGGAACAAAAGTGTAGAACTTGTGAAGGTGTAATGGCAGCACCGGAAGGGGTCGGAGTGGACTTGGGAGCCGGTGAGTGAGATGACGGAGCACTACCCCGAGCTATTTCAGGATCGAGCGGCAGACTTCGAGGACGAAGTCTAAAATAAGTGGGGGAGATTTGTAGCACCTGGTTCTTGGTATGTATTCTGTTATTAAATCTTCATTTATTTTTGCATCTTAGCCTTGGACTCGGCGAGTCGAAGGACTGACTCGCTGAGTAGAAGCGAGATGAGGGGCGAGGTTTGAGCTGCGGACTCGGCGAGTCAGGTCCCGGACTCGGCGAGTAGCCGCTGTTTGGACAAAAAACCCTAATTCAGGGGTTTGCACCCTATTTAAATGACCTTATGCAGCCTCCTTTCCACCTTTATGCTCCCAAACACTCCTCATTGCAAACCCTAGCTATTTTTGAGTAGATCTAAGGCTTTTTGAGTGATTCTTGTGAGTTTTGATATCAAGGAAGAAGGAAGAGCAAAGAAGGATCAAGAGGGGACTGAAGGATTTGAGTTTGGTTCATCATTTGCAGTCTTTGGAAGGTATAAAGTCTGAACCTTGCTCATTCATTGTCAGATCCCTCTTTGAGGTGTTTCAGGGCTTTTATAAGCCATTTTTGGTGGCCAACCATGTTTGCAAACATGGTTGGGGGTTTGGGCTTCTATATCATGTCATTTTATGGGCTACAAGTCAGATCTAGGTTGCTTCTTGCATCAAGGAAGGCCCCATGCAACAAAAGAACCATTTTAGAGCCTTTTAAGCTCTAATGTCCCATGCATGCACGTAAAGTTTGTTACTTTACGTGCTAGATTGAGTTTAGGGGCCTGGATCTATCATTTGGTTAAGTGTTGTACATCAGAAATCGAAGTTTTTAGTATGGAATGTGATAGACTCGGTGAGTCCAATGGTTTTGGTCCCATATCAGTGAAGGTCATATAGGAGTCCCAGGGAGTGACCCAACGTTCTGGACTAAGCAAAGTGTTCTGGGAATTCATCGTACTCAATGAGTGCATGAACGGACTCGGCGAGTCCAAGACAATCTTCATGGTACTCGGCGAGTTGTTCATACAACTCGGCGAGTCAAGGACAGAACGTGTTCATAGGATGAAGAGTAACTCGACGAGTTGTTCATACAACTGGGTGAGTCGGATGTGGATTCAGTCGGTGTTCTTTTAGAAGGAAAACTCATCGTGTCATCGCCTAACTCGACGAGTAGAGATGGGTAGGAGGTCTGATGGAAGGATAGGGACTCGGTGAGTTGGCGAGCCAACTCGGCGGCTCAGGTCAACTGGAAGTTGACTTTGACTTTGACTTGGTCAAGGGGTAAAATGGTTATTTTACCCTAAAGGTAGATGTCAGTTTCTGACTAAGTGTTTTGTGGGAATTATAGCCGGAGGATTTCTAGAGCAGCAACGGCACCAGTCAAAGGATTCCCACACAGTTCAGCAGCTACAAGGTGAGTTACCTTCCAGTAGCGGTGGTTCTACGGCCATAATGTCGGCCCACCAGTAGGGTTCGTATGTTAGATGATTGTCTTTGTGATATCATCTAGGTTTGCTACTACCTTATATGTTATATGCTAGCATGGTATGTTGTATGTGATAGTAGTAGAGTTCGGTTGTTCGGATCGAAGGGTCGTTAGACACCCCAGATACGTCTGACAGTATGTGATGTTATGTTTGCATGATGGCTTGTATGTTATATGCAATAAAGGTAGTAGGAAGTTAAAGAAGGTAAGACTTTTAGCCGATGGTCCTATTCTATATCAAAATTTGGGATTCAGCAAGCACTACTTGCGACGCAGGTTGCGCTTGGAGCTTGACTCCGCATTCGATTGCTTTGCTTCCATAAGACGCCTATCGAAGGTGGCTTGTTGTTCCCTCATCTCCGAGAGGGCTGCAATCATTGGTGCGTGGAATGCGTCGGTTTGGAGTTGGGCATTATCCTGTGCTCTGTCCAGCCTACGGATGTCGGAAGTGTGAACCTGTACTTCCACGTTGACTTCACGAATCCGGCTTGCTTGAACCCCGGATTGATAGGACTAGTTGGCTAGCTTGCCCACCATGACTGGGAGTGATGGATTGGTTGAACCTCTGCCGCAGACATCGTAGAAGTCCCGACACATACCGTAGGGAGGACGTATCCCTTGTTGCTCGCTCCAATGGTGGAGGTGACTTCCCCAAACGGGAGTCGGTCCCTGAAAGTTTCTCCTAACAGCAGGAGGTTGAGCGGCTGGTGGGTTGATTACCTCTAGTTCTGAGTCTGTCCCAGAGTCATCCTCTTCATCCAACTCGATAGGTTGTTCATCTTCTTCGGGATCTTCTTCGATCCATCCCCTGTTGCCTTGGTTGGGGTAGTAGGGGTCGCCGGGGTGATGAAATCCAGCCATTGAGTCTATACGTGAATAGGGTTATAGGAATTGAATAAAACTTGAAACATGTAAAACTAAGTATGTCGATTAAACTTATTGCATGTAACAAATAATCCTATAGTATTTAAATTTATATGTTTGATACTAGTGTTTACTTTTGGTAACTTTTGACTTGTTGCTCACTATGACCATTCCTCGACAGACGTTAGTCTAATCTCGGATAAATATAGTTGATTAGGCTATATTCGTCCCAAATCCAATTACATATTTCGAGGTCTAATTGTAGTGTCCAACTTGTCTTAATACTTCTTGTATAGTTCTAACCATGAAAATATGTTGTTGTACGCATGTATTTGTACTTTTACGACCCAATATAATCTATATTAAATGAAACGAGGCTTTAGGTAAAAAAAAACGTTTTGTCAGAGAGTTTTAGTCCCTTATGTATTTATAGTTTGTATATCTTATGTGGTTCAATATACTTAGTTCACTATAAACAATGCTCTGATACCAATCTGTCACACCACCAAACCAGAACGGCAGAATCGTTCGAGAGCGGATGACTTCATGTAGTATCGTAACAATTGAATATGTAGTAAAGAAAGCAATACAACCATCGTATATATAATTTGAAAGTTTACATTGTAGAGAGTACTTGTTTCAAAAGAAATTACAATATGACATCAAAATGAAATTAAACTAACGCCGCAACGTCCCTTCTTCAAAAGCAGCAGTTTACCTGTATTACTGAATCCCTGAGAAATACAAGTGGTTTTGAAAGAGTAGGTCAACATTTAAGCTGGTGAGTCCATAAGTTTTTAGTGACAATGTTTATATGAAAAAGAATGAAAATGGTTTGTTGATGCTAAATGTTCCAAGAAAATCCCATATTTCTACTATAGTAGATGATAGTTTGATTGTTCCAAAACTGTAATTGTAGTAGTGCTTTTCATGCCTAAAATAATAGTTTTATGTGTAAATCGTTAAGGCATTTGAAAAGCCCCGTAAATCAATGTGTTTTTAATACTCCATGTGAGTTTTATACCCATACTATCTGACCAGGATGCCTATAACAACGTTCTTCAGGCGTTGGAAAGTTATGACGTTTGTCACCCCAGACCTGCCGGCCTAACTGTAGCTAATAGCTTAGGTGTGGGATTGTCAATCCCGTATAGATCTATACACAAGTATCACACTCCCCCTACAAGGGATTATGGTATATAATACAGGACTTAAAATGCATACTCGAAAGTACGTGAAATGTCTCACAAAATTTAGTATAAAACAGATTTACGTATGAAAATGTCCATTTATTCTTGTGTATGAGAATATCTCTTTGATGTAGTGTTCTTAGTATGTAAATGTTCATGATTTCCTCGTAAACTATACCTATTATAGTTTTTCAAAATGTATTTCGTTCGTATAGTAAACCCTAGTGTAATGCTCACTCATAAAGTATAACATGTAAAGTAACTTGACTGATCACATATACCTAATGTAAAACTGGAGCATTTGATTTGTGTATATATATATATATATATATATATATATATATATATATATATATATATATATATATATATATATATATATATAAACACATTTTATTTCCACAAGGCAAGGTGTTATTGAAAATATATATGTCAAACGAGAATACTCATGTAGTAGTTTATGAATCACATATGATTACTTAGCTAAAAAGTTTATATAGTGAATCGTTAAGTTATACACGATAATAACCGTGTGTTTTACTTCCATTCCCCCCTCCCCCCCCCCCCCCCCTTAATATTGTATAAAAAACATTTATCAAACATTTAAAAGCGTAGTTTATAGGGGTATGAACTCACTTGAAAGATCGAAGAAGGCGAGATGAAAACCGAGCAGAACTTTGACTTGAGAAAGCGGATTTTCTTGGGATTCTCGGGAATCTTGGGAGTACAAACGACCTTCGAGGCTTGATTATGAAAACCGGGGATTCGGGATATCACGTGCACAGAAAATGAGGCAAAAATGCAAGAAAGATGAGAGGAAATGAGCATTTTCCTCGGAACCCTCGCAACCCTTTTATAGGGGCTGGGAACCGCCTCGGTACGCTGGGCGTACGCGGGCGTCATGCGTGACCGCTTCCTCGACTGCCTCGGAGTTCGGATGGGACGGGGAATAGCCTCGCATAGGGGGCAACGTGGATGATCCGAGGCCTAGTCCTCGAGTACGCTGGGCGTAACTCGGATTGGCCCGGTGACTCCTCCTTCGGATAATACCGAAATTTGATTTAAAATTTATATTTTTATTATTTAGTACACTTCAAAAATTCATATCTTCTTCATACGAAGTCCGTTTTCGATGTTATTTATATCCATGCGTAGGTGAGACTACACTCTACAACTTTCGTTTAGACTCCATCGACAAATTTTGAAATTATTTTTATTATTTATTTATTAAAAGGTCGGGGTAAGAAAAGTTCGTTAGAAATCCATAACTTCTTTATCCGATGTCTGTTTTTGCCATACTTTTTACCGTTGAAAAACCATTGTCGAGACCTTCGATTCTCATTTTGGTCATTCCGGCCAAAAGTCGCTTGATCTCTGTTTCGAGTTTTTAGCTGTCATAGCTATGCCGAACTTGGAAAAATCATAACTTCGTCATACGAAGTCAGATTTGTGTTGGAATAGTGTCTAAGGCTGCAACTATATTAGGCAAGTATTTGATCCGGTTGTGCATGGTCCTTTTGGGTTGCCTTCACCATAGCAACTTGACTGGATGACTTGTAATGAGAGAAGAAATATTATTAATATATTATGAGAATAATATAAGGAGTAATGATATTATTATTTGATTAATATAAGTCATAAATTAATTAGGAATTAATTTGGTGACTTAAGGAAATTAATTAAATAGAAGGGCATAAACTGTCAATTGAATGATAGTTGTACTTTGGGCTATAATCCCTTAAGGATAAGGGGTGGACGGTTTTAGGGCTATGGATAGACCTAAAAATCGTACAAGGCTTATCATAAGGAGGATTGGATTGCTTAGGGCCTAAGTTATACAATTAGGGTTTAAGGGTGAAACCCTAGGAGCCTTACAAGTATAAATAGACCCAAGGGGTCAAGGAAATCTGTACACACTTGTCTTTGGAAGAACCCTGGCCGACTTCTTTCCCTCTCCCCTCTCTCTCTAATCATCCTCTTGCTAAGTTGGTGTTTGTAAGCCATTAGAGGAGTGACAATTGTGACTCTAAGCTCTAAGGACAAGAAGATTCAAGCAAGCCACTCAAGGTAATCTTTTTGATCTGTTGTCTTGTGTTATTATACTAGATCTATAATCAAAAGTCTTGGATACTTTGCATGTTCAATTAGAGAAACCTAGATCCAAGCATTGGGATTTGTATGTACGCATAGGAATGTTCTTATGGCTCAAACCCATTAGTGGTATCAGAGACTTGATTGGTTTCTATTGAATTGATGCATTGGTTGCTTGATTGTTGATTGCAAAATCGTTTTCTGTCCTTCTGCCTGATGAACTCGGTGAGTACCATAGTGTATTCGGAGAGTAGGCCTCAACTCGGCGAGTCCATTGTGGTACTCGGCGAGTTCGAGCGTCAGAAAGAGCTAGTTTTGGGATTTCTTGCTGTTTATCTTATGGAAACTTTCCTTTATCTTAATGGGTCAATATAAATCCGATTTTAACATATATTTGAGTATATCCTTGACCTAATTAAAGATATTTATCATTTAATTGAATAATAACTTCCTTATGTGATAATTGATTGATTATTTTAATTAAATTGGTAAATTGTTTTGCAAGAAACATTTAAATAAATCAAATAAAGTTAATTATGAGATTAAATGGTTAATTTGAATTATTTTTTATTTGATCCCTTATGTTTTGAAAAGTTTAAAACTTGTTCTCAAGTTTTGAAATTTATGTTTTGTGATTAAAAGTTTAATTTAGACAATTTAAATTTCAAACCCTAGAATTTTACAAGTTTAAAATTCAACCCTACGCTAATATAATATTACAAGATTTATATATATATATATATATATATATATATATATATATATATATATATATATATATATATATATGTATGTATGTATAATTAAAATGCTAGTCTTACCGTTAGTAGGCCTCATTCACGAAGTCGGTCTATAAGGTGGGAATAAGGTTGCGCCCTATAAAATGGCGCTTAATGGGTGTACACTCACACCCACCGCTTGCTTGATCGGTGGAGGGTCGTTAGCCGAACGGGTAGGATAGGGCAACCTCATCTCCTCATTAAAAGTATAATATTAAATACAAAGTAACTACATGTTTTTCAAAATTCCCAATCCTAGTTACTTTAGGAAAAGTGAATTGATGCAATCCCATGAAATTACACGTTGCACCCTTGCTAAGAAGTTAGTGGAGCGTGTATGGTTTACCAGCACACTAATTGGTTCTAAGCAAAGGTGGCGAAGGGTGATTCATTGTTTATCATAGTTCGATGGAGCGTGTGTAGTTTACCGACACATCGAATAGGTGATTGTTACAATGAAGGCGCCATGTAGATTTGCATGGTTATTCACACCCACTTTGTGATCCTCGGTATCCCAGTCACAAACGAGAGGGGCATATCGAGATTTAAACATGCCATTGAAAAGTTCAATGAATCTCATCGAAACCTAGGAATTCTCAATACATTTAGAACTTAAAGTTAGGTTTTTATTGTGGAGAATTAGTGAATCGTCATTCACTTACCTTCAAATTGTTTGCATGTTGGATTACGGCATCCCTTTTCTAATATGTAAATAATGTTGTTGGATACTAGCCCGAATTTTTCATATTGGGTGATAATTAGGGATTCAAATTCTAATCAATCTTTGTCCTTTCTATTTGTAGATGTTGAACTCGAACAACGCTGCTGCTAGTTCATTCACATTGATGAGCCTTTGCCAAAAGGTGACTTTAGATGGAACGAACTTTAGCGAATGGATAAGATACATTCGCACGATTGCTCGATACGAGGACAAGGAGTATGTCCTTGACGAGAAGCTCGAGAAGATCAATCCAGAAATCGCTACTCCGGCTGAAATGACTGCTTTTGAGACTCATGAACGTGATGCAACGAAGGTTCATTGCATCATGATAGCCACAATGAACACCTAATTCCAAAAGTCCTATGAGGACATGCATCCGTACGAAATGAACCAAGACTTGTTGGAGAGATACCACCAAAACGCGAGGCAGGAACGTTACGAGATCTTCACTAACATGATCTCCGCTAAAATGGGACATGGTGAATCTCTAACCGTACACTTGCAAAAGATGCAAAGATGTCACACCCCAAAACCACGAACGGCGGAAACGTTCAGGGGTGGAGGACGTCATGTACAGTATCAGAACAGTGTAATATAATAAACAAGCAACAACATCATCCATTGCATTATAAGTAAAGTTTTATACATGTGTGTTCTTTCATTGTAATAAGACACCAAAAATATACAATCAAAATAAAAGACGAGACTTGACTGCTCCGTCTTCTCAAAACCTGTTCTCTGTACCTGTCTACTGGCGACCTGAGAATACAAGTTATTTTGAAAGCGAGTATCAGCTTTAAAGCTGGTGAGATCATAAGTATATAAGTGTCATTGCTTTGTTTGTGAAAATCTGCTATGAATGCCATGAAAACCTTAAAGTGAAAATGTTGAGGTAAGTATGAAATCCCTAGAAAAACCCTTATTTTTTATAAGTATGAAATGTAGTCTTCTACCAAGACTCGAATGTTTTGTATGAATGAAGTGTAGTCTTCTACCAAGACTCGAATGTTTTGTATGAATGAAGTGTAGTCTTCTACCAAGACTCGAATGTTTTGTATGAATGAAGTGTAGTCTTCTACCAAGACTCGAATGTTTTGTATGAATGAAGTGTAGTCTTTTACCAAGACTTGAATGTTTTGTATGAATGAAGTGTAGTCTTCTACCAAGACTCGAATGTTTTGTATGAATGAAGTGTAGTCTTCTACCAAGACTTGAATGTTTTGTATGAATGAAGTGTAGTTTTTCCTTTCTATTGACTAGTACTAGAGCACTTAGTCTAACTCCTCGTTTATGTGAAAGTAATCACAAAATAAAGTAAACAGGGAAAATATAATCATGTAAGTGTTATTGTCTTGGATTACCAGGACAAACACGACATCGCTGAAGCGAAAGATAGACCCTAAGGAACATCCGAAGAGTGTCCCCTCATCCTCTATAGCAGCAGCAGGATGGAAGGAGGGTTAGTCCCTGTATCGATCTCTTGATGCAGATCGTCAACCTAATGATCCTCCGAAGATTCACATCTCATCCACTGTTGCAACAGTGGACAGAGGGATAGTTAGTCCCATCACTGACTACTAATCAAGTGACTACCTTAGACATCCGTAGACGTCATCGACCACTGGTGCTAATCAGTGAGATTCGGAATGGTAAGTCCCGCCGAAACATCCCATTGAACGGGGATAGGAAAGACAATTTACACAGTAAATACTAATAAATCATCCTCTTAGATCTAAGTTCAAGTATCCAAGGTAAGTAAATACAGGATAATGCACCTATGAAGAAGTGTCCCTGTATGGTATTCATGTAAGTGTGTTCATGTAACAGGTAAGTATATGTAAACATATTCATGTATCATATAATCCTAAGTACGTGTACTCATGTATCATGTAAGGCATTAGTATAGACTCATGAATGAACTGACTCTTGTTTGATATCTTTTGACTATCCCTATGATAGCTAACTGGAAAGTATGTGGTTGTTCAAGTAGGTTTACGCACCCTCGCAACGCCAGGGTGCGGGAAACTGAACGAAGGATGAAAACTATAATCTCTAACATATAAATGAACATATACGTATAAGTATAGTTTGATTCAAAAAGGTAAAATATACTGGTTTTGCAAGATATCTAGGGGTTTTGAACAATAATTTAAAGTGACTTGAAGTCATTATACATTTCAAAACTAATACTTCTGTTGTCCAAGTATTTTAAGATAGAAAACCATTTCATGTGACTCCTTTTGAAATATGTGAAATCTACTGAGTGAAAACACAGTTATAAAATATATAAAATTGATTTAATAACTTATTGTTTTCAACTTGTATTCCCCCCCCCCCCCATTAAAGCATTTAAAATCCTATAAAACATTGATTAAGGGGTATGAACTCACCTATAGTTGGTGATTGGAATGAACTGAACAGTATCGGATTGCTAGGTGTCAAGCGAGGACTTGTGCACACACTACGATCCTAATGAACATATAATCACACATATATGCACTCAATTAGACTCAAATACTAATTGATAATGTTTAAGACATCCTAGACATAGATAACACTTTATATAAGTGTTTTAAGCCTTAAGGACTTCATCTAAGCTATTGTGGGACAGGGTACATGAGTTTAGGGTTTCCAAAGGACCCTACAAGAGAGTTTACTCTCCATAAACCATCACACATAGAGTTTACGGTTGTAAACTCTTGAGTTTACGGCCGTAAACTCCCAAACATGTGTGTTTGGTGTGTTTTGAAGTACAAAATGCTTTCTAGAATTATTCTAACCTAGTGGCTATGTTCTTGGAAGGGTTTAAGGTCTTGAAGTACTCCAAATAGGAGCTTACGGCCTCAAGGAAATTTCCCCTTGGAGTTTACGGCCGTAAAATCCCTTGGGGTGATTCCTTGGTTGCTTTCAAGCCTCTTGCACTTGTGGGATGTGTTCTAGACTTTTAATCCTAGCATATGAAGGCATTAGGCACCACTTAGTGCCCTCTTTAGGAGTTTACGGCCCAAGAACCATGTCTTGGCCGTAAACTCACTTGTTTAAGTGATTTTGGTGTGGTTTGGTCCTTCTATTTATTGGGTTCAATTTCTTGTAAAGGGCTAGGGCGTTAGGTGTCATGAAAACACCCTTTGTGACCATTTACATCGAGTTTACGGCCTAGGAGATTTCTGGGCCTTAAACACACTTTCATTTGTGTCATTTGATGTGTTTAAGACCTTAAGCTACTTGGGAAAATAACCTAGATGCAAGCCTTAAAGTCCTTAAGTCCTCAAATCACCATTTAGGGCTAGGAAATGGAGTTTACGGCCTAAGAGAGTTCTGGGCCGTAAACTCCTAATCTTGGGTGGTTTTGTGTGTGTTTTCATGTTCCTAACATGTATACCTAATGTTCTAAGGCCTTACCCTAGCACCAATGTTAGTTTTGGCTTTGTTTCGGGAGTTTACCGCCCAAGAACACCTTGGGGAGTAAACTCCTAGATCTCATGATTTAGCCGTCTAGATCATGTTTTAAGCATCTAATATGTATTCTAACACTACTAGAAAGTGTTACTCACAATCTGGGATAAAAACCCGAAGATCTGTTAGAGAGAAAATGGCTTTTCTCTAGCTGGAATTGTGAATAATGAATTAATTTAATTCAGAAAACTATTTATAGTCCTGAAATATTTTGACAGAAAATATTTTTCTTCTCGAACTTGGACTGTAACATTTTGAAACTTGAAATGTTGAAATTTCACAAACCCAGGAGAATCCACTCTCCTGATATGTCCTAAAGTGTAAAACCTAATGTACACTAACTTGTTCGGAAAAGTCTAAAAATCACTGAAATTGGACTGACTTCTATTGAATAGATATTGTTCGTACAAATGGAAATTTCGGGTTGTCACAAAAGGTATGTCGATCGCCTTCGCAAGTTGAATGTCGACTTTGGGGAAGACTTGGCTATCAACATGGTCCTTCACTCCTTGCCTCCGTGTTACAACCAATTTAGGATGACCTACCACATGAACAAGGAAGAGGTCACCCTAAGTAAGCTCCAAGGTCTCCTTAGGGTTGCTGAGAGCAACCTCAAGGACAAGTTTGTTGCACCTACTCCCAATCCACCCACTGCTCCTGTTTTGGCCATTGGGCAAGGAAGAGGCAAGAAGAGGAAGGCTCCGTCTAAGAGCCATCGCAAGGGAAAGTCCCGATATGGTTCGTCTTCTAGTGGGACCAAAGTTGATCACTCTAAGCCTAACCATAACCCAAACGAGGCAGAGTGTCACCATTGCCACAAAATAGGGCATTGGAAGAGAAGCTGCCCAGACTACCTGCAAGCCATCAGGGAAGGAAAGATCAAGCCGTCTTTCGCAGGTATATACACAATTAAATCTAATGAATCATCTCATACTATTTATTGGGTCCTCGATACCAGGTGTGGTTACCACATTAGTTCTAAATTGTAGAGACTAAGAAGAAATAGGGATGTGGAGCATGGAAGAATAAATCTAATCATGGGGAACAGAAGATCATCGCCTGTGACCAAGATTGGAGTGTATTCTCTAGTGCTTAGGAATGGTTTATGTTTAGATTTGAATAATTGTTTCTATTCACCAGAAATGGCAAGAAACATCATTTCATTTCATGGTTTGTTTAGACAAGTATTTAAATTTTCTTTTAATAATGAGAATGGTTCTATTTGTGCTTATCTAAATGGTGTCTTATATTTTGAAGCAATACCATATAATGGAATTTATGAAACTGTTATGATTGTAGATAACCTTGGAAATGATGTTTTATGCATGGATTCTTCCAATAGTATGGATAAAGCATCGTGGTGGCATTGTCGTCTTGGACATGTCAACAAGAAGCGCATAGCCCAACTCCAAAATGATGGAGTGTTGGAATCATTCGACCTTAGGGAAGATGACACATGCGAGTCTTGTTTACTTGGAAAGATGACCAAGTCACCCTTCACTAGCACATATGAAAGGGGTGAGGGTTTATTGAACCTCATACATACCGATGTATGTGGACCCTTTAGATCAACCACAAAGGATGGGAACCGCTTCTATGTGACTTTTACCGATGACTATAGTAGATATGGGTATATCTACTTGATCAAGCAAAAGTCATAAACGTTTGAAAAGTTCAAAGAGTTCAAGAATGAAGTGGAGAATCAATTGGGCAGGAAAATCAAGAGGCTTCGATCTGATCGAGGAGGAGAGTACCTACGTCTTGAATTCAACGACTATCTCAAGGAGTGTGGAATCGTTTCACAATTAACGCCACCTAGGACACCGCAGTTGAATGGTGTGGCAGAAAGGCGTAATCGAACCTTGTTAGACATGGTCCGCTCTATGATGAGTCATGCTTCACTACCTATCTCATTCTGGGGGTATGCCTTAGAGACTGCCGCCCATATCCTTAAACGAGTCCCTACTAAGAAGGTTGGGAAAACACTTCATGAAATGTGGACAGGGAAGGCTCCCTCGTTAGCACATATCAAGGTTTGGAATTGCGAGGATTTCGTAAGATGAGATACTCACGACAAGCTCGAACCTCGTAGTGAGCGATGTATTTTCATCGGCTACCCACAGAAATCCTTTGGATATCTCTTCTATAGACAGAAGGACAATGTTGTCTTCGTTGCGAGGAGAGGAGTTTTCCAAGAGCGAGAAATCATAAGCCAAGGAGACAGTGGGAGGCAAATCGAGCTTGAAGAGATTCAAGAATCAATTGATGAAGGAGCCTCTACCGCTAGTGCTTAACCCTAGGAGGAAACTCCGGTTGAACCGATTGACGAGTCCTTACCTTTTAGACGTACTAAAAGAGTTAAAGTTCAACTCCAGTTTTATGGTTTTCATATTACTACCGAAGGGGACACGTATATTATTGATGGTACACTAATAAATCTAGATGAACCTAATAGCTATAAGGAAGCCATGGCAGGCTCGGAGTCTGCGAAATGGAAAGAGGCAATGGACAGCAAGATCCAATCCACGTATGACAACCAAGTTTCGAATTTGGTTGATAATGTGCCCGGACGTAAGACTGTTGGGTGCAAATGGATCTTCAAGAAGAAGACCGATGTGGATGGAAACGTACACACATATAGGGCGCGATTGGTTGCGAAGGGCTTTACTCAAACTCCTGGAGTTGACTATGATGAGACCTTCTCACCAGTTGCAAAGATAAAGTCTATTAGAGTGATGCTAGCTATTGCCGCATTTCATGATTATGAGATTTGGCAAATGGATGTCAAGACCGCTTTCCTTAATGGAAAGTTCGCTGAGGATGTTTACATGGCTTAGCCAGAGGGTTTTGTTGATCCGAAGCATCCAAATAGAGTGTGTAAACTTGAGAAGTCAATTTATGGACTTAAGCAAGCGTCTCGCAGATGGAATCTTTGCTTCGATGAGAAAGTCAAAGAGTTTGGATTTGTACGAGGCGAAGATGAATCATGTGTATATGTCAAAACCAGTGGGAGTATAGTCAACTTCCTCGTTCTGTATGTCGATGACATACTACTCATAGGAAACGGCATCCCGACACTGCAGGAGGTTAAGTCCTGGCTCGGGAAGTGCTTCGCTATGAAGAACCTCGGAGAGGCTTCCTATATTTTAGGAATAAGGATAGTGAGAGAACGAAGTAAGAGACTAATAGGACTTAGTCAGAACACTTACTTAGATAAAGTACTAAAACATTTTAGTATGGCAAATTCGAAGAAGGGAGAATTACCGATGCAAAGTAATGCCAAGTTGAGTAAGACTCGAAGTCCGAGTATCGAAGCAGAAATAGCAAAAATGAGCCGAGTACCATACGCTTCCGCAGTTGGCTCAATCATCTATGCTATGACTTGTACTCGCCCTGATGTAGCCTTTGCTTTGAGCATGGTTAGTAGATATCAAGGGAACCCTGGCAGAGCCCATTGGATTGCAGTCAAGAATATCCTTAAGTACCTTCAGAGGACCAAGGAATGGTTTTTAGTCTTCGGGGGGAGTGATCACTTGAAGGTGCGAGGGTATAATGATGCCATCTTTCGGATCGACAGGGACAACTACCGTTCGCATTCAGGCTGGGTCTTTACCCTGAATGGAGGAGCAGTAACTTGGAAAAGTTCCAAGCAGGAAACCGTAGCTGATTCAACGTGCGAATCAGAGTACATCGCAGTGAGCGAAGCGTCGAAGGAGGCAATATGGTTGAAGAACTTCATCAGTGATCTTGGAGTTGTACCTGCCATAAAGGAGCCTATGGGAATTTTCTATGATAATGACGGAGCGGTTGCCTTGACCAATGAACCGAGGGATCATGGTAGATCTCGTCATATCGACAGAAAGTATCATTTCATTAGACATCGAGTACAAGAAGGACACCTCATGGTTAGGAGGATATCATCAGAATATAACCCAGCAGATCTACTTACGAAGGGACTGAGTAGGGTTAAGCATTTGCAGCATGCTAGGAGTATTAGACTGAAAGATGATATTAGATTAGATTAGATAGTTTTAGAAACTTGTAATAGATAAATGTAGTTAACATTTGATGATTAAATAAAGGAGTATTATTTATAAGTAATGTTACTGTCTTATTTTAATTGTTTAACTATTGTTTCACTTTGCATGTTTTGACTTCCAGAATAATTGAGTTTATTAAGAATAATCGAATTATTCGAATTGTCCACAATTGTTCATATGTTGGAAGTACGTATGAATGAAGATTGTCATGAACTGGTGTGTAGATTGTCTGAATGGTATTAGACATAGCAAAAGGTTGCTGCAACGTTCATGAGTGCTTATGAACTAGTTTTGAGCATTGGAACAAACCCGCACTTGCTGGAATCACCTTATGGAATGTGATAAAAAGAGTGATCGCATGACGATAATATCATATGGTCTTAAAACCTAGATATATGGTTTATTATTTGTTAATTGGTTGTACATTGATAATGCGTAACCGCATCAGTAAATTGATGTTATAAAATGCATTGTTGTGTATAATTGATTAATGAATAAGTAAATGCATATAAGTCGAAGTTTATTTGTTACTTTTATCCTAAGAGGGTAAAAGCGATATCTCGGCCGCTCGATGATTTGATTTGACTTATGTGTCGAGCCCGATCAGAACTGAATTGATGTGATCGATTAAGTTCTATGTCAAGTGAATCTGAGATCGAGAAACCAAATGCTAGACAATTGGTTCCATATAAATGTATGCATGATATCTGAATAGATGACTATACGATCCCTTATCTAAAGGACATGATTGATAAGATCAGAGTTTGACAGCATCTTTGAGAGCTACGATTGCTAATTGGAATATTCTTATATATATAGTTACTAGACTTATCCAAGTGGGAGACTGTTGGAATAGTGTCGAAGGCTGCAACTACATTAGGCAAGTGTTTGACCCGGTTGTGCATGGTCCTTTTGGTTTGCCTTCACCATACCAACTTGACAGGATGATTTGTAATGAGAAAAGAAATATTATTAATATATTATGAGAATAATATAAGGAGAAATAATATTATTATTTGATTAATATAAGTCATAAATTAATTAGGAATTAATTTGGTGACTTAAGGAAATTAATTAAATAAAAGGGCATATACTGTCAATTGAATGATAATTGTACTTTGGGCTATAATGCCTTAAGGATATGAGGTGGACGGTTCTAGGGCTTTAGATAGACCTAAAAATCATCCAAGGCTTATCATAAGGAGGATTGGATTGCTTAGGGCCTAAGTTATCCAATTAGGGTTTAAGGGTGAAACCCTAGGAGCCTTACAAGTATAAATAGACCCAAGGGGTCAAGGAAATCGGTACACACTTGTCTTTGCAAGAACCCTGGCCGACTTCTTACCCTCTCCCCTCACTCTCTAATCATCCTCTTGCTAAGTTGGTGTTTGTAAGCCATTAGAGGAGTGACAATTGTGACCCTAAGCTCTAAGGAGAAGAAGATTCAAGCAAGAAACTCAAGGTAATATTTTAGATCTATTTTCTTGTGTTATTATACTAGATCTATAATCAAAAGGCTTGGATACTTTGCATGTTCAATTAGAGAAACCTAGATCCAAGCATTAGGGTTTGTATCTGCACATAGGAATGTTCTTATGGCTCAAACCCATCAATTTGGACGTTCTTTTTATGTACGATCACAGTTTAATGATATCTAACATAGTAGGTAACCAAATAGAGACTTTTGTACATTTTTATTTTCAAAGATAATTTCATTATTTTCAAAAGTGGTTACAATACTTGTCTTTTTAAGTCATTACATAGAATCGAAATATCGGGTTGTCACACCAAAAACGTGAGGTGAATCTACTATCTCTATCTGAGATGATAGAAACTGGCACTCCATGGTGTCTCACAATTTCCTTGATGTATAACCTCATCAACCTCTCCATCTGGTAGGATTCCTTTATTAGTAGGAAATGAGCGGATTTCGTCAATATGTTGACTAGTACCCATATGGTGTCCATTCCATCTGTTGACTTGGGTAATTTAGTCACAAAGTCCATACTAATCCTTTCCCATTTCCACTTGGGAATTATTGGTTGCTGTAATAATACCGAGGGCTTCTGATATTCCACCTTTACTTTAGCGCAAGTAATGCATTTGCTAACATAGGTGACAATCTCTGCCTTCATGTTGGGCCACCAATAGTGTTGTTTAACATCCAAGTACATCTTGTCTAAACCTGGATGGATGGAGTATCGCGTCTTGTGGGCTTCGTTCATGACTACTTGTCTGAATCCCCTAAGTTAAGGGACCCAAATGCAGTTCATGAAGTAATATGTTCTGTATTCCTTCACTTCAAAGTTCTTCTCCATTCCATGCAATGCTTTGCTTGTTTTATTTTCTGCCTTCATGGCATCGAACTGGGCTGTTTTTATTTGCGAGGTCAGGTGGGATTGGATGGTTATCGAGAGAGTTTTCACACGATGATTCGAGTATTCTTTCCGACTCAAGGCATCAGCTACCACATTTGCCTTGCATGGGTGGTACTTGATTTCACACTCGTAATCGTTTAGTAGCTCAACCCATCTTCGTTGCCTCATGTTCAACTCTTTTTGATTTAAGATGTGTTGGAGGCTCTTTTGGTTCGTAAAAATGGTGCACTTTGTACCATAAAGGTAGTGCCTCCAAATTTTCAAGGCGAAGACCACAGCTCCCAATTCCAGATCTTGGGTAGTATAATACACTTCATGTGTCTTTAGTTGTCGGGAGGCATAAGCTATCACCTTCCCACGCTGCATGAGTACACAGCCTAAACCCTGATTCGATGCGTCGCAGTAAACTACGAAGACTTCTATTCCCTCTGGTAGCGATAGTACCGGTGCACTGCAGAGTGCTTCCTTCAGAGTTCGGAATGCAGCTTCTTGCTTATCTGTCCGTTCGAAGAGTATGCCTTTTTGTTTAAGCATGGTTAGTGGCTTGGCTGTCTTAGTGAAGTTCTGGATGAACCTTCTATAATAGCCTGCGAGACCTAAAAATTGGCGAACATCTGTGGGTGTTGTTGGGACTGCCCATCCTTCGATGGCTTTGACCTTAGAAGGATCCACGTGTATCCCTTCTTGACTAACAACATGACCCAAAAAGTTCACACTACGGAGCCAGAACTCACACTTAGAGAGTTTTGCTTATAGCTTCTCGGTTTGCACGATTTCCAGGATTTGTCGGAGATGTTGATCATGATCTTCTCCGCTTCGAGAGTAAACTAGAATGTCGTCAATGAAAACGATGACAAAGTTGTCGAGGAATGGTCGGCAGATTCGATTCATTAGGTCCATGAATGCGGCAGGGGCATTCATTAGACCGAAGGGCATTGCGACAAATTCATAATGTCCATAACGAGTTCGAAAAGCAGTTTTGGGGATATCCTCTTCCCGGACCTTGAGTTGATGGTACCCAGATCGCATATCTATCTTAGAGAAGTAGCTTGTGCCTTAAAGTTTGTCAAATAGATCGTCGATTCGCGGGAGTGGATAGCGATTTTTGACAGTGATCTTATTTAGTTCCCTATAGTCAATGCACATCCTAAAAGATCCATCTTTCTTCTTAACAAAGAGAACTGGAGCTCCCCATGGTGAGAAACTGGATCGGATGAATCCTTTGTCCAAAATTTTACTGAGTTGACTAGACGATTCTTACATCTCTGCAGGAGCCAATCTGTAAGGCGATTTGCCGATGGGAGTAGCTCCTGGCACAAGGTCAATTCGAAACTCGACTTGTCTTTCTGGGGGTATCTCCAGAAGATCTTCAGGAAAGACATCTGGGAACTCACAAGCTACTGGAATGTCTTGAATGTTGACCTCTTCCTTGGATTTATCCTCTATATGAGCTTGAAACGTTAAGTCCTTCTTTCGTAGATAATTTTGTGCCTTAACGCACGAGATAAGACGAAGGTTTGTGCTAGGTTTGTCTCCGTAAATAACTAGCATTTCGTGCTTTGGAAGGTGAAGGCGAACGGCCTTCTCGTGACACATAATCTCAGGATAGTGGGGGCTTAACCAATCTATGCCGATAATCACATCAAAACTCCTAATGGAAACAGGCATTAAGTTTATCCGAAAGACATGTTGGTTTAAGGCTAGGGTACATCCGATATAGATTTCCCCAGTGGATTTTGTTTTCCCATTGGCCATTTCCACCGTAAAGGTTTCATTGAGCTTCTGGGGTTGTTGTTTTAACACGTGCTTAAATTTATTGTTCACAAAACTTCGTTCTGCTCCGGTATCAAATAGGATGCATGCGTAAGTGTGGTTTAGGAGAAACGTACCAGTGACAACAGCAGGATCCTGAACCGCTTCTCCCTGACCCATGGTCAGCACTCTTTATGTTCCTCCATTCCCGGGGTTGTTGTTGTTGGGGCAATTTCGACGGAAATGCCCAGTCCTTCCTCATCCATAGCAGGTGTGGCTCGGTCCTGCATTGTTGCCGCTGTTGATGGTGTTGTTGTTGTTGTTGCGGTTGTTGCTATTGTTGTTTCCTTGCTACTGATTTTGGGGAGGATAGGTCCTGCAATATTTTGTTGTGTGACCCTTTCGATTGTAGCTGGTGCAATGCATCTCTCTGCATTCTCCGTTATGATGGAGACTGCACTTGTTGTACTTTGGAAGAGTTCCAGAATACTGTCTAGGAGCACTTGGAGCAGCTGAGACTGGAGCATGTGGTGCGGAGAGAACTTGGGTGGTTGCAACATTGACTGTCACTGTTTGTTGCTTCTTAGATGATTCCGAGCCTTGAAGTCCCTTCTTCTTGTTGTTCTTTCCTTTCTTGTTGTCACTTTCCTTCTTACCTTCAGCCTCCACCGGCTTCTCACCCTTGTTGTTGTTGTGGTCGTACAGTTTCTTGGCCAATCTCTTGGCACTGTCAAAGGTTTCCGGATTTGCAACTATCACATTTCCTTAGATTGGGGAGGTTAGTCCCCATATGAATCGTTCGATTTTCTTTCCCTCCAAAGCGATCATGCCAGGGCACAACAAAGACAGTTCTCTAAACCTCGATATATATGCGTCAATGTCAGAATTTCAGATGGTGAGATTCCACAGCTCTTGTTCCATCTTCTGGATTTCGTCTTGTGGGCAGTACTTGGCTATCATCATTTCTTTCATCTTTGCCCATGGCATAGAGTTGGCTACAGGAAGAGTCATGGCTTCTACATATCCGTTCCACCAAGTGAGAGCTTGGTCAACGAAAGTGCATGCGGAAAACTTCACCTTCATCTCCTCACGGCATTCGCATATCTCGAACACCGATTCCACCTTCTCAATCCATCTTTTCAGGGTTAACATTCCCCCAGTGCCATTAAAGGTTCGTGGCTTGGCATTGGTGAAATCTTTGTAGGAGCATGTCTTGGTAGGTCCTTGATTTATACCGTTGTTCGAACTTCCAGCCCCTTTTCCATTGACTCCTCCATTGTTCCCTTGGTGAATTTATGCCGTTGTTGTGGTGACCGCAGCAGATACAGCCGCTTGGAATGCAGCTGAGTTGACTTCGGGTGGGGTTGGCCCAGGGTTTCTGCGGGTTGGTCGTTGAGGCATCTTTTGGTCAAG
This sequence comes from Lactuca sativa, assembly GCF_002870075.4. Taxonomy (NCBI): domain Eukaryota; kingdom Viridiplantae; phylum Streptophyta; class Magnoliopsida; order Asterales; family Asteraceae; genus Lactuca; species Lactuca sativa. The sequence continues at coordinate 155,535,867 of NC_056627.2, read as the reverse complement.
GTACGGAAAGATGTTGAGTGTCTATGGTTTTTGTGAGATTGTGGTCATATAAACTAGGTGTGTGGCACGAACTTAAGTAATTTCACAAATTAGCATACAATCATGGATATATAACACATAGCAGATTACAACATCACAGTAGAACACATAAAATTTTCCATTAATATTATCCGCACTTTGATACATGAAAATTTGCTCGAAAGAGCATACATAAACGATGCAAGTTCGGCAGCGTAATGACTTTATGAGTAGTGTAATCACTTAAACATAGAGTCGATGGTACATAGCATAGATCGTAGTACTAGTAAGGTAAGTCTACTCCTAACACTCTATGGAGCGCCCTATGACTGCAACGAGGTCATATACCGAAGTGCTGTGCCAACAATTGGGCCATCTCAGTCATTTCTCCAATGACTTCACCCCTCTCCTGCTTAGCTCGCACTGCTCGTGCTTCCATCGCGAATAGTTGTTCCTGTAGAGCAGCAATCTCAGCTTCTGGAGAGCGATTCTCCCTTGCGGGATTCCCTGGTGGGGCGGGGTGGTCCTGCTGCGCCTCGCTGACAGGTGATGTGGCAGAGTCCTCGACGGAGTCTTGTTCTTCCTCCATGTCGTCATCGGTCCCAAAAAACTCGTAGTTTGAGTCTGTGTACTCTTCAGGCCCCATGTCATGTGCTCCCCCTGATCTCCCTCAGGCTCATCTTTGATCATCCCGTGAGCCACTAAGACCTGATGAAACTGAATGCCCTGGTGCTCCCCCTTCCATGGTGATTGAGAGGAGGTATACGAATAAACTATCATAACTCCTAAGACGTTTTAATTATTGTATAAATTGAGTTGATGTTCTTTTCTTGGTGATGAAGGGGTATGTTTTTAGGTTTACCTACCATCGTGGTTTCCTCGGGGCATGCAATAGTTGTATCTCAGAGGAAATGTAGTTGATCAGGCTACATTCACTCCTTAATATGACTATGAACACTCCGGGCTTAACCAAGATGCTAGCATTATCTTATTTGATTTGGTATTATGTTATTTTTTTTCCTGTGTCTTACGAGTAGGGTGTTTTATCGTTGTGTTTTATTTGTTTTGTTTTGTTCAGAGTTGTTTTGTCCCTTTTTGGTTTATAGTTGCATATCAATGTGTGGTTAGATATGCTAGTTCACTATAAACAAAGCTCTGATACCAACCTGTCACACCCCCGAACCAGACGGCGGAAACGTCTGAGGGCTCGTGTGACTTAAATTGAATATCATCACAATGAATATACATGAATCATAACATAAACATCACCATGCATCAATATATTACAACTGATATTGTTTACATCCAGTACATTTTTTTAAATATTACACATTCATAACATAAATTGTTTGAGAGTTTTCAAAAACATAACATCCTAACATTACTTGATATTACCCTTCCGCTTACCTGTTACCTGAGAATACAAGTTATTTTGGAAAACGTCAACATATGAAATGTTGGTATGTTCATAAGTAATCTTGTCATAAATGATTTGTGTAGTTTGTAAAACCCATAAAATCTGATATATTCTTAAAAAGGCAATAGTTTTTCAAAGTGTGAAGATCCATAAGTTGATGCACGAATGATTATAAAACATGTATATAAAAGGGAGTTTTGTATTATAGTTATAGAAATTACAAGCGAGTGGTGTTGATTTCCTCGAAAAGCCCGATGTTTTCCGATAACGCAAGATATACTTGTTTACGAATTGCTTTACCGCTACAACGAATGATTATTGTTTACTCTTCCTTGATTACTCGGGTGGTGTTGGATTAATTAAGGGTTGTGATTCGTTATAATCATGCATAAATAATGACTAGATATAACTACAGTTTATGAACGATCCTTAGAGGCGTCGCCCGTTATCACTCACTTAATCCAAACAACCTTGATTACTATTGATTAACAACCTGAATCTGTTTACTTTGATTACTCTTAAGCCTAGCAAACGAGGAGAAGAGGAGTACGAAGTCCTGCTACTTCCGTGAGTTATTTTAGGCTATCGGGGATGCGAAAGACATGTTGGCCCATGTCGCATTTGATTTCTTTGACCTTACTGGCAATACTAATGGATCACTAGGGCCCAATAGTACTTAAAAGTCATTGAAGGCCCCTTTATATGGAATTATGTCATAGAAGGCCCAATAACATATAATCATTATCCCCTTGGGTCCAAAGATCATGTTAATGGACTTCAAGGTCCAACAAGCATGATTTGAGACTTTCAGCCCAAGGTTTTTGGAATGTTTACTTGTCTTAGGCATTGTATAATTGCTGGAGGGTTTGATTGAACGATTTGTTATTTTTGTATCGACTCGAGACCGAGCGATTTGTTTATAACGATATTTGGAGTTATACGTGTATTTGTCTTTCGATTTTTTTGTAAGCCGTAGATTAGTATTTTTGACTCAATATTTTATAAATAAAATCATTGGTTTAAAAATAGTGGTTTGACCTTTTCAGCCCCTTTCTTTTTATAAAATAACAATTTTAGTCCTTTATATAAAAGAAAAGTCATTTTAAGCCCTTAAAATATTTTCTTGACACTTTTACATCATATACTTCTTTAAATGATATTTTTAACTCAAGACTTATTCTTTGGCAGTTTCAGCCGTTCCAGAATAGTATATTTTTCGGTTAAAACCCAAATTTTTGCAATTTTTACAATTTTGACCCAAAATCCAAAAACTTTACATTTTTGATCATTTTTGGTAAATAAAAGCATTTTAACCCATGAAATAGCTTTATCACACTTTTTATCCCCTGTTTTGAAGAAATTACAATTTCAGCCCTTTTAATTTCATAATTTTTGCTACTTTGGGCTTTTTGGGCCGAGAAGCCCAAAAATTAGCCCATTAAGCTAATATTTACATTTTAGGTCCTTTGAAGAGCATTATTGGCATAAAAGCATTAATTTTTATGTTTTGACTCTTTTGACCCTCAAGAAAACCGTGAATAGCAACTTTTCACCCAACTTTTGTTTATTTGACAATTTAAACCCAAAAATGAGTTTTATGTTGAAATGTTTTTATAATAACCTTAGCGATTAATATTTTGACTTTTTTAGTGTAATATAACTTGGATTATGTTTGATTTACTCCTTATAGCATAGATCTCGAGATTTCTCCCCCTTTTGGTTAAATATTTTCCATAGCATACACATACACATAGATCTACACATTTTACTTGTATTCTCCCCCATAAAACTTGTAAAAACCGAAAAGAGAGGGGGTATGAAGCTCACCTTGAGTTTGTTGTTTTTGATTTAGAAGGAAGAAATGAAGAAAACTTGATCCTAGCAAACCTTCTTAGAAGATCTCGAACTTAAGGAGTTTTCTAGGAGTATGATCACCAAAAACTTGTTTAGAATGAGTGATCTTACATGAGAGAGGAGTTTTATAACTTAGACACGTGAAAACTTACCAAAGGATGATAATTATCTTGTGAAATCCTCTTGAAACACAAGCAAAATTTCGAGATTTTTGGATGAAGAAGAATGGATGAGTCTTGAGTGATTTAGAGAGAGTTTTGTTGTAATGTGTGTGTGTGTTTGGGAGGCTCTCGGCTGAGTAGAAGAAAGAGAGAAGAAGAGAAGTGAGTGATATGATGGTTTCTTGGAGATTTGAGTTAGTGCACGGAGAACCAAAATGTAATAAGGAGGTGGCAATGGAAAGTCAACTCCTCCCTCCTTTGTGTAGTTGGGCCGAGAAGAGGAGAAAGGAAGAAAGAAAATTGGGCCTTGTATGCTTAAGCCCATATTATGATTCAATTAGAAAATTTTTGGCCCAAAATAAATCAAGGGGTGATTTTTATGATCCATTAGGGCTAATTAGATTTTTTATGGCCCATTAATTCCCATCTAAGGTAAACTAGTTCATTTTAGGCTTATAAGGCCCAAAATATTAAGTTTCATGTATATGGGTCCAATTAGAGCCCATTTAAGAGTTCTATGCCCAAAAAAAATCAAATTGGAAACTTTTTGGTCCAATAGGCCCAATAGGAAATTCCTAGTCCAAAATGGACTTAAACTGGGTTTTTTAGGGTTTCCAAATCTTTTTTGATTAGTTGTATTGCTTGTATAAAGTGTTTGATGGAAGTTTTGTTGTTATTGAATAAGCATCATACGTGCTTTCACATTTTTGGTTTACAAATGTTATCATTGTGTGTTGTTACCGGCATCCAAATTCCTAGTTGTGACAAAATAACACTTAAGGTTGGTTAATATATTATAAGTTCTAATATATTAATAAGATTAATTAATTAGTATTGATCAAGAATTAATCTAGTATTAATTAAGTGATCAAAAGAAGACTTATTAAATATATGGGTTGATTGTGTAATCATCTATACTTATATAGTGGGCTAATGGTCCATGGATTGTCAAGTTAGGCTAAAACCCATAAGATGCTCCATGGATGCTCCATGGTGTATTTGTACCCATGGATCATGGAAATGAAAGGACATGACAATTAGGGTTTACATGGTGTAACCCTAACTATATAATGATCTTATTCTTGGAGAAAATCGGCCACTATGGGTGAGAAAGAAGGGCTAGTCGATTTCATGAAGTGTGAATGTTCTCTCAAGTTATTCCAAGTGTATTTGGTATTGTGTGAACCATTTGAGGTGTCACACTTGGGGCACTAGGCACTGAAGCTTCATGAAAACATTCTACATCAAAGAGGTATGTATTTCTAACTTGAGATACTCATTTGAATCAATGTTATTATGCTAGTTAGGATGAATACCTTGGAAAGTTCATATTTGCATGTATAATAGAGAAAACATAGATCCAAGGTATTTAGGGTTGCATGTACACTTAGGAGTGTTAGAATGCTCAAAACCCAACACCTTCATCTTGACGAAAAAAACTGTTGTTACCCATGGCGAACTGCTCGTTCTGGTAAACTGCTTGCACAACAACTCCTGAAGCTGAGAGGACAACTCATGCATCTTAGGGGATGCCAAGCGATATGACGCCTTAGCAATAGGGTCCGCACCCGGAACTAAATCAATCATGAAATCAACCTTCCTCTCTAGAGGCACACAAGAAAACTCATCTGTAAACACATCAGCAAAATCCCTAACCACAGGCATCCCTAAAATCAAAAACCTGCTTCTATACTCATGTAACGACCACATAAGTAGGATAACCCATACACGCAATGCTAAATATACTGTCAAGCTCTGGCAGGAGAAAAAAAGGCTGATCCCAATCAGGTACCCTTTAAAAAAATAACCCGTTCTCCTCTCCTTGGGGTTCAAATTGTCACCTGTTGACCCTCGCAATCGATCATAGCCCCAAATTTACTCAACCAGTCCATCCCTACAATCACACATACGTATCCCATGGGAATATGGATCAGATCAATAGAGTAAGGCACCCTAAAAGTCTCCAAAACACAATCCCGGAAAACACCCGAATGCAGAAATCCCAAGTTCATTGGTGATAGAAACCTGCAACGGACAGTCAAACTCTCCAAGGGTCATCTCGAAACCCCTACTGAAAGACTGCGATACAAAGGACCGACTCGTGCCCGAGTCGAATAACAAATGAGCAGGGCACAAAATTCACTAAGAAGATACCTATCAGAAGCATAAACGTAACTATACCACAAAAATGATTGACAAAATGATAACTGGAAACATACCAGAAACGACATCCAGCGCCGCCCTGGCCTCCTCTATTGTGAGATGGAAAGCGCGGCCTCGAGTCCTCGGAGCTCCACCCGACCCTGATGCCCATTTGTGATCCTCAGCGTAGTTGGTGCTGGAGCCTGCGCCAGTCCCACAGTGATCAAAGGACAGTTGGCCTTAATATGGCCAATCTGCTCATAATGATAACAGATCCCGGTGGTCGATATATAGACCTGCCGGTGGAAATCCATGGCATAATGCCCCTCCTTGCCAGATTTCTGACACTCAAAAGAAGATCAACAAGAACCCTCATGAACCTTGCTGCACTTTCCACAACTACAACCCTTTTAACCCCTAGATCTCCCATCAGCAGCCTTGAACCGCTTCGTTGCAGTCTGCGTCCGCACTGGAGCTTGCCTCCTTCCCTTAGCTTAGAGCACCATCTAAATCTCCCACCTCCTCGCAGCCTCTTAAAGCTACATAAATGTACCATGATGTTGAGTGGACACAAAATGGCGGATGTCCGTCTTGAGCATGTTTAAGTACCGGGTCATCTAAGCTTGCTTGAAAGCAGCAAACTCAGGACAAAATAGAGCTCTTTCAATAAACATTTTGGTGATCTCAGTCACTGACTCAGTCCCCTGTCTCAAGTCAAAATATTCTTGGTTAAGCCTCTCCCTCTCTACCAAAGGAACATATCTCATTCAAATCAGTCACTAATTTCCATCGGTCCTTGGCTCTTGACCGAAGAAGGTTTAGTGCACACTTAACCTTTTGGTCAACAGGGCAGGAGCACGTAAAGAAACACCCCTCAACATCAGATAACCACCTCATCTCAATGATCAGATCCTGGACTACATTGAACATCGGAGGCTTCGTATTAACGAAGTATAGGTACTGGAAGGCCCTCTCTCCACAAACCCAATTGGTTGTAACAATCGCGGTAGCACCAACAATGGTAGCCTCAGAAAGAGCTGTGTAACAATCGTCTAAAAGCTCAATCATGGTGGTCTTGATAGACCCAAAAAAACTCTGGTATAGATCTTCAGAAAAAAGTAACAACCTCAGTAGAAATCAACTCCCTAATTTGATCCTTAGTCAACCCTGGCCTATCTTGGCCACCCGATCTGGCTCCTGAACCTGCTCCCCTCATGAGCAACATACTTAAAATAAACTAGAAAGTATCAGAAAAAACACATTCATACCATATGAGCTATTCTATTTAATAGAACCCTAGGGGCTGTGACTTCCCTTCTACGCGTACGGGTGTTGTGCTTCCGTTAGTACATGCCCATACTACCCTCCACACCTTCTCGTATTTGTTTTATAAGATCACCACAACAACCCTAACATCACAAACTGGAATACACATACAACCTATTCTCACTCCCTAGAGAAAATCTTGGAAGTCCTCAATTGGCCGTCTGATTACACATAACCCATCCATTAAACCTCCACCAACCCTGCAGCACTTGTGTATGCTAATCATACATAGCAGCGAATCCTATAGACAATCGAGTATGTGATTCTACCCTAAGCCCTTCATCAAACAAGAATGGGAAATAAGGCCAAACCGCACATTCTTATCTTATAGAATCTTACTTATGTACAACTATGATGCATACACTAGGCAACTACATTAATGATGTCAATTCCACACAAGAAAGAATCCTAGGATATAAGGCATCACATATCAAGCAATTCTATCATGAAATTCCTGAAGATCCCTAGCCTACCACTAGTATGTTGTTCTAACATAAACATAATATCAAATAACAGTGTGTTTAACTTGGGTATATTTTCTTGCCCTGGATAATCGTGCAAATCGCATCCTTCCTTAGTTACTTTTGGAAACAAATTTGAAAACCATTTAAAATTTTTTGTTGTTCCCTAGTTTGAGTCCGGATTCATACGAATGTTCATCCAATTCTCTCAAACCATCACTCTGACACTAACTCATAACATTCAAAAATCAAAGAAATTTAAAACTTTTAAAATTGACCATCAACTAATATTGTTTACAAAATGAGTCATTATTTCAAAAGCATTATTCAAAATCAGAGTTTTCCCAAGATCCGGTGACATGAAACAGGAAGATGTGCACGATCACACCTTCACTTTCCCACGATCCTCAGATGTACCTGAAACAAAAAAACTAAAATAGTAAACCAAAGCTTAGCGAGTTTCACCAAAGTACCAACACACACCACAAAACTAACAAATCATGAAATATTAAGCCTTCAGCATGACAGGACCGCCTCGTAGGGCCTACAACCTATCTAGACCACTTTACGAGTCTCCGACATGACTAGACAGCCTCGTAGGGCCTACAACCTATCCTGACCGCTCTACAGGCTTCCAGCCTGACTCGATTGCCACGTAGCCTACAGCCTATCGTCCCCAGGTGTCTTGGCTTTTAGCACAAATCAGGATTGCCTCAACCCAAACACAACATGTAGACATATGTAACAGAAAAACATAAACAAAAAATCAACAATTACAGGTAATCATACAGAACTACTAATCAGTCATATACCAATATAACACTATCCTATAACTAGGACACATAATCAAGTGGGTTGACATTGGTGCCTTCGACCCACGGGTAAAATGAGGAAAACTTACCTTTCAATCTGATCGCACGTTGAACAAACCTCTACTCCAAAAACAGGCTCTACCCGACACCTATTATACAAAATATTACCCAACTAAAATTAATATCAATTTCCCAAAATACACTTGGTCAAAATCAACAAAACCAATCTAGTTAACCCAACCGAGTCCACCCAGACCTTCGTATGGAGGGCGTACTAGGATGTATGTGGGGGGTTCATCGAACGTAAAATCGAATTGAGGATCAGGGTCAAGAAGCCAAGTTTAGAAGTTTATACCTCTTGGTGGTTCTAGAGAGGTGAAGATCCTAGATCCAAAGCTCCTTCAAGTTTCCAAGGTGGTTCTAGTTTCGTCTTTCTCCTTTAAGACCACCAAAAACACATATCAGGGTCAAGAATGCACAAGTAAGTGGCTAGGGTTTGCTAAAATCGAATTGAGGAGTTGGAGGTTGATGAGAGATGAGGTTAGAGGCCATAAAGATGGTTAAATAGGGTCCAAACCCTAAATTTTATGATTTTCAGAACCTCGCACGTACGCCCTGCGTACGCGATGTACGCCCAACGTACTAGACCCGCGAATGTATGTACGACGTACACAACATACGCCCAACATACTAAACCTCAGGCTCAAATTACAAAAATGGCACTATGGGCCATTTTGCATGTTTTCTCATACAAAAGGGCTAAATAATATAAGTCTTCATTCTTGAGGGTTAAATTCAGAAATTTCTCATTGCCTGGATGATACATCCAAACTACTACAAACCTATCTTTAATGGAAATTATTACTAGAAGGGTAAAAACAAATCCATTCTTTACACAAAAGCAGCCCCTCAATTGTTGTACCTCCAACCTTTTATTATGGATTTGCAATGTAACACCTGGTTTCGAATCACTACATTATTCGGGGCTGCAGACCGATCACTGGTTATCTTAAGGCTTGGGGTCTTGGAGAAGATGGATTTGGCCCTTTTTGGATGAGGGTGTTAAAGGTTAAGTGATGCGAGTGTTAGATGGTGTTTCGGAGCCCAAGGGCATAATCGTAAATTGTTATCTCAGTCCATTATGAATTTTGGGTTTGGTTCAGGGAGTTTTTAGTCTATGATGGGTTGCTAGAAGTATAGGGATTCACGTCACCTTTCCGTGGGTATAAAGTTCGTCAGAAATGGATTTAGAATGAAGACGTTATGGCTTTCAGAAGAATTTAGGGTTTTTGGGAAAAACCCTAGTATGCGGGGCGTACATGGGGAGTACGCTGGGCATACTCGTGCGAGGGCTCTTATACAGGGCGTGCCTTGGAGTACACTAAGCGTTGTCAGCAGACCTAGTTGCGAAGCTTTGGTCTCGTGCGCTGGGCGTACGAGGAGTCTCTAAACCATAAATTTTGATCGTTTGTACCTTATTTAAACTTCCTTATTCCTAACGGTTGGCATCCTTTTCAGCCTCTTAAACCCAAAAAAACCCTAACGACGCGTCTTAGCCTCCATTATTGAGTGTTTGAGCCTTTGGTGAGGATTTGGTGTTCATTTTGTGGATCTAGAAGAAGAAGGAGGAACTTGTAGATTTATGGTTTGAAGGAAAGCTTTGGGATCAAACATTTATATCTCTTTTTGATAGCTTCGGAGGTATAAAGTCCCAACCTTGCTTTTTCATTGCATAGATCTTCTTCTTGGTTCATTTTTGTTCATTTTGATCCTTTTGGTTGATAAATGGGGGGGGGGGGGGGTTAAGTTGTTTGTGAAGCTTATAGTTGTAGAACAAGTTATATCATGGGTTCCTTAGGCATAAATGTGCAAACTTTATGGTGGTTTTGGTTCCATGCATGTATTAAGATCATTTGAGCTCTAGAGTCCCATTTAGCCATGTATGCACATAAACTTGGCAACTTGATGTGATAAACCACCTTGGGGAAGTCATATATGAGTTTGGATCCAAGTCTTAATGGATTAAGTGCTTAAATGGAAAATTGGCTTTGTGTTGGTGAGTATGTTAGGCGTACAAGTATGTACACTGCGTGTACAACCCTCCCATGTTGTACGTTAAGCGTACAGGCTGAATACTCCCCGCATACTCAGTAGACTTGGGCCTCTTTGCGTTTTGGGCTTCGGTTTAGGCTTGGCTATGTTGGGCCATGCTGGGCTATCTGGATTTTTATTGTTGGACTATTGTAACCTTTTGGGCTTTCTTGGGTAAAGGCCCATGAAAGGAACTAGGCCCAATTTGGAAAATTGGACCATATTTGGGCCTTAGATGTTTATTTTTGGATTTTGGGCCTTTGGTCGTCTAGTTTGGGCCTTGGGCTTGGGCCAAGCTTGAGAAAGGGTAAAAAGGTCTTTTACCCTAATTTCGACTCATAGTGTGAGTCAGGGGCTAGATGTTGATGGGTTTTCATTTTGGTATCTAATAACGCGTGGATTTTGGCATATCTGCAGTCAGAGATTATTTGTGGGATCAACTGTTGATGGGGTGGTGTCTTGGTTTTGTCGATTCGGAGATCTGTCAGCCAGCAGCGAGGGATCGTGTGTATGATTCGACATTGAGATGTGAGTTTTCCTCAATGTACTTACGAGTCGAAGGCGGCTAACCCATTGGTTTGATAACCCGATATTTGTTGATATGTTGAGTATAGAATAAAAATGTGTGCTAGTTTTGATATGTTAGTCTGATAGATCAGTAGGACTACCAGTGATTCGGTATACATGATTACCTGTATATGTTTGTTAGCTGTCTGCATATTGGGTTGGGTTGAGGTTGTACTTCTTCGTGTTGTAGCCAACAAACCCTGGAGCATTCCAGATATGAGTTGAGGGTCGGGTAGGGCATGCCAGACTCATATAGAGGGCTCAGTAGAATTCCATATATGAGCTAAGGACGTGATTGGTATGCCCGACTCATACTGAGGGCTTAACATTGGTATTCCAGTCCGATGAATGATTAGGTTGGAGCAAGCCAGGCATATGCTGTGGTCCTCGGGGGCAAGCCAGACTTATGTTGTGGACTCAAGAGCAAGCCATGTATGATCTGTAGGCCTGTTAAGCAAGACATACTCATACTATCGGCTTAGGGACAATCCAGTCTCTTAGCTGTGGACCTAGTGGATTTTGATATTTGTATATGTTGTATGCTTGTGTGTTGGTACTTTGGGGGAACTCACTAAGTTTTGTGCTTATAGTGTTGTTCATGGTTTCAAGTTTTCAGTTGATTTGTGGCGAGGCGAAGGCATGACTGTACACATCCTTGGTTTTATAACACACTGGATCTTAGGTGACTCCGATTTTAAATCATGTTTTGGATACAATATTTTTGTAAACACTTTTGTTAATAAATAAGTTGCTTTGAAAAGCTTAAATTTGTTGAGATATTTGGGATGTTACAAGTTGGTATTAGAGCCTTGGTTTGAGTGATGTGGAGGAACACCCGTGTGAATCGAGTCTCAAACTAAGGAAAATGAAAAGGTTATAAAAATGTTTTTTAAATTTGTTTTCAAAATATTTAAGAAAGTATGCGATGTGTACGATTAGTCGGAGCCAGTAAGTAGACCCCAAATTACCATACTATTCTTTGTTATTGTAATATGTTAGATCATTATGCTAGCAATAGACTAGGGATCTTCAGGAATTGCATGATTGAATTGCCTCGTTTTATGATGTCGGATAGCCTAGGGTTCTTCCTTATATGAAATTGACATTATTATTGTAGTTGCTTAGTGTATGCATCATAGTTGTACATAACTAAGATTTTATAGCATGAGAATATTTGGTTTGGCCTTATTTCTTGTTCCTTGTTTGGTTGTGGGCTTAGGTAGGATCAAGTATTCAAATGTTTATAGGATCCAGTGTTATGTATGGCTAGCATACATGTAACAGCCCGAATTTCCAGGTATCATTTATGATTATATTTTTGGAGTTTTGTGAGGGGACTCGGCAGGTTGGAGCTCAAACTCGCCGAGTAGGATCGCGGTTCAGGACGCGGGTTCGCGCCTGGACTCGGCGAGTCCAAGGAATGGACTCGGCGAGTCCTCGCTGTTTAATGAAACCCTAATTTTCCGGTCCTAATCCCTATTTAAAGGACCTTATGGCCCTTCATTGCGGCTACCTGGATCTTGAGAGGACCAAAGCAGCTGAGGGTTTTTGTGAGTGAGATAAGAGGCCATTGTTCACCAAATTTGTGTGTTTTTGCAAGAAAGGAAGACGAAAGTCAAGCTAGAAGAGTTGGGGAGCTTGGATCTACTTTCATTTCATCAGAGGAGGCTTCTTGAGGTATCATTCAGAGCTTATTCTCGTGTTTTTGTTGATATGGTCAAATCTAGGGTTTCTTCATGCCTTATTTGCTTTGTATTTGAAGTGTGAGAGGTCCCATGGGGATATGGTGCTTAGATCTGGACCTTAGTAGGTCCAGAGAGTCCCTAATTTCATGCTTTATGTCCTTCCTTTTTGGGTTGGAGACTAGGGTTGCCATCTTAGAGGTCATTTCTCCTAAAATAGCCTTGTAGGTGTTGCATGGTAACCAAGATATGAACTTTACATGATGAATGAGCTTAGGAGGGCCAGATCTATGAGTTGTTGGAGCGGATCTGACCTCAGAAGCAAGTTTGAGTTGATCCATGGCATGGACTCGCCGAGTCCGAAGAACAGACACGGCGAGTAGCATGAAGATTGCCCTTAACCACTTACCGAGTGGTCCTGCCGAGTTATGGGTTAACTCAGTGAGTCAGGGAGAGTTAGAGAGGGTTGACGGGTGGACTGAGTGGAACTGGAACTCGCCGAGTTGTTCTTGAGACTCGGCGAGTTGAGTCGTGGTGGCCCCACGATTCATGCCAGGTGGAACTCGTCGAGTCAGGGGAGTACTCGACGTGTCAAAAAGGGAATCCTAGAGAGTTGGTGAAAACGCTTAGACTTGCCGAGTCGCTCTAGTGCACTCGCCGAGTCCGGTCAAAGTTGACCGTTGACCGTTGACTGTTGACCGTTGACCAGAGTTCACCAGTGTTGACTTGATAGGGGTAGTCAACCTTAGTGGTAAAAGTGTTAATTAGAGACATATGATGTTATATGAGGATTATAGCTCGGAGGATCGAGCACGAGTGATTTCCAGGATTCGTGAGTTATCGAGATATACGAGGTGAGTCTTCTCACTATACTTTACCTTGAGTAGGTAATTAGAGTTATGTGACAGAGTATTTGTATGCTATATGTATGTGATGTGTTGTACTACATTATGTCTATGTGATTTATGCTGTGCATGCTTATAGAGTTGGAACCAGAAGGTTCCCAGAGTTAGAACCTGAGGGTTCACAAAGTTTGGGTGCACAGACCCACAAAGTTATAGCCTCGAGTGGCTAATATGTGTTAAGTGTGGTATTTTGGGGAACTCACTAAGCTTTGTGCTTATAGTGTTAGTGTTGTTTGTTTCAGGTACTAGTGATGACCGTGGGAAGGCGCCGGCTTGATCTGTACACACGCATGGGATTTTTATGATATATGATCTTGGGATTTTGTTTGATGTGAATTGGTATTTTAAACTTGATGTTTTATGAAAATTAAATGAAAAATATTTTTATACTTTGTGAAAAATTATTTGGAAATTCTTGGTATTACAAGTTGGTATCAGAGCCTTGGTTTGAGGGATTCGAGTACACCTTCGGGCGTATTTGAACTCAAACTGAGGATTTGAGAATTATTTTCAAAAAGAATAAAAGATATTTGAAAAACGAAGAGCAGAGTTGTGTGTTCGATCAGTCCGCACCCGAACGTTGATTTCCCAAAATACCTTTATGTTATGTGATATTGATATTGATATGATGTATTCGCATGCTAGAGTAGGATAGGTATTCCTATTAGGACTAGCGTGGCCTGATTTGTGATGCCTTAGCCTAGGAAGAGGGGAGCTGCTATGAGATGCTTGAGAGTGAGTAGGTAGCAGCGAGAGGCTTATGAGAGACCTATTAGAGAGTGGTCTATGCATGATAGAGTACTTGGAATTTGGGATCCGAAGAGGAGGACTTGGGGTGTAATCTGATACGGTACGGACAGTAGTATTGGGCCCGTACTACTGAAAGCACCGGAGCGGTGTACAGCCCAAGTAAAAATCTTTGGAATACCAAGGATCAAGGAGGAAAGAGTTGACGAGTGTGAGTATGCTCGAATGGGTTCTAATTTATCGTATGTTGTATTTTAGAGGTAGATCTTGGTGAGGACACGTTTGATGCCTGAGAGCAGTGGTACCAGTGATGAGCAGATCCGCCGGATCATCCACGAGGAGGTGGCTGCGGCCATCAGGGCAGAGATACCAGAGATGTTCGGGTCTACTAAGACCACACTGATTGAGACCTTTGATGAGCGTTATCCCGCTCTTTCTGAGGCTGCTGTTGTAGCGGCCACCGCAACTATTGCTGCCGCGAGGCCGCAAGGTGGTGATGCGTTGCTGTTCCGGGAGTTCAACAACACAAAACCACCAGAGTTTGATGGGACCCAGGATCCGGTGGCAGCTATGAGGTGGATTTCTGATATAGAGGGGTGTTTCTTCACTTGCTCATCTCCTGAGCATTTGAAGGTTCGGTTCGCGTTGAACCAGCTTCGCTTGGGAGCGAAGGACTGGTGGAAGTTTGTGACGGCGCATTTCACGCCTGCTGAGATTGCGGCAGTGACCTGGGAGAGGTTCACTGCCATGTTCCGAGATGAGTACGTTCCCCAGGTGGAGAGGGAGCATTTGGCCCAGGAGTTTCTGACCCTCAAGCAGGGTACTGAGTTGGTTACGGTGATTACCAGGATGTTCCATGAGAGGGCGATGTTCTGCCCTAAGCACGTGTCTACGGAGCAGGCACGTATGAGCCACTATCTAAGTATCTTGAGGTGGGACATTCGGGATTTCGTGGCGACCTCCTCGTACCGGACATTTGCCGAGCTTCAGGCAAATGCCCGAAAGAGGGAGATTGAGCTAGAGACTCAGGCCAGGGAGGAAGCGGAGTCTCAGGGGAGGGATCGGCAACCGACACAGTCTCAGCCGGCAGCCAAGCGGGCCACGCCCGCTGATCCCAAACTAGGGAGATAGAAGGGCCGCACTTGTGGGAAGTGTGGCAACGGTCATGGTGGAGTCTGCCGAGCGGGATCTTGCTACAAATGTGGCAAGGAGGTGTATATGGCCAAGGACTGCCCCAAGGGGTTTGCAGTGTGTTTTCACTGCAACCAGACCGGACACCGGAAGGTGGAGTGTCCACAGTTGCGAGGAGCATCTTAGGGATCTGCCCCTGCCGCAATCAGAGCTACCGAGAGTCGGCCAGTGAAGGCCGAGGCGTCGAGAGCTCGAGGGAGAGCCTTTCAGCTGACCGCGGAGGAGGTCCGCGCTACGCCCGATGTTGTTGCTGGTATGTTTTCTTTCGTGTATTTATTTTGATGCTGAGATATTATGCTTATATTATGTTATGCGTAGGTACTTTCCTTGTGAACTCTGTACCTGCTTTAGTGTTATTTGACTCGGGTGCGAGTCGGTCTTTTGTGTCTTTGGCCTTTAGTCAACATATCAGTGTTAGTCGTGAGGCGTTGAGTCGGCCTCTGAGAGTTTCCATAGCTGACGAGAGAGTGATTTATGCCATGGAGGTTCTCCGGGGATGCGTGTTAGAGATTTTCGGTGTTGAGTTTCTGATTGATCTGGTTCCTATTGTGATGGGAGATGTCTGTGTCATTGTGGGCATGGACTGGTTGAGCAGATTCGGCGCAGTTATCGACTGCGAGCGTCAGCTGGTGATCATACGAGACCCTAGTGGGGGAGTTCTTTCGGTGTACGGCGAGGGTACACGTTCGGGATCAGCGTTTCGTTCGGCCGCTAGGGCGAGGCAGTGTCTACAGCAGGGCTGTAAGGGTTTTGTGGCGTATGTGATGGATACGCGGGTGGATTCCGAGAGGCCGAGTTCAGTTGAGGAGGTTCCGGTGGTGCGTGAGTTCCCATATGTTTTTCCCGAGGAGTTGCCGGGTGTGCCTCCTGTGAGGCAAGTGGAGTTCAGTATCGATTTGGTTCCGGGGGCCGCGCCTATTGCTCAGGTGCCTTATTGCCTTGCACCTCCAGAGATGCAAGAGTTATCCTCGCAGCTTCAGGAGCTACTAGGGAAGGGATTTATTCGGCCGAGCAGCTCGCCGTGGGGAGCTCTTATCCTGTTCGTCAAGAAGAAGGATGGTTCACACCGGATGTGCGTTGATTACCGGGAGTTGAACAAGCTGACAGTCAAGAACCGTTACCCGTTACCGAGGATCGACAATTTGTTCGATCAGTTGCAGGGAGCATCTTGGTTCTCCAAGATCGATTTGAGGTCTGGATATCATCAGGTGAGAGTGCGGGATGAGGACGTCCAGAAGACAGCGTTCAGGACGCGTTATGGGCATTATGAGTTTGTGGTGATGCCTTTTGGGCTCACCAATGCCCCGGCGGTGTTCATGGATCTCATGAACCGAGTATGTAGGCCAATGTTGGATCGGTCGGTGATTGTATTTATCGATGATATTCTGGTATATTCGAGATCTAGAGAACAGCATGAGGAGCATTTGAGAGAGGTTCTTGGAGTTCTGAGATCGGAGAAGCTTTACGCCAAATTCTTCAAGTGTGATTTCTGGTTGCGGGAGGTCCAGTTCTTAGGACATATTGTTAACCAGGAAGGGATATTGGTCGATCCGGCCAAGGTTGAGGCGGTGATGAGTTGCAAGGTGCCGAAGTCACCCTCTGAGATAAGGTGTTTCCTAGGGTTGGCAGGGTATTATCGGAGATTTATCAAGGATTTCTCCAAGATCGTAGTGCCACTCACCAGATTGACCCGGAAGGGTGTTGCTTTTTCATGGGGCCCCGAGCAGCAGGCCTCCTTTGAGACACTTTGCCAAAGGTTGTGCGAAGCCCTGGTATTAGCTCTCCCGGAAGGGATGGAGGACTTTGTGGTATATTGTGATGCATCGATTTTGGGGCTGGGAGCGGTGCTGATGCAGAGAGGGCATGTGATACCATATGCATCAAGGCAGCTGAAGCCTCATGAGATGAGATATCCCACCCATGATCTAGAGTTGGGGGCAGTGGTGTTCGCCCTCAAGATTTGGCGTCACTACTTGTATGGGGTTCGGTGTACGATATCCACGGACCATAAGAGTTTGAAGTATTTGATGGATCAGGCCAACCTAAATATGCAACAGAGAAGGTGGTTGGATGTGGTCAAGGATTATGATTGTGAGATCCTGTACCACCCAGGCAAGGCTAATGTGGTAGCCGATGCGTTGAGCCGCAGGGAGGAGAGCACTCCACTTCGAGATGTATGTTTGAGATTGACTGTGATAGCTCTGGTATTGGACGCCATTCGTGGGGCACAGGCCGAGGCTGTGCAACCTGAGATGCAGAAGAGGGAACGGTTTGTTGGTTTGGTTTCAGAGTTCGTTACCGATGGTCGGGGGCTTATGACATTTCAGGGGCGTATCTGGGTGCCGTTTGTGGGAGGAACGCGTACCATTTTGATGGAGGAGGCTCATCGGTCGAAATTTTCGATCCATCCGGGGGCCACTAAGATGTATTTTGATTTGAGAAAGGAGTATTGGTGGCCCTGTATGAAGAGGGATGTTGCGTGGTTTGTTGAGAGGTGCTTGACATGCCGTAGGGTTAAGGCCGAGCACCAGAGGCCGCATGGTAAGTTGCAGCCATTGGAGGTTCCCGAGTGGAAGTGGGAACAGATCACTATGGATTTCATCACCAAATTGCCGAGGACTGCCAGAGGAGTTGATGCAATTTGGGTGATTGTGGACAGGTTGACGAAGAGCGCTCACTTCCTTGCCATCAGTGAGAGTTCTTCAACAGAGAAATTGGCGGAGGTGTATGTGAGGGAAGTGGTATCTTGGCATAGGGTGCCGATCTCGATTGTTTCAGACCGTGATGTGCGTTTCACTTCCAGATTCTGGAAGAAGTTTCATGAGGAGTTGAGTACTAGACTGCATTTTCGTACCGCATATCATCCCCAAACAGACGGTCAGAGTGAGCAGACGATTCAGACGCTTGAGGATATCCTCCGAGCATGTGTGTTGGATTTCGGGGGTAGCTGGGATGCGTATTTACCCTTGGCAGAGTTTTCCTACAACAACAGCCATCATTCGAGCATTGGTATGCCACCCTTTGAGCTGTTGTATGGGAGGAGGTGTCGGACCCCCATTTCTTGGGGAGAGGTTGGACAGAGGGTGATGGGCAGTACAGAGATCATACTTCAGACGTCAGAGCAGATTCAGCAGGTCAGACAGAGGTTGTTGACCGCTCAGAGCCGATAGAAGAGTTATGCAGACAAACGTCGGTCCGAGCTTGAGTTTCAGGTCGGCGACCTTGTTCTCCTGAAGGTCTCTCCTTGGAAAGGAGTGATTCGATTCAAGAAGAGGGGCATTTATGCTTATATTTTTGGATTTTTGTGAGGGGACTCGGCGAGTTGGAGCTCAAACTCGCCGAGTAGGATCGTGGTTCAAGACGCAGGTTCGCACCTGGACTCAGCGAGTCCTAGATGTTTAATGAAACCCTAATTCCCGGTCCTAAGCCCTATTTAAAGGACCTTATGGCCCTTCATTGCGGCTACCTGGATCTTGAGAGCACCAAAGCAGCTGAGGGTTTTTGTGAGTGAGATAAGAGGCCATTGTTCACCAAATTTGTGTGTTTTTACAAGAAAGGAAGAGGAAATTCAAGCTAGAAGAATTGGGGAGCTTGGATCTACTTTCATTTCATCAGAGGAGGCTTCTTGAGGTATCATTCAGAGCTTATTCTCGTGTTTTTGTTGATATGGTCAAATCTAGGGTTTCTTCATGCCTTATTTGCTTTGTATTTGAAGTGTGAGAGGTCCCATGGGGATATGGTGCTTAGATCTGGACCTTAGTAGGTCCAGAGAGTCCCTAATGTCATGCTTTATGTCCTTCCTTTTTGGGTTGGAGACTAGGGTTTCCATCTTAGAGGTCATTTCTCCTAAAATCGCCTTGTTGGTGTTGCATGGTAACCAAGATATGAACTTTACGTGATGAATGAGCTTAGGAGGGCCAGATCTATGATTTGTTGGAGCAGATCTGACCTCAGAAGCAAGTTTGAGTTGATGCATGGCATGGACTCGCCGAGTCCGAAGAACAGAATCGGCGAGTAGCATGAAGATTGCCCTTAACCACTCAGCGAGTGGTCCTGCCGAGTTATGGGTTAACTCAGTGAGTCAGGGAGAGTTAGACAGGGTTGATAGGTGGACTGAGTCGAACTGGAACTCGCCGAGTTGTTCTTGAGACTCGGCGAGTTGAGTCGTGGTGGCCTCGCGATTCATGCCAGGTGGAACTCGTCGAGTCAGGGGTGTACTCGATGTGTCAAAAAGGGAATCCTAGAGAGTTGGTGAAAACGCTTAGACTTGCCAAGTCGCTCTAGTGCACTCGCCGAGTCCGGTCAAAGTTGACCGTTGACCGTTGACAAGAGTTGACCAGTGCTGACTTGGTAGGGGTAGTCAACCTTAGTGGTAAAAGTGTTAATTAGAGACATATGATGTTATAGGAGGATTATAGCTCGGAGGATCGAGCACGAGTGATTTCCAGGATTCACGAGTTATCGAGATATTCGAGGTGAGTATAGTGTTAGTCGGCTCCTCTGCTCGAATGTTGCTTGCTTTGTGCTTTGTGGGACCCATGTTGACTAAAGTTAACCATAAAATGAATACAATAAAATTATATGTTATGAAGGTTAAATAATCTTAAAATGAAGGAATCAAACCTATTGTGCAGCTCTTGTCTGAGTCCAACCTTTGTAGGGTTGGGCCCTTTAGTCGAAGGACTATTGAAGCTTCGTTTCATGCAATTGTATTCGTGAAGTGTTATTTCGATTATCTCTGGTATTTCTACTCTCTTGAATTATAATATGGTCCCTAAGGATGTGCATGGTGGTTTTGCATGTGAGCTGGGCAAGATAGCATTGGAGCCTTGGTTCGAATTATGTGTATTGTTCTTTTGGGTTATAGCCTTTGAATTGGACCAAGAGTGAAACTATTATCCAATTCTTTGGTCGCGTTCGACCATGATTTTGTAAGGTTTTGCTTTGGTAGAAGCTTTTTGGTGCTAAGTTGGCATTGTGAGGGAGTCAATTAAGTCCCTTCAAGGCAATGGAATGAGGTGGGTATCTTCAGGCTTAGAGTGATGGGCGAATGATGCGATGACAACAAGGTCGGTGTGTTATCGGGAGCATTCGAGACATGGGCTGAGGGCTAGGGAGGGCATTCCAGACTTATGTTATGGACTCGGAGGCAATCCTGACCTATGCTGAGGACCTTGTAAGGGTATTCCAGTCATATATTGTAGACCTAGTGATGATCGTGGTTCGATTCTTCTATTTGTAGTGCTTTCGGTGCTAACACACTGATGGTAGTTGGGCGAGTCACAAGTTTGTTGGTTGGATAAGGGAACTAGTACGAGTTGTAGGGAGTATCATATAGGTATCAGACAGTCTCTATGGGATGTATGCATTATATTTCCGGTTGTTCGCAGGTTGTTGTTAGGGTTTTAATTTTCAATATTGGAAATTTCTTATGAGGTCGTAAGTCATAAAGCTTTTTATGATGTCTTGAGTGGTTGTTTAGGTGGGGGTACACCTGATCCGATAAGGAGTTGGTTGTAACGCGTAGATTTTTGGTTTGATCATCTTTTCTCGTCAAAGCAGTGGTTTGTAATGGCATAGCAAAGAGTCAAGGGTTATTAACGTTTGGTACGTCATATGCTTTGGTTTTGGGTGAAGTCGCGATCAAGTTGTTTTGAGGATCAATTTTGCGAGTTTATGTTAGTGCCTCCAGTCAGATACTCGCGGTAGATTCATAAATGGATGTTTATTAATTATAGGGAAGGGTCTTCGAGAAGAATATGAGTGGCCATTTTCAAACGAACTTTTGGTGGAAACTCTCATTGGGAATCGATACTGTATATGTGCAAGGTTTGTGCTCAGGTAGATGTGGATTAGGAAATATGTATGTCAAAGGCATCAGGGAGGATTCATGATTTAACTATTGTGTATGTGCTCTAGGATGGTTCTACTTGTGTGAAGGTCGGGCAAGTGATGAGGCCTCAGAATTATAGCAGCATCATATTAGTCAGTCAGTTAAGGCAATCTGTATCTTGTATCTATTTGTGTTCATGGAATTGATATCATCAGGGTTTGAATAGATAGTTTGATGGATAAGTGTCATGGATTTAGCATTGGTTCAGCTTGGGCAATCTGTCAGGAAGTCAGACCAGTTCGAGACCTCAAGTTCAGATAATGTAGATTAGGTTTCTGCATGGTACTACGGATTCGTCTTCTTCGGGTGGAAATTTTTTGCCGGAATCAGTTGTCGTTGGAAGGTAATGGCATGCTTAAGGTTATGGTTATGACCCTCAAGCTATCAAGCATGCCGACGATGATAAGGAATGATTTAGAAGATGAAATCGAATTTAACTGGGGGAGAGTTGTAACACTCAGTTTCGAATCGCTTCATTATTCGGGGTTGCGACCCGGTCATCAATTATCTTAAGGCTTGAGATCTTGGAGAAGATAGATTTGGCCCTTTTTAGATAAGGGTGTTAAAGTCTAAGTGTGTGTTCGATGGTGTTTCGGAGCCCAAGGGAATATTCGTAAATTGTTATCTCAGTCCTTTATGAATTTTGAGTTTGGTTCGAGGAATTTTAAGGCTATGATGGGTTGCTAGAAGTGTAGAGCTTCGTGTCACCTTTCCGTAGGTATAAAGTTTGTCGGAAACAAACTTAGAATGAAGAAGTTATGGCTTCCAAAAGAATTTAGGGTTTTTGTGAGAAAACCTAGTACACGGGGCGTACATGGGGAGTACGTTGGGTGTACTCGTGTGGGGGCACTTACGCGGGGCGTACCTTGGTGTACGCTAAGCGTAGTCAGCAGACCTGGTCGCGAAGCTTCGGCCTCGTACATTGGGCGTATGAGGAGTACATTGGGCATATGAGGAGTGTCTAAACCATAAATTTTGATAATTTGTACCTTATTTGAACATCCTTATTCCTTAGGGTTGGCCTCCTTTTTAGCCTCTTAAACCCCAAAAACCCTAACGATGAGTCTTAGCCTCCATTATTGGGTGTTTGAGCCTTTGGTGAGGATTGGCTGCTGATTTTGTAGATCTAGAAGAAGAAGGAGGAACTTGAAGATTTATGATTTGAAGGAAAGCTTTGAGATCCCGCATTTGTATCTCCTTTTGACAGCTTGGGAGGCATAAAGTCCCAACCTTGCTTTTTCTTTTCAAAGATCTTCTTCTTGGTTCATTTTTGGTCATTTTGACCCTTTTGGTTGATGAATGGGAGTTTAAATCGTTTGTGAAGCTTGTAATTGTAGACCTGGTTATATCATGGGTTCCTTGGACATAAAGGTGAAAACTTTATGGTGGTTTTTATTTCGTGTATGTATTAAATCATGTATTAAGCCCTTTCGAGCCCTAGAGTCCCACTTAGCCATGCATGCACATAAAGTTGGCAACTTTCTTTGATAAACCACCTCGGAGAAGTCAGATCTGAGTTTGGATCCAAGTCTTAATGGAATAAGTGCTTAATTGGAAAGTTGGCTTTGGTTTGGTGAGTATGTTGGGCGTACAAGTATCTACGCTGTGTGTACAAGCCTCCCATGTTATACGCTGAGCGTACAGGCTGAGTGCGCCCTGCGTACTTAGCAGACTTTGGCCTTTTGCATTTTGGACTTCGGTTTGGGCTTCACTGTGTTGGGCCATCTGGATTTTTATTGTTGGGCTGTTGTGACTTTTTGGGCCTTCTTGGGCAAAGGCCAATGAAAGGAATTAGGCCCAATTTGGAACATTGTGCCATATTTGGGCCTTAGGTGTTTATTTTTGGATTTTGGGCCTTTTGTCGTCTGGTTTGGGCCTTGGCCTTGGACTAAGTTTGAGGAAGGGTAAAAAGATCTTTTACCCTAATTTGGACTCATAGTGTGAGTTAGGGATAGATGTTGATTGGTTGTCATTTTGGTATCTGATAGGGCGTGGATTTTTGTGGTTCTATAGTCATCGATTATTC
The DNA here is from genome assembly GCF_002870075.4 of Lactuca sativa. Lineage (NCBI taxonomy): Eukaryota > Viridiplantae > Streptophyta > Magnoliopsida > Asterales > Asteraceae > Lactuca > Lactuca sativa. Next base: position 155,512,574 of record NC_056627.2, on the reverse strand, counting down.
GTGGGATTAGTTGTTGATGGGGTGGTGTCTTGTTTTTGTCGATTCGGGGATCTGTCAGCCAACAGCCAGAGATCGACTGTACGATTCGGCAGTGAGAGGTAGGTTTTCCTGACTATACTTACGGGTCGAAGGCACCAATGTAACATCCTAAAATTTAACACTAGTTTCTTAAATCAATAAAGTAAATAAATGAAAGATGATTTATATAGTTAAATCATCAAATATTAATCGTACCATTAATTGATATGAACTTTAGAAAGCTAGAAGTGAGAATAATAACATTTTAAAGTTAAAGGGTCAAAAATGTAAAATTGGCAAAGTGAGTTGACCAAAAGCGTTGGCTTAGTTAGTGGAAAGGAATAAAAATGTTATACAATGAATGGGGAAGTGCTTACTATGCCAAAAATTAAGATAAAATCATAAATATTGAAGTTTGGTCGGTTTTAACCAAAGCAAGGAAACATGGAGGACCAAATATGAAAAATCCAAAAATAAGAATGCATCGTCTCCATTTTAGACAAATATGAACGATGGGAATAGAAGAGAGGTAGTGAAATGGTTAATTAATCTCACGAGAAACCCTAGTAATCGATCTCAAGCCTTCTTTGTTCATTTGTTGTGATTTATTAAGAAATCAAGTGGTTCAAGGTATACTTTCTTCCTTCCTAATTGTAGAATTAAAGTTTCATTTATGGATTGGGAGTTATGTATGATTTCATCTCATTTGAGGATTACGGTTTTGGTTTCGTACCTCCCTTGAGTTGTTTTGATGATCCTAATCTTAATCAAATCTTCACATTGATGGATTTGAGGATTTGGGTGAAAACCTTCATTAACCCTAGAAATTCAGATTGGAGATTTCATGTTTATATGTTAGATTGGAAGGGATTCAATGACCTAGATGATATTTGATAGCAATAAAACAAATTGGAATGCACAAATTCAACCATGATGGTAGAATCAACAATAAAGATGGGTTTTAGATGGTTATGTGAGAAATTATGATGAATACAATGAAATTCTTGGAATGTGAGCATTTGATGAGTATATGATACTCATAATCATGAGTTGGTACTATATGATTTGAATGCAATAACATGAAGGATTGAGTGATCTATAGTTGAATTTATGGAATAATTGGCCATAAGGGTATTTTGGGAAATATATGGATTATCACATAGATTTTGATATATTAGAAGCGAATGACATTCATGAACATGAATTAACATTCTAGATATGTTAGTGGAACATAAACACGAAGGATTGCTAGTGAAGTTCTTGCTCTAATGACTGTTTTGAACCAAGGGTAATTTGGGAACATGGAATGGAATTGATAATTCCATAATAGGATTAAGTTCTTGCAATGAGATAAATTGTGGTTCTATGTACTTAACAACACCCAATGATGTATTTAATGATTTGGGAATAAGTGATATTGGTTCAAGAGTGTTTTTAAGTAACTTGAGCTCTTGACTCTTTCATCTGAGTGATTGTAAGCATTAAGGTCTTAATGATTAAGTCGTCATGTAGGTAAGGGTTAATTGAGTATATGAGAAATTTATAACATTTATTTAGTCCTTCATAACCGTTTGGTAAAGTTTGGTAGCCATTGGAGGTATAGGGAACAAGTTACAAAGCTTTTAGCAAAATTATGCACCAAATGGTAACCTGTAGTTTTGACACGAGGGCGTGTCAAATAGTCTGTTAAATGTATTCTTTTCATGGAAAACCAAGTAAATGACATCCGATTTCCCTCAAACTTGATATATAAGCTAATAGGAAGTAAATGAGCTTATGGCAGATATCTAAATGATAAAAATACATGAGGGGTATTTTTGTCATTTTAATGACTGATGTTCATCAATGTTATATAGGCGGTGATTGAGAGTGTTGCTCTAAGGAAATGAACTAGAAGAAGACTAGCTATTCTACGTGTGATTGAGGTGAGTACGTGTTGGCATTTTTCCCACTTTAGGGTTCATGGTAATGTGATTTTATGAAAATGAAATGCAATGCTTTGATATATGAAATATTTTGAAACAAAAGTATCAAATGTTTTTGGAAATGGTGTTTTGAAAGAGTGCCTTAAAGGCAAGAGTGTTTTTGAAAGAAAATAAAGTTTTGGAAGATTCAATTTTTTGAAAATATGTTTGAAATGTTTTTAAATATAGATGCTTTATATTTGAAATGATTTTATGATACTAATGTATGAAATGAGAAAAGCGTGGAAAGTATGTAAATTAATGAAAAGGAATGGAAAGTAATGAAAAGAAAACTGCCCAGACCATGATACCTCGTAAGAGGCACTAGAGGAATCTATTGGGGTGGAGCCTCCCATTAGTGCGATAGATGTCTTAATGGAAATGATGTCTTGGTGGATTTATTTTTTCTTTCCACCTTGGTCTAGACGTGGGAGTGCTTCCTTTATTAGACGTAGACCCTAAGTATAAAAATGACAACGGTTTAATATTGGAATTATCCCTTAATGATAAAATAAAATGGAATGTGAAAATATGTCTTTTGAAATGAAATGATATTTATAATGCGTACGAAACGAGTTATCCTTGAAAATGCTTGAAATTGATGTATGGTCTAAAACTATGTTTTGGAAATATGAAATGTTTTTGATGAAAAAGTGATAAATGTTTTCGGGCACAAACCCACATAGCTCACGAGACATTTTTGTCTCATGTAACTCTTTTAATGCCATGTATTCCAGGTTGCAATTAAGGAGAATATTGATAGATGAAAGTTAGAAGATTAAGAGATAGAGAATGGAGTGGAACTTGTTAAGTTCCTTAGTCAATGTTACTAAGGTTATTTGTATTTTCTGGCTATGGTAGTACGATGCTTAATGGTAACACCCAAGGTTTTAACTGTAATTGTTTTTATGGTATCGATTTGATGTTAAAGGGGAGTTTAGTCAAATGTTTTTATAACCATAGCATTTGAAAAAGTTTTGAAAATTTTGGGATGTTACAACTAAGGCTGGCCCATTGGTTTGATAACCTGATATTTGTTATTATGCTGAGTATGGAATATAAATGCATGCTAGTTTAGATATGTTAGTCTCGTAGATCAGTAGGACTACTTGTGATTCTCTATGCATGATTACCTGTATATGTTTTTTAGTTGCAGGCATATTGGGGTGGGTTGAGGTTGCACTACTTCGTGTTGTAGCCGACAAACCCTAGAGCATTCTAGATATAAGTTGAGGGTCGGTTATGGCATGGAAGACTCATACTGAGGGCTCAGTAGCATTCTAGATACGAGTTGTGGACCTGATTGGTATGTCATACTCGTACTGAGGGTTGAACATTGGTATTCCAGTCCGATGACTGATTAAGTTGGAGCAAGCCAAACATAATTTGTGGGCCTCAGGGGAAAGCCAGACTTATGTAGTAGGCTAAAGAGCAAGCCATATATGAGTTGTGGGCCCGTTTGGCAAGCCAGACTCCTACTGTGGGCTCAGGGGTAATCTAGTCTCTTAACTATGGACCCAATGTATGCTGTTATTTATATATGTTATCTTCTTGTGTGTTGGTACTTTGGGGGAACTCACTAAGCTTTGTTTTTACAATTTTTTTTATGGTTTCAGGTTTTCAATTGATTCGTAGAAAGGCTAAATTGTGACCGTACACATCCTTGGTTTTACAACAGAGTGGATCTTAGGAGACTCTAATTTTAAATTATGTTTTGGAAACAATATTTTTGTAAACACTTTTGTTAATAAATGAGTTGTTTTGAAAAGTTTAAATTTGTTAAGATTTTTGGGATGTTACATCAAACCCCTTCCCCCCACCCCCACCCAGACATGCAATTAGATAGGTAAGTGGTCCACTCTTCGTCTTTATGACACTCCTATGATAGATCATAAAGGCTTAAGACTTATCATAATAATAGAGAGTTTCCGTATTTCATTGTGTTATTGTCATTATAAACACGCATTTGTCTAATACCTGAATTGTAACATTCAAACACACACACACACACGCAAACATGTCTTGGTAATGAAAGTATCACATATTCATAAATAAAAAAACATAATTACCCACATGCACATATATATACATACAAAAAAACAAAATATTGTAACTTTTGAGATTTTTCATTGTCTTACCTAATAGGATACTGTATTGAATTATAGGAAGGTCGTCACAAAATATTATGATAATAAATGACTACTCGTTTGTGACAACCGTCAAATTCTGGTCAAGTCAAAGTCAAATAAAGTCAACAAGTCAAACCGGTCAACCCAACTAACCCTTGTATACTAGGGCTTACGTTAGGTAATTACTATACAACTCGCTATTCTAATGAGAAATTATAAATTGAAAAGTTCGTACATCTAGATTTCCTTAACCTAAAACTGTGGTAAGTAACGACCCAAACCGATAAAACAATGTAGCATACTCATTGGGAGTTTGTAAGATCCTTAAACATGACTTAATGGGGCTTACGGACCTTGCGTTGTAGAGCCAAGCACTCAAAAAGGTCACAAAAGAAGCCTCTCCCAATCTCTTTCACTCTATCTCTCGCTACCCAAATCTCTCCCAAATCTCTGTTTGTATGAGAAATCTCTCCAAGAATGTGAAATCTCTCCCAAGTCTTTCTTTGTATGAGAAATCTCTCCAAGAATGTGAAATCTCTCCCAAATCTCTCTTTATATGATAAATCTCTCCAAGAATGTAAAATCTCTCCCAAATCTCTCCAAGTATGTGAAATCTCTCCTAAATCTCTCTTTATATGAGAAATCTCTCCAAGAATGTGAATTCTCTCCCAAATCTCTCCAAGTATGTGAAATCTCTCCCAAATCTCTCTCAAAGCGTCTTTTGAATTTATTTTGATCATTTGGGGCATCCTGACACTAGACTTGGTGAAAATCCACTCGATACAGGAAGAATCCTTGGAAATTAGTCTCTTAGGGCCGAAGCCTCTCTATAGGGGCCAAAACCCTCTTGGAACCAAGGGCACATAGACCGAGTCTGAGGTCCTTGATTAGCCGCAACCAACGAGCCGAGGCAAGCTAACCGCAGCCACCGACGGCAACCAGCGAGCCGCAGCCACCGACTGCAGCAACCTCGCCTTCGGACCCTCCTGGCGCGCCTTCGGTTCCCTGCTGATGAAGCCACCGCGATAGCTGGTCGGACCGCAACCCTTTTTCCTTCGGACCAACTTCAGCAGCCAAGCCCCACTTCAGATCTAATGATGTTAAGGCCGAAGTCACCCTCCTGACTTCGGATTTGCCATTTTTCACCCGGTTTTCGACCGCGACTCCATTTTAAGCCCGTTTTTAATTATTTTAACGCGAGATTTTCTCCAAAAATCATATTTTAACATATAAGAACCTAAATATTCATAATTTAAACATATTTTTATGGAAATATTTAGTTATGAATAAAATCTATTAAGTGAGATCGTGAGGTGGAGTGTGGATCTTGCCATAATATTTGACATAAACAACCACCCTATGCCCATTCCTTTGACCAGCTATTGTACTCCCTACCACTCCTAGTCACCTCATGGCACTACCCCACTCATTTCATAGCAAACTCACGTCCAAATGAGCTGTAAAACCCTCTCTTTCACTCTTCACTTCACTCATTTTTCCTCATTCCCACCAAGTATTAAACACCACTTTTCTCTCAAATCCTCTCACTCAAATTCGAGATTTAAGGGCTGATCATGAAGTTTTCTCTCATTTTTGGTAAGTTTCATCACCCTCCTTATGGTTATTACATTCCCTCTTACTCAAATCATAAATATTTTACACAAACATCATCACATTCATGTTAGATCTTCGAATCTTCAAGTGATCCTTCAAGTGTTCTTGAGTTGAACACTTCTCATCTTCAACATTCACCCACTGAAATCATATAAGGTGAGTTCATACCCCTATCTTTTCATGTTTTTCTTAAGTTTTAAGGGGGGGGGGGGGGGGGAATGCAAGTTAAAACACCAAGAACACAACTAAACTCATTTAACAGCCTTCATCAGAAAAGTTCAACTCCATTCACGGACTGTTTTGGGCAACTTAAACATTTTACCTTGCAAAACTGTTTTAGGTGCAAGTAGTTCCAGTTCATAGTTTTAAAATGACTACTTTCACATCTCCACACGATTTTTCTACAATTTATGGAGATTTTTACAAAACTGCCTATCATTTCAAGAGCAAATCCAGACCAGTTTGTAATTATGAAATTTTTCACACAAGTTGGAGGTCATTAAAATTCATAATAAAAATTATGAACAAACTAGACTCATTTCCCAAACTCTTAGAATTTACGGATTCTGATTTGGACCTTTGATGATTTTTCTATAAATTTTCTAAAACACTAAAAGAAAATGTTAACAACTAGAAAAATGCTATAAATTTCATTTCACCTTGTAACATGTTGAGCAAGGTGTATATCCTTATGTGAATATATGTTTTAGCAAATAGTTGACATTTTATCTTAGTATATAGTCATACATCAGAAAACAAATGTATTTTTACCTTCAAAAGTATGGTAATTAATTAGTTGTTATATTGCATGTTGCTTCACTTTAGTAAAAGTATATATACATATCGGTAAACAAAAGGGGTTTTACCTTCACAAATATAGTATTTACCATAATAACCAAAGTTATAACTATTACATTTAAACGTTTTGATAAACTATAATATGTATGGTTTATGTTTCCATTAACACAACAAACACATTTTGGAAGGTTTTATTCCCATAGAAAAAGGTTTTACACTCACGCACACCACACATAAACTTGTTAACTTAAATTGTGAGACATTCTTCTCAGTACTCCTAGAGTACGGGTTAAAATTCCTGGTAGTTATAACCAAAGTCTCTTGTAGGGAGAACGTGATAGTTATGTATAGATCTATATTGGGTTGGACACCCCGCACCTTGCTGGTAGCTATAGTGGGACCTGCAGGTCTACGGGTGACAAGTGTCATATCAGTTTTCCACGCCTGAGAAACGTCGTGGCAGGTTCATTCAGTCATAGTATGGTTATAGCGACTCACATAGGGAGTTAACAACACATAAAGTTTACGGGAATTTTTATTAATCAAAAAGGGTTTTATGTCGATTTAAAATCACTTTCTATATCAATAAGCATGGATATTACTATACACTTTCGGTCTTGATTTAAGACTACACGTCATCCATTCCGGGATTTTCCTCAAATCAAAAAGGGTTTTATGCCGATTTAAAACCACGTTTATATCTTTAAGTATGGAAAATACTTGTTTATTCTTGGTCCTGGGATTTAGGACCACATAACTTTTATAAGGAAAATATTGGATTTTTCTAGGTAACACACAACACATTACAAAGAACGGTTTCCAAACTCTTTATCTAAAAAGCTTATGAACTCACCAACTTAATTGTTGACACTTTTTCAAAATTACTTGTATTCTCAGGAAATCAATGAAACCAAGTAACCACAAGCTGTTGAGGATGGAACGCTACAGTGTTGAACAACTATTTTTATATCATGTCGTGATCAATCATTGAAATATGTAATACTTGAAACCATGTAATTCTTTCCTGATTATATTTATGAATGGTTGTATTTACTTTGAGCACTATTATACTCGTTGTTGTGATACTATACATGAAGTCATCCACCCCCAGACGTTTCCGCCATCCTTGGTTTGGGGGTGTGACATCGTTCATGATTTGGCCTTTATATTTTGATAAGCGAAATTTGATTGTCGCTGATTTCGAGCTACCACAGGGCAGTTCACACTCTGTTAAGGCCCCAATGAATAGTTCTTAATTGGTGGCTCGGACCAACTGCCAATCCGATGGAACATGCAACAATGGAAGTGATGCCCTCACGGTGGTGGTTTTCAACTTTTGGGCTAATAGCTCACCTGATGAGTATCATATACATAACATACATAGCTTTAACTTTGCAGCATCTAAGGAAGCAAGTGTTGGGTCAGGTTCATATACATATAGTAGTGCCAAGGATGTGAAACAATTGGTGTCCCGAGGAACTGAGAGTGACGGGAGGAAAAGGGTGTCAGAACGCATGCCAAATCTTTAAGTCGCGATAATATTATCATGGCCGTGGGTTCAACACAGCTTCAAAATGCAAACCTACAAATTACGCAAATGCGTTTGAGAAGGAGAGACCGAGATCTCACATCCTCCCCTATAGTGATGATATAAAGACCAAGACTTTTACATAAAAAGTTGCGGATTACACCGTTAGGTTTTGTTCGTCTGTCGGAAGATTTTCTACGATTCGACCCGGTGGCCAACTCAGGTCAACTGACAGACTTGTTTCCCCCAATGGCGATTTCATGGCAGGTTTCTATTGAGAAAGAAGTAGATTTTTGTGCATTTGGCGCAACAATGCTCAAATTATGAAGGTGTGGATAGCTGATATATTTCCGTTAAACATACCCATTTCAGGTGACCATAACCTCGTCGTCAACACCTACATCAGGGACTTGATCATCACTGTAGGTGGGAAAACTGTATATAATATCACTGATCTTCAAATGGGTCAATAGCCACATATGACGACAACCTTCACGAAAGATGGTTATATCCTTTTGATCAACACAAACAAAATAGTTTTATGGAAGACTTCATTTACCACAATCATTCCACTTGATAAGTACTTGTAGTTGATTTATGATAATCGGGAATATGGTCTCCAAGTCTAACACCAACGAATGAGAGCAGGAAAAATAATTCGATTTCCATTGGCATTCGGTTTTTCTCTAGTTATTGTTTTTCTTACTGTTAAACTATATCATCAACTAGACGGTATTCCATTTCAACCATACATTTGTTGTGCTTGCAGTTTTAATACTTATTTCACTCTTTAATCCATGATTTATATTATTATAAGGAAGCAAAAAATTAGGATGAAGAACTGCATTTAAAGGAAACAAATATTAGATGGCTCACTCATGATTGTATCTCGACTGCAACAGATTCTTTTTCAAATCAAAATAATATCGGAGAAGGTGGCTTTGGTCTTGTATATAGGGTACTTTTTACTTTTTATACAAGTCTTGTTTTACCTTTTTTTGGAACTGGTAACTGTTTCCCTTGACAAAGTTATACGTTTTGTGCTTGTGGGAAGGGAACTCTTGATGGAAACGAAATTGCTGTGAAAATGCTTAGTCCAAAATCATCTCAAGGGATTAAGGAATTTGAGCATGAAATAAAAGTAATCCTCAACGCCAAACAAAAAAATGTTGTGTCGGTTCGAGGTTATTGTGTCCATGGAAAAGAGTTGATATTAGTGTATGAATATATGCACAACATGAGTCTTGTGTACCATCTCCATGGTAAGAAGAGATATTAAACGAATTATCTATGATGAGATAAATCTGGATACAACTCTGTCTAATTTGCTAAAACATTTGTACATAGCTGATGGTCGGGGGGGGGGGGGGGGGAGGGGGAGCTAAATTGGGTGATACGAAAGAACATCATTCAAACGGTTGCAAAAGGCTTATTAAATATTCACCAGGATTCTAATAAGCATATCATTCATAGAGATCTTAAGCCTGAGAATATCTTGTTAGATAGAAATATGAATGCAAAAATCTATGATTTTGGATAAACCGATATTTGGGATCTAAATGAGATCGAGGCATGCGCAAACAACCTGGATGGGACATCGTAAGAACACCTTCTCATTTTCTAGATCTATTTCATACGTCCAATGACACTTTACTTTTTGAATGTCTATAAAAGTTTGTTAAAATTTAGTTAGCTTTCTGATTATTATTGCTAGAAATAGTTTATGATATTGACATAAATAAATATTCAAACTGTTACATACACCATCCATAGGGGTGAGGTCATCATTACTTTTAAGCTTAAAAGTTAAAACCATCCATAGGTGTGAGATGTCATTATTTTATGTTTAGAAAGTATATTGAATCATTGTGCATATATACGCAAAGTGTACCAGACTCCGGAGTATAGGAATGATCATATCTACTCGTCCAAATCTAATCTTTATAGCTTTTGAGTCATAATGCTTGAAATACTTTGGAAAACTTGCAACCAACCGTTATTTTCATAACAACGCCCTAGAAAATTAAATAAGCTAAGTTTAAATATAATTTTTATACATATATTGTATTTGGAAAACAATTCATCCGACATCTTTTATAGATTGAATCTTGAAAATGGTTTTAGGCATGGGATCTATGGAAACAAGGACAAAAAGAAAAGTTGAAGGATCTGCTGCTACAACTAAATGATGAACGTGAAAAAGGTGAATTGTCAAGGTTTATAGATATATCATACTTTTGCATTTAGCAAAAATCAAACAACGGACGAACAATGTCTGCTATATATCAATTTCTTACCAATGACGTGGTATTACCCAGACAAATCATACCATATTATCTTGCCAAATCCTCCAGCAGATCATCCCATCCTCAGGCAAATGTACGCGACAGACCCCTTCCTCAGTCATATGTGCCTGAAGATAGTGATATCAACCGCCAAGGATTCGTATCTATTGAGCTTCAACCGTATACTAGAGCAGAAATTGCAAGTGATGACGAAGGTATTTTGATGAGAGAACCATGAATTTCTAATATTAGGGATCAAAATATGTTTGATTTGCCTTAAAATTAATACATGTTTTCTGATGAGAATGTGTTTTTCTCGGATAAATTGATAATATTATGGTTCTCACATCAAAATGCCTTCATCTTCGACTTCACTTTCAATTTCTCCTTTAGTATACAGTTGAAGCTCAATAGATACAGATCCTCAGGGGATGATATCACTAGCTTCAAACACATATGACTGAGGAAGAGATCTATCAGGTACATTCGGGTACATTTTCCTTAGGATGGGATGATCTGTCGGGTGATTTGGCAAGATAATATAGTAACATTGCTTCAGCTAATACCACGTCATTGGTAAGAAATTGATAGATATAAGACGTTGTTGGTCTGTCGTTCGATTTTTGCTGATTGCAAAGTATGATATACCTATAAACCTAGGCAAGTAAACTACTTCACGTTCATCATTTAGCTATAGCAGCGGATCCTTCAAATTCTCTTTTTGTCCTTGTTTCCATATATCTCATGCCTAAAACCATTTTCAAGATCAATAATTAAATGATGTTGGATGAATTATTTTTCAAATACAACATATGTATAAAAATTATACTTAAACTTAACTTACATAATTTTCTAAGGCGTTGCTATGAAAATAAGGGTTGGTTGCAAGTTTTTCCACCTAGTATTTCAAGCATTGTGACTCCAAAGCTATAAATATCAGATTTGGTCAAGTAGATATGATCATTCCTATACTTCTGAGCCTGGTACGCTTTGCGTATATATGCAAAAAGATTCAATATAGTTTAAACTTCCAAATAATGACATCCCAAACCTATGGATGCTGTTAAATGTTAAGCATAAAGTTAATGACGACGCAACCCCTACAGATGGTGTACGTGACATTTTGAATATTTATTTATGTCAATATTATCAACTATTTCTAAAAATGATAATCATAAAGCTAACTAAAATTTTAACTAACTTTTATAGACATTCAAAAAAGTAAAGTGAAACTGGGTGTATGAAATCTATCTAGAAAATGAGAAGGTGTTCTTAAGATGTCCCATACAGGTTGTTTGCTCTTGCCTCGATCTCATTTAGATCCAAAATCTCGGCTAATCCAAAATCACAAATTTTTGCATTCATATTTCTATCTAACAAGATATTCTCGGGGTTGAGATCTCTATGAATGATCTGCTTATTAGAATCCTAATAAATATATAATAAGCCTTTTGCAACTGTTTGAATGATGTTCTTTCGTATCGCCCAATTTAGCCCCCCCACCCCCCATCGTACCATCATCTAGACAAATGTTTTAGCAAATTAAACAGAGTCGTATTGAGATTTATGTCATCATAGATAATTAGTTTAATATATTTTCTTACCATGGAGATGGTATGTAAGACTTTTTTTTGTGCATATATTAATAAACTAACATCAACTATTTTCTATGAACACAATAACCTTGAACCGACACAACATTTGTATCTTTGTTGTTGAGGATTGCTTTTATTTCAAGCTCAAATTCATTAATCCCTTGAGATGATTTTGGACAACGTATTTTCACGACAATTTCGTTTCCAACAGGAGTTCCCTTTCCACAAGAACAAAACATATCTCTTCTTCATGAAAGAAAACTATGAACAGTTCCAAAAAACCAAGACTCATAAAAAGTAAAAATTATATGACCGAAGCCACCTTCTCCTATCTTATTTTTGATCTAAAAAAGAATCTGTTGCAGTTGAGATACACTCACAAGTGTTCCATTTAATATTTGTTTCCTTTAAAATGAAGTTCTTCATCATAATTTCTTGCTTCGCTATAATAACCCAAATCATGGCTTAGAGAGTGAAATAAGTATAAAAACTGCGAGCACATCAAAGGAATGGTTGAAATGGCATACTTTCTAGTTGACGATAGAGTTTAATGATAAGAAAAGCAATAACAAGAGAAAATCGAACGGCAATGGAACAATAATTATTTTTCATGTTTGCTTTAGCTAGTGTTAGATTTGGAGGTCATATTTCCTATTATCATAAATCAACTACAAGTACTTAACAGGTGGAATGATTGTGGTAAATGAAGTCTTCCACGAAATTGTTCCGTTTGTGTTGATCAAAATGATATAACTATCTTCCGTGAAGGTTGGTGTTACATTTAGTTGTGGACCCATTTGAAGATCAGTGATATTATATATAGTTTTCCCACCTGCAGTGACGATCAAGTCGCTGGTATAGGTGTTGACGGCGAGGTTATGGTCACCTGAGGTTGGTATGTTTAGCCCAAATATATCGGCTATCCACATCTTTATAATTTCATCCTTGTTACGCCAAATCCCCAAAAATCTATTTATTTCCCCTTAGAAACCTGCCATGACATCTTCACTGGGGGAAACAAGTCTGTCGTTTGACCTGAGCTGGCCACTGGGCCGAATCGTAGGAAATGTTCCGACAGACGAACAAAACCTAATAGTGTAATCTGCACCTTTACATGTAAAAGGCTTGGTCTTTATATCGTTACTATAGGGAGGATGTGAGATCTTGGGCATGCCTCCTCAAATGCACTTGTGTAAATTGTAGGTTTGCATTTTGAAGGCGTGTTAAACCCACGATCGCGATAATACTATCATGACTTAAAGATCTTGCATGCATAGTGACACCCTTTTCCTCCCATCACTCTGAGTTCCTCTAGACACCAGTTGTTCATATCTCCATGACAACACGCCTTGACACTATCATATGTATGTGAACCTGACCCACCAATCGCTTCCACAAATGCTGCCAAGTTAAATCCATGTATGTTATGTACATATACTCATTAGGTGAGCTGGTGGCCCAAAACTAGAAAACCACCATCGTGAGGAAATTACTTACATTGTTGCATGTTCCATCGGATTGGTAGTTGGTCAGACCCACCAATTAAGAATTATTCATCAGGGCCTTACAGAGTGTGAACTGCCCTTTGGTACCAGAGGTTAACCTGAGATGCCCACTGAGTCAACTCGTAGAAAATGTCCCGACAGACGAGCATAACCTAAGAGTGTAATCCGCACCTTTACATGTAATGTCTTTGTATGATTGGAAACCTCTCATAAATCCTTAAATGTACATTGAATCACATGTGGAAATATGGAATTGAGATTTAGGATGGAGACTAGGAGTTGCATGATGTTGGAATTATATTTGGAGAATAATTGTTAATCATTAATTCTTAATAAGATAAGCTAGAAATGTCATGGAAGTCATTGATGGCTTAAGGCTTAATGTGGTTAATTGATGTTTTTATGTGTTTCTTATGGAATCCATGGAGACATTAAGACTTTTATGTATTAAAAAATGAGTGAGTTAAAAGTTAATTGAGTAAGACTTAAAGTGGTTAAAACTTATTATGCATAAAAGCATCAAATGGAAAAGTTTGGGAAATATAGAAGACAAGGGAGCAAAGTGCCTTGCCTAAATGAGAAACATTTGCATTTTTTGGTGGTGCGTAGAGGGCCTACACACTATGAGTTCCGTAACAAGAAAAACAAAAGACCCATGTATTCTCGTGGATACCTTCGATAAAATCCAACCTTTTGTCATATTTTTATAGCGTTTAAGCTCAAATTTCCCCCAAAACTTCCATGAAGACTAATACTAATGGTTTAAACTTAAAAATAAGGTCATGAAGTTAAGAACCTTTGTAAGGGTACTTTTGTCATTTTATAAGCATGACTATAATCAATAGGTGGTGATTAAGAGGCATTATAAGCTAGAAAGGAGTGGGATATGAAGTTATTGAAGTCAGTTTCTATGTCGATACACATCCATACATGGTTTTATGCTTATTTTGAAATTTGTTTTTATTATAAAAGTTTGTGTGTTGTTTGTTGTTTTATATGTACTTTTATATGTAAACATGAAAATTGAATTTTAAAAGTTTAAAGTTTTTAACAAAGAGTTTTCTAGCATCAATATGTGTGTCCATACTGGGTAGGGTTTGATTTAAGAGTTCACATGACATGGGACCATGAAATTTGACTAATGGTTTGTGATGACATTATGTTAATGTCTTACTTATGTATGTAGTCATGCAAGCTCAAACATTTAGCACAATACCAGAACCTAGTATTTAATGAGCAAGAGGACATGTGTGTGTGTTGTAAGGTACGTTCAGCGAAACGTTCGTAAACCGTTTGGCGGTAAGTTCGTTTATGTTTGTTTATTTAATAAATGAACGAACATGAACACGAATTCTCGGTCGTTTAGTTAAATGAACGAACATAAACAATGGTCTCATTCATTCATTTATGTTCATGAACGTTTGTTTATGTTGTTTGTTTACGTTCATTTATGTTTGTTCAATTAAGTTTATTTATGTCCATATATTTTTAATTGTTTTTTTATTACATTACTATATTATGTGTTTGTTTATGGTCATATATGCTCAATTGTGTTTGTTTATCTTTATTCATTTATGTTCATTCATTTATTTTTATTTAGCATGTTCACGAAGATAAACGAATGAACATGAACAACGTAATTTGTTAAACAAAAAAACTCATTCACCAATCCGTTCGAGTTCGTTCATTAGTTCGGCTAACTTAAACGAACGAACACAAAAAAACCTTGTTCATGTTCGTTCGGTTCATTACAACTAGGGGTGAGTAAAAACCGCACCGCAACTAAAATTAACCATAAAAACCACATAAACCGCAACCAATAAACCACAACCGCAATAAAAACCGATGGTGAGGTTTTCTGTTTTTCAAAAACCAAAAATTTGCGGTACGATGCGGTTATTAATTTTAAAAAACCACAAAAAAACCGCACCGCACCACATATATTATATACAATATTTTTATTAATTATCCATATATTAAATATTAAAATAAGACAAGTTTGTTGAATGAAAGATGAATAAAATACTAGAAGACAAAAGTGTTGGTTGTTTGTTATTTTTAACTTTGAAAAATGTTGAGACAATTTTAAGAAATTTATTGTTAAATACTATTGATTTGACGTTTTTTAGATATTAATTATTTGTGATTTAAGTTAACTGTCTTATAACTTATGTTTTTTTTATTACATGTAATATCTTTGAACTCTTAAAACCATTTGAACTATAAACTGTGGTTAAAATCACACAAAATAACCGCACCAAATCCATGCGGTTAATAATCGCAACACAGAAATAACAAAACCACACTATAAAAATAACCGCCTAACCGCATTGCAAAAATAACCGTACCATGCGGTTTTGAAAATTGATTAACCGCATTTACGGTTAGTGGTGAGGTTTTGGCTAATAACTGCACCGAACCGCACCGCGCTCACCCCTAATTACAACCCTACTCGTTAATTTTATGAGCAAGAGGTTGTTTATGTATATCGTAAAAGACTACAATGAGTTCATTGGGTTAGACAAGAGAATTTGGGTTACCATACTGTGAGCGCTTTTAGGCAAGAGGATGTTAGTACATCACATATTGAGTACTAGTTGTGAAACCCGTATATTATACGGGTTGATTAAAACAAAACGTTAAATAGAAACGATTAAATGAGAAGTTTATTTGAATTTGAAATTTGAAATAAATAAAAATTATGAGAAAAAAAA
Source organism: Lactuca sativa (assembly GCF_002870075.4). NCBI lineage: Eukaryota > Viridiplantae > Streptophyta > Magnoliopsida > Asterales > Asteraceae > Lactuca > Lactuca sativa. The sequence continues at coordinate 155,496,424 of NC_056627.2, read as the reverse complement.
CATGCAAAAAATAAATAAATTTAAATTATTGTTTAGTTATCAGACCCGTATACTAAATAAGTTAATTATAACAAAATGTTAAACACAAAGGTTTAAACTGTAAATTTATTTGAAATTGAAATTTAAAATTTAAAATTCAAAATTAATATCATTATGGTAGATTTAATTTATGGAAACTAATTTCAAGTGATCTTCGAATCTTCAAGTGATCCTTCAAGTGTTCTTGAGATGAACATTTCTCATCTTCAACATTCACCCACTGAAATCATATAAGGTGAGTTCATACCCCTATCTTTTCATGTTTTTCTTAAGTTTTAAGGGGGGGGGGGGGGGGGGGGGGTGGGAATACAAGTTAAAACACCAAGAACACAACTAAACTCATTTAACAGCCTTCATCAGAAAAGTTCAACTCCATTCACATACTGTTTTGGGCAGATTAAACATTTTTATTTTCCAAAAATGTTTTAGGTGTGAGTAGTTCAAGTTCTAAGCTTTAAAATGACTACTTTCACATCTCCAAACGTTTTTCTACAATTTTTGGTGATTTATACAAAGCTGCATATCATTTCAAGAGCAAATCGGGACCAGTCTGTAATTATGGACTTTTTCATACAAGTTGGTAGTCATTAAAATTCATAATAAAAATTTTGAACAAACTACACTCATTTCCCAAACTCTTAGAATTTACGGATTCCGATTTGGACCTTTTATGATTTTTCTATAAATTTTCTAAGAACAGTAAAAGAAAATGTTAACAACAGAAAAATGCTATAAATTTCATTTCACCTTGTAACATGTTGAGGAAGGTGTATATCCTTATGTGAATATATGTTTTTGCAAATAGATGACATTTTATCTTAGTATATAGTCATACATCCGAAAACAAATGTATTTTTACCTTCAAAAGTATGGTAATTAATTAGTTTTGATATATCATGTTGCTTCACTTTAGTAAAAGTATATATACATATCGGTAACAAAAGGGTTTTTACCTTCACAAATATAGTAGTTAACCATAATAAACAAAGTTATAACTATTACATTTAAACGTTTTGATAAACTATAATATGTATGGTTTATGTTTCCATTAACACAACAAACACATTTTGGAAGGTTTTATTCCCACAGAAAAAGGTTTTTCACTCATGCACACCACACGTAAACTTGTTAACTTAAATTGTGAGACATTCTTCTCAGTACTCCTAGAGTACGGGTTAAAATTCCTGGTAGTTATAACCAAATTCTCTTGTAGGGAGAACGTGATAGTTGTGTATAGATATATATTGGGTTTGACACCCCACAACTTGCTGCTAGCTACAGTGGGACCTGCAGGTCTACGGGTGACAAGTGTCATATTAGTTTTCGACGCTTGAGAAACGTCGTGGCAGGTTCATTCAGTCATAGTATGGTTATAGCGACTCACATAGGGAGTTAACAACTCATAAAGTTTACGGGAATTTTTATTAATCAAAAAGGGTTTTATGTCGATTTAAAATCACTTTCTATATCAATAAGCACGGATATTACTGTACACTTTCGGTCTTGGTATTTAAGACTACACGTCATCCATTACGGGATTTTCCTCAAATCAACAAGGGTTTTATGCCAATTTAAAACCACGTTTCTATCTTTAAGTATGGTAAATACTTGTTTATTCTTGGTCCTGGGATTTAGGACCACATAACTTTTATTAGGAAAATATTGGATTTTTCTTGGTAACATACAACACATTACAAAGAACGGTTTCCAAACTCTTTATCTAAAAAGCTTATGAACTCACCAACTTAATTGTTGACACTTTTTCAAAATTACTTGTATTCTCAGGAAATTAGCGAAACCAAGTAACCACAAGCTGTTGAGGATGGAACGCTACGGCGTTGAACAATTATTTTTATATCATGTCGTGATCAATCATTGAAATATGTAATACTTGAAACCGTGTAATTCTTTCATGATTATATTTATGAATGGTTGTATTTTCTTTGAGCACTATTATACTTGTTGTGATACTATACATGAAGTCCTCACCCCCGGACGTTTCCGCCATCCTTGGTTTGGGGGTGTGACAGATTGGTATCAGAGCATTGTTTATAGTGAACTAAGTATATCGAACCACATAAGATATACAAACTATAAATACATTGGGACTAAAGTCTCTGATTTACGTTTTCAAAAGCATTATACTTTTAGAAATGAAATAGTTTCTTGTTAAAAGTATGAGTACATACATACATACTAGTATAGTATCATTATCTAGGGCAATACAAAAGTAAAACGAGGAGTTGGACACTACGAGTAGACCTTGGGGTATCTAATCAGACTTGGGATGAATATATCCTGATCAACTATATTTATCCGAGGTGTAACTATGGTATGCCAGGGCATGGTCGTGGTGAGCAACAAGCCTAAAAACTTCCCATACTAGAAAGTTACTAAGAACCAAACATAAAATTTAAAATACTACAGGAGTATTTTGTGATATCATAACTTATATCAAAACTAAATAGATCCTTAATAATAGGTCTATGGTCACTAAGTGGATACTTTAAAGTTATATATAACTTAGAGATCATAGACTTAGAATCAGTGGTCATTGCCTTACTTCCTTTTCCTTGTTTGGATATGGACCTAGGGTAGGATCACTTATTCGAAGGTCTATCATATCTTGTTATATGTAATTAGTATGCACTATGTCATTATAGAAGTAACTGATAAGGATTACCCCTATAAGTAATTAATTATAGAGTTAGACGCCTATTAATTATCCCTTCCACTCCTATTCTCGCGTGTATAACACAGCAAGATCCTACTTACCAGACGACCCCTACTTTCCCAACCAGAGAAATGGTGGATGGTTATGAGGAGAATCAGAAGCGGAACCGGAACCGGAGGTAATCAACCCTCCATGCATAGCCATGGTTCCTGCTAACCGTTTCGACTACATCGAACCTGTGCCTCGTTGGGCAACCGTGATCGAGGGTTGAAGTCGACAGCAATGAAAACAATCACCATGTGGAGACCAACGAGGGTGCTATGACCTCAGCCACGGGGGACCGACTGACAGAGCCCTCCCGACGAAGACCCGGCAGATTGCGAACATCGGGGATTAAAACAGGAAGACTATAACCCGAGTTCGGAAACTACGCGCTACTACGGACCCTACCATCTCACGTACCCGAGACTCGGAATTAGACTACTATTTCCGAGACCAACTCTCTTTTTAGTACCTTATTGCCGCTCGGGCAGAGGCAAGAGAGTAACAGGGTAGACACATGGCATTCAAAGAAAGGATGATTGCAGCCAAGCATCGATTGGCAGAACTGCAAGGTGGATCGACTTTGCCTCAGGCATCGCAAGGGACGGATCATCGTGAGTAGAGTTCATACCGCTCACAACACCTTGTAAATTAGGTTCATGAGTATGCGTTGGTGCTACCCTATTCTAGGCGTAAGCACGACACTACAATTTAAGCGGTCATACTAATCGAGAGATCTAGTGGCTATCAAAAGTTTTCCTTGCATGGATGTGAGACAGACATGCATCTGTTGGATTAGTGTCTAAGTCCATAACTATTTTGGTAGGTACTTGACCCGATGGTGCATGGTCCTTTTGGGTTGCCTTCACCAAAGCAACTTGATAGGATGAGTAATGGAGAGAAAGGATTAAATATGATTTATTAATATATTATGGGAATAATATATTAAAGGAGAAATCATATTGTTTAATTAATATTAGTCAATAATTAATTGGTAATTAGTTTTGTGACTAAAAGAGATTAATTAAACTTAAGGGACTGGAATTGTAATTATAAGATAATTGCAATTTGGGCCATGGATTGCCTTATATTATAAGGTGGACGAATTCTATGGGGGAAGCCCATATGAAATCGTCCAAGGCCTTGAGGAATGGGCTCCATGGGTTGCTTATGGCTTAAGCATCCAAAGTAGGGTTTCCTTGTTAGATAACCCTAATAGCCTCACTATATATAGATCCCTTAAGGACCAAAAACGTGGCTAAGCATCTTGCTAGGGTTTTCACACGGTTTTGGCAGCCTCCATCCTCTCTCCTCTTCATCCTCTTGCTTATTGTGTTTGTGAACAATTAGAGGAGTGACACTTGTGACTCTAAGCCTTCCAAAGTCAATACAAGGAGATTTGGGATTGTTATTGCTACATAACAATCAAGGTAATATTATAAACCTATTCTCATGTTAATATGATTATTTAAATGCTAGAATTAGGGTTTATAGTCTTGGATAACTTTCATGTACAATAGAGAAACCTAGATCCAAGCATTAGGGTTTGTATGAGCACATAGGATGTCTTATGACTAAAACCCATTAGTGGTATCAGAGCCTAGACTGGTTTCTATTGTATTGATGCATTATATGTTTGAAAAAAATTCGATTTTTTGGTTTCTGGAGGCTGGACTCGCCGAGTCCATAGTTGAACTCGCCGAGTCCATGCCAACTTGGCGAGTCCTTGCTTAACTCGGCGAGTCAACTCGTCGGATGGAGCATATTTCGCGATTTCTTGCTGTTTTTGCTTATGGATAGTTACCTTATCACATTAGATCAATATAAATCCGAATTTTGATATATATGAGTATATTCTTGGTCTAATTGAAGATATTTATCAATTAATAAAATATTTGTTTCCTTATGTAATAATTGATTAATTATTTTGATTAAATTGGTAAATTGTTTTGCAAGAAATCATTAAATAAATCAAATATGGATAATTATGTGATTAATTGATAATTTAGATTATTTGTAATTTGATCCTTATGTTATGAAATGTTTCATATTTTCCCCTTTAGGTTTTATAATTTAAATTTGAACCCAAAAGTTTTGTTGTTTTGAAATTTAAATAGTTAAAACCCTAATGTTTTGAAATGTTTCAAAACTTGCCCTCAAGCTTTGGAATTTAAAAGTTGATTAAAAGTTTAATTAGGAATGTTAAATTCTAAAACTCTAGTATTGTTTTGAAAAGATTCAAATCACACCCTTATGGTTTTATTAATTAATTAAGGTGTATAATTAAAAGAGGTTTAATAAATCCATAAAAGTTTAGGTTTACAATTTAATTGAATTAAAAGTATAATTGTTAAATTTGACCTCATAGTATTTTAAAAGTATTAAAATACACCCTATACTATATATAACATTAAAAGTCTAACATTATATATATGTATGAGTAAAAGTCAGTCTTACCGTTAGTAGGCCTCATTCACGAAGCTGGTCTATAAGGGGTGTTTAAGGAAATTGCTTATAAAATGGCGATTGAATGGGTATCCACTCTTACCCACCGCACTCTTCACTAACGGAGGGTCGTTAGCCGAATGGGTAGGATAGGACAAAACCTTCCATTATAAGTATAATGAAGTACAAAAGTAGCTAAATGTTTTACAAATTCCCAATCTTAGTTACTTAGGAAAAAGTGAATTGATGCAATTCCATGAAATTACACTTTGTGCCCTTGCGAAGACGTTAGTGGAGCGTGTGTGGTTTACCGGCACACTAAATGGTTCTGAGCAAAGGTAGCAAAGGGTGACTCAATGTTTGTCATAGTTCGGTGGAGCGTGTGTGGTTTACCGGCACATCGAATAGGTGAATGTAACATGTGAGGGCACCATGTAAGTTTGCATGGTTATTCACAACCGCTTTATGATCCTCGGCATCCCAGTCACAAACAAGAGGGGCATATCGAGATTTAAACATGCCATTGAAATGTTCAATGAATCTCATAGGATCTACGAGTTTTCATAGATTTAAAACATAAATTTCTTTTTCGTTTTTCGTGGTGGAAATTAGTGAATCGTCATTCACTTACCTTCAAATATTATGCAATTAGGGTTACGACATCCCTCTCCCGAGTTGTAGAATATTGTGTTGGGTCCTAGCCTTAGTATCTCATTTGGGTGATTTACTAAGGACTCAATCAATCAACTAACTTGAATTCGTTTTTCACCCATTTTGTAGATGTCAAAGTTCGACAACTATGGTTTTCCCAAATCCCGTGGAACAAGCATTCCACATGAAGATGATATTCCACGATTCGATCGAGGAACAAGAGATCATGCTTCACTTTCTCCACCTCCTCCAATTATTATCCCTAAGCCACAAGTTCGAAGACTTGAAAGGTTCAAACTCACTCAAGCCCTTTTGGCAAGTAAACATAAAGAAGGAAAGTCGGTGTGTGCACACGTCCTAGGGATGAAGTCACACATTGATAAGTTAAGAATGTTGGGATCCGTTGTCTGTGAGGAGATGACTGTTGACTGGGTTCTTCAGTCACTTCCTAACTCGTATAGTGAGTTCGTAATAGAGTACTAGATGATGAACCACGACGTGACCCTTATAGATCTCATTTATATGCTTATTGCTGCTAAATCAGAAATGGTTGGGCACAATGGAAAAGCAAAGTTGATTGGTGAATCTGCCTTCAAGACCTCTATGGATATAGACAATGGCAACGAAAGACTTACTATGATCAAAAGGTTTGATCATAAGAGAAAAGCAATGTCTGAAGTAGTTCCATGTCCTGTTCGAAAAGAGTCAATCTGCTTTTATTGCCAAGAGAAGGGGCATTGGAGACGAAGCTGCCCTATTTACCTAAGAGATCTAAGAGATGGGAGAGTCAAAACGTATGGCTTTGCTTTAGGTAAAATCCATTGACTAACACTTTTAAGCTTCATTCTAGATTCTTAATACATAATGTGATAAGATTACAATTGATGTTTTGTAGGATCGAAGAAAAGAAAGGAAGCTTAAGGGAAGAAGTGAGCAAAATCTAACCGAGAAGGAATGGATTCCGATCACATTACTTGAAGATTAGATTCTTGAGCTACTACTTAGAGTTAGAATTAGATTGCTAAGAAATATGTATTAGCATAGTTTTTCAATGAATTGCATTGTAAGGACAAATTTTTCCGCAATAAAATAAATTTTGATTTTTATTTTATTTATTTATCCTTTCAATGGCGTATATGAAAAATTGATGTTTGAATGTTTCTATTCTTAGCAATAATGGATTTGATTCTTAGTTATATTATTTGTGGAAATGTCGAGAATTTACCATATAAGGAGAGTTTCTCATCGCCCAAGTTTCAATTGGACAGAAACTTGGAATCATGCAACTTGGTTGCGCGATGAATGAGAAATTTCATATTTGGAAATTAGACTAATTCATTGACAAAGTGTCAAGTGAAGGACTAGGAGATCAAGCACACAAAGTTGTGTGTTGATCAAGTCCACCACAAGAGTAACAAAGACATTCGTCATGATTTACTAAAGGTTTAGTAAATATGATTGTACTTACAAGATTAAGTGTAATTCTGAATTGATTGAAAAGGTTTAAATCAATAGCAGAACGAATAAGAAGAATCAAGTAGACAGTAAGATTAAAGTTTCTCCATTCTAAGAAGAAGGGGGAGTACCTTTCATGCTTTATGATAGGTCTTAATGATTTAGAACCATATCTTAATTGATTTCTCTAAGAAGAGGAATCATGAATTGAAGAAATGGTTAAATCAAGAAGTTAATCATACTTCGTTCCAAGACAAGTCTTAGAGTTAAGACTGTGATAATGAGTGAAAAGTATTAAGAAGGTTTATAACATTCATCAAATGTGGAAAGTTGTGATGTCTTGGATAAGACAAAGACCAACTAAGACCAATTGATGAAGTGTTTTGATAAAAACTACACTAACTCTTGAATATTTGTTTGTCAAGAAATGTTTATTGACAAGAGAATCTTATATGTCAGGAAGTCAGTGGGAGTCTTAATGGTCTTGAAAGGATTCAAGAACAAATCAAATAAACCTTATCGATCATCACTAGCACACGAGTTGAGGTTTACAACCTATCGTGTTGACATTATTTTGTTTCTGTGTCAATCCAATCGAGTTAATTATGCATGTGAGTTCTATGAGTTCTCATTTTGAATGCATAAAAGGCAAAGCACCTTAATCAATGAAAGGTACATTGATAGGAAAGGGTGAGCTGCTTAACTACTTGGAAGACATGGTGGGCAGTTGTGCTACCATAAGGCAAGAAATCAAGATTAAGAAAGTTCGGTCCATATGAGTTTGAATTTGTCGTAAACTTTGGTTTTAACAAATTCACATGGATAGGAACACATACACTGTTTAAATCTAAGTGTCATAAGATTTCCTCCTTCATGAAAATGATTGTGAGGAAATGCTTTCACTAAGAAATATTTTAAGAAGATAGTGATTGTAAAATTGCATTCTCGAATTCGATTATGGTTACGGTATCCCTTTCCATAATTTGAATTGAGAGGTTTGGCAATTAGTCTTAATTGTTTAGACACACATATGAACTATCTAAGGCAAAGGTGTATAAGTTTAAGAAGCCTTGATAAAAGATTATCAAAGCATTGGGTATTAGAAATATGAACTTAAAGAAATTCAATAGGTATTGTTTTTCTAAAAGTTAAGATGTTTATGAATACATGTCGAAGCTAGTGGGAGCATAAGTGTTATGTTTTATAATAATCATCATGTTAGTGAGAGTATAAATGTTATGATTGTATGATTATTAAGGCACGCATTGCAAGTTGGCAATATTAATTATAGAAAACAAGAGTTATACCTTACAAAGTCGTAAGGGTTGTAAAGTTGTTTTGCTATAATTAAGGGAGAGAATATTATGCTTCATTTCAAATCTAAAGGCTTAGGTTGAGAAATGTTAATAAATTTAGTCAAAGGTACATAGTGTGTTCTTAAAATTTTGATTTTGATTACGGCATTCCTCTTCACAATCGAATTTTCAGAACATAGCAAATAAAACATTATGCGTCGTGTCCCATACGCTTCGGGTATAGGATCGATTGCAAATGCTTTAATATTTGACCATTCTAAAATTTTCCAAATGTCTAGCGCATTTAGAGGGAAAAGGGACTAGAATCGGTTTTGACTAAAATAATTAAACTACTATCAAAGGACAATCCAAAGTTCGACGAGGATTGGTTGCTTGTGAGTAGTTGGAAGCATGGTATTGAATGGACCATATCGACATTATTGTGAATAGAAAAGATTCTATTAAGAATGAGTTGTCATATGGAAAATATGGAAATGTTTCCATATTGGATGGACCATGTCGACATTATTATGAATAGATAAGATTCTATTAAGAATAAGTTGTCATATGGAAAATATGGAAATGTGTCCATATTAGGAATTGAATATTGGAAATCTATGACTAAATTAGAAACTTTGATGCAAAAGGATGTTCAAAGGAATGTACTTTGAGTGAGAGACATCACATCTAAGAAATTGTATTGTAACAATCTCCGATAGAGAACTTTGTAATATCATTGGTAATAGTCTTTGTGACTTTGGTGCAGTGATATTACGAAAGGATCATTGCATAAAATGTTAGAATCTAGCATATTCTTTAAGTAGCAAGAATTTGATATTCTTTCACTTATGGAAAAAGGATTTGGAGTTGTGAAATGAAAATGATTGAAAATGTGTTCAATGTGATCTATTTCCCAAAGTAAGAACCATAGGTAAACATTGTGTGCATGCTAGGAGCATGGGACAAGTGTTGTAATTCAAGTAAGAAGTTGATTACCCGAAACGACAAATAATGAGTAATCGATATGGTGATAAATAAAAGGTGTTTTATTAATACTCAAAGGTTTGAGGCCATATGGGATTAGTATTATTCTTGTGTTTCACATTTGCATGTTTTGACTTCCTGAAAAATTTAATTGGTTAAGAACAGTTAAATTATTCGAACGGGCCACAGTCGTTCATATGTTGGAAGTAGGTATGAATGAAGACTCTCGTGAATTGGTGTGTGGATTGTCTAAAGAGCATTAGACATAAGCAAATGTTTGCTGCAACGTTCATGAGTGCTTATGAATATGAATTTGAGCATTGGATTAAACCCACGCTCACTTAGATCACTCCATGAATTGTATCACGAGTGATTGGTGACACGATAACATCTTATATTCTTGAAACCGAGATGTGTGAGTTGTATCTTGCAAATCGGTTGCACATTGATAATATGTAATTGCACCAGTAACTTGGTGTCATAAAACATATTGTTGTGTGTGATTCGGTGAGTAAGTGCAAGCGAGCATTGAATCAAAGTTTATCCATTCCTTTTATCCAAAGTAGGATAAAAGCGATATCTTTGGGCCCCTCGATGATTTAGTGATGACAAACGTAAATGCTCAGCCCGGCTAGGGCTAATTTGATTTGTTCAATTAGTCAGTCGTCACAAATCGGAAATCGAGATATAGTACAAAGAGAATGATTTGAATCATATCTCATACGATATCTAGAATGGAGTAATATATGATCCCTTATCTAAGGACACGCGTATCTAATATGATCAGAGTTGACAGTGGCTTTGGAAAGCTACGATTGCAGATCAGGATCTGAAGTCATATGCAGAATAGTTATTAGACTTATCCAAGTGGGAGACTGCTGGATTAGTGTCTAAGTCCATAACTATTTTGGTATGTACTTGACCCAATGGTGCATGGTCCTTTTGGGTTGCCTTCACCAAAGCAACTTGATAGGATGAGTTATGGAGAGAAAGGATTAAATATGATTTATTAATATATTATGGGAATAATATATTAAAGGAGAAATCATATTGTTTAATTAATATTAGTCAATAATTAATTGGTAATTAGTTTTGTGACTAAAAGAGATTAATTAAACTTAAGGGACTGGAATTGTAATTATAAGATAATTGCAATTTGGGCCATGGATTGCCTTATATTATAAGGTGGACAAATTCTATGGGGGAAGCCCATATGAAATCGTCCAAGGCCTTGAGGAATGGGCTCCATGGGTTGCTTATGGCTTAAGCATCCAAATTAGGGTTTCCTTGTTAGATAACCCTAATAGCCTCACTATATATAGATCCCTTAAGGACCAAAAACGTGGCTAAGCATCTTGCTAGGGTTTTCACATGGTTTTGGCAGCCTCCATCCTCTCTCCTCTACATCCTCTTGATTATGGTGTTTGTGAACCATTAGAGGAGTGACACTTGTGACTCTAAGCCTTCCAAAGTCAATACAAGGAGATTTGGGATTGTTATTGCTACATAACAATCAAGGTAACATTATAAACCTATTCTCATGTTAATATGATTATTTGAATGCTAGAATTAGGGTTTATAGTCTTGGATAACTTGCATGTACAATAGAGAAACCTAGATCCAAGCATTAGGGTTTGTATGAGCACATAGGATGTCTTATGACTAAAACCCATCAGCATCGAGGTCAAAATTTTCGCTGAAACTATAATTACTAGAATCATTTTAACAAGATGGGCTTAGGACATACCTAACAGAGTCGAAGGTCTATTCAGTCTTAATTATATAACTAAGCATACATCAATTGGTCATAATAAGGACCTAGCTTGGATCAAGTTACAAGGTTTCACTTGGATACAAAACTACTAAAATACATGAGTTTATCATATAAAGACTCTCGTTATGAATTGTTTAAAGAACACCCTTAACAACCGAATTACGTTACGAATTGTTATAAGATAAACTTAGTTAGAAAACTCGCGACGTATAGCCATTCTAAAGACTCATTTCCGTCTCACCTTTAAACATTTTGGTTGAGAGGTTCCTTCTTCGTAGACCTATAGGGTGCGATCATACCAGTGCTAATGCACTGGATCCCATTAAAACTCCTCAGCCAAGCATGTTTGGACAAACATGATCCCAACATGAGTAAAGCTTAAAACGCCCGTATGAAACCTACTTCTACCCACTACCATAACTCCGTCTCAGGAACGTTAGCAGAAACACTAAGAATAGTACAATAATGTGCAAAAATTTATATATGTGAATATAAATCATAAGAATGCACTTGAGATTATTATCCCCACTCACGAAGTAGTTTTTCATCGTGAAATAGAGTTATGTCTTCACCAAGAGGCAACCAACCAACTAGGAAGGTGCCAACCTTGCAGATAGACTCTGCTACTTTTCAAGCTGCAGTCACGGCAGCTGTGGCAGCCGTCATGGCGCAGCTCAATGCTAACCACACCAGCAGACACGGAGGTGGTGTCAGAAATACCAACCGAATTATCAATCAAGAACACCAGCGGGCGTGTACAACCAAAAATGCCTCAGGCCACAAACCTACGAACAAGAAGCGGAAGTTTTGGAACAAAAAGGAGCACAACCAACCTCAAAGACTCGCTAAAAGACAACAACCCATGGTCACCCTTACAATTACGACAGTAGTCACAACACATGCCTCGACATCAACCACAACATCTATCGCTCAAGCATCAGACAGGAAATATATGGGAGCAATCCCAAAGTGTAACAAGTGTGGCATCCATCACAATGGGGTTTGCCGGGTGATGCACTGTAAAAACTGCGACAAGAACGGGCATATTGCTCGCTTTTGCAGAAACCAAACCCAACACCTCCCTTCAATCACCAGTACCAAGGTAGGCCTAATATGCTAACTATGCGGTGAAACGGGACACTTCAAGAGAGAATGCCCAACTGAGAAGAATGACGGGGGAGCAGGAGGAGTGTGATGAACACACCAGCAGGAGCAGCAAGGGAACCATATTAGGACTTTTGTAATGTTTCCAACGACAAAATCATTTAAGTACCATATGTTTGTAATGAATTTGGTATGCTTGCTAAAATCACCGTCTTTCTAAAAAGTAGTTAAAATACTCTCTCGTTCAAATCAACCAAAGACACTCATACATGACCTTAGGATCATTACCTGTAAGCTGTGATGACCTTGTACTTACATCGGGGTTAATTATAATCAAAATACTCAAGAATTGAAACAAATAATTCCATCATGACTCCTGTTCCATGTCTAGTAGTAGGATTAGGGCGAAGCCACCCACTCGACGATTTCACCAATATCAAACTACATACGACGTACATATACCGCTCGATCATAGAGCGGCCTGTCAGGGATCATGATATCAAGTATCATTACTAGCTATCGAAACCCACCCACTACCAGTGCTAGACACTGTGGTATGAATCATCTACAGTAATAATAACATCGAACAAAATGGAACACACTGAAAAGAAACACATGATACTCTATCACTCTAATGAGCACTTCTTATGAATACAGCTTAACACATGTTTTATTTAAAAATATATTGTTATCACCATTCAATTTCGATTGGTATAGTCTTCAGCTTCCCGATTTAACGGCTACAAAAGGACCCTTCACCTAACCCACCGAATATCTGAACCTTCGTCTCTCATAAACATGAATTCGACACGGACCTTCGGGTCATCTCTCGCTGTGAAACCCCAAAACACTCACCAGAGGAGTGTTATACCTTCCGAAGCCTTATCACAAGTATTTCCAGGAGACCCTTCGGGAATGTCATGCATATAGCAGACAAGGTTCAAGCACAAAAACTTGTGACAGATACGGTTCGCCTACTACTACTACATGTATACGCGTGGATAATGTATTATTAAGATTCTATGAACATTGGATGTTTGCTTCCACCCTATTTCCCATTCCTTGTCTGGTTGTGGCCTTGGAGCAGAGTCACCCATCCAACTGTCTTGCCAACCTTAAGTACATATGACCTATATGCGCAAGTTAATGGACCAGGTACGAGTCCTGCCATGAACTTTGGATCAAGGTTGCCCAGGAGGACAAGTGAACGTCCTACCATCTGAATAAGTCTAGTCGCGTAAACCAAACCCACATGCTTCCTACCGAGCTAAGCAATCGAGGATCACTACAGCAGGCCCTATGCAACGCTCCGAGGAGAAGTTATTACTTATGACTTAAGACAGCTAAAGACGTACGAGGTCGGCTAGGTAATGCATGCCCTCGAAATAAGAGCGGTAGTGTTCGCCCTGGAGGTTAAGAGGCACCATCTCTATGACACGAAGCATACAATCTTCGCCGATCATAAGAGCCTAGAAGGCACAGACAGCGGGGCATGTTATCCCATGAACCGGATCTGGACACCGAGGTTGATGGATTCGGAAATAATGTCACGAACGAAGCACACGAAAACTCGCTACTCCCCTTCATCCAGGCTCGGACAAGATGTGTCCGGACCTCAAAAAGTTCTATCAGTGGGCGAATAGGAAAGCAGACATCACTACACATGTGGGCAAGTATCGGACTTGTGCCAATGTCAAGAGAGAATAAAAGAAGCCTTCGCCTCTCCTACAACAACCAGTGATACATGAAAGGAAGTAGGAGCGGCTAACCATGGGCTTCATTACCAAGCTACCCAAGGCAATGGATGGTCTCGATACCATTTGGGTAACCGTCGACAAACTGACCGAAAACGCACACTCCTTACTAATCAAAGAAACCGACAGGATGGAGGAATCGACTATAACGTACATCAAAGAGATCATGCGACCACAGGATCTATTAATATATGTTATCTCTAACAGAGATAGTAGATTCGTTTCGTGACCTTGGCAACCCTTACAGGGAACTAGGTTAAATTTGGATATGTCCTACCAACAGCAAACCAACCGGCATAACAAAAGGGATTTTTCAAATCTTGGGCGACATGTTAATAGCTTGAGTGATTAACTTCGGTAAAACGTGGGTGTGCCCACTTACAACTTGGCGAAATCGAAATAAACGAGAGTCTCCACTTTGTAACAGGGAGCATAAAGGCACACATAGAATACACTATCATTTCAAAACAATAACTCCTTTAAATTGACTTAGCTCAAGTTACAATAAGAAATTCCAAGGCGTCATTTAACATCAGGCGGATTGGTCCCCGCCATACCAATTTCTTGTACTACGAAAAGCTTTCCCCATCTTTTCTCCAAATTCATGAAGTCCCGGTCAAAGTGCTAATTTCGAGACGAAATTCCCTCTAACGGGGGGATGATGTGACAACCGTCAAATTCTGGTCAAGTCAAAGTCAAATAAAGTGAACAAGTCAAACCGGTCAACCCAACTAACCCCTATATACTAGGGCTTACGTTATGTAATTACTATACAACTCTCTATTCTAATGAGAAATTATAAATTGAAAAGTTCGTACATCTAGATTTCCTTAACCTAAAACTGTGGTAAGTAACGAACCAAACCGATAAAACAACGTAGCATACTCATTGGGAGTGTGTAAGATCCTTAAACATGGCTTAATGGGGCTTACGGACCTTGTGTTGCGGAGCCAAGCACTCAAAAAGGTCACAAAAGAAGCCTCTCCCAATCTCATTCGCTCTATCTCTCGCTACCCCAAATCTCTCTTTGTATGAGAAATCTCTCCAAGAATGTGAAATCTCTTCCAAATCTCTATTTGTATGAGAAATCTCTCCAAGAATGTGAAATCTCTCCCAAATCTCTCTTTGTATGAGAAATCTCTCCAATAATGTGAAATCTCTCCCAAATCTCTCTTTGTATGAGAAATCTCTCCAAGAATGTGAAATCTCTCCCAAATCTCTCCAAGTATGTGAAATCTCTCCCAAATCTTTCTTTATATGATAAATCTCTCCAAGAATGTGAAATCTCTCCCAAATCTCTCCAAGTATGTGAAATCTCTCCCAAATCTCTCTCAAAGCGTCTTTTGAATTTATTTTGATCATTTGGGGCATCCCGACAGTTGACTTGGTGAAAAACCACTCGATACGGGAAGAATCCTTGGAAATTTGCCTCTTAGGGCCGAAGCCTCTCTATAGGGGCCAAAACCCTCTTGGAACCGAGGGCACATAGACCGAGTCTGAGGTCCTTGACTAGCCACAACCAGCGAGCCGAGGCAAGCTAGCCGCAGCCACCGACCGCAGCCAGCGAGCCATAGCCACCGACCGCAGCCAGCAAGCCGCAGCCACCGACCGCAGCAACCTCACCTTCGGACCCTCCTACGCGCCTTCAGTTCCCTGCTGATGAAGCCACCGCGATAGCTGCTCGGACCGCAACCCTTTTTCCTTCGGACCAACTTTAGCAGCCAAGCCCCACTTCGGATCTAATGTTGTTAAGGCCGGAGTCACCCTCCTGACTTCGGATTTGCCATTTTTCACCCGGTTTTCGACCACGACTCCGTTTTAAGCCCGTTTTTAATTATTTTAACGCGGGATTTTCTTCAAAAATCATATTTTAACATATAAGACCCTAAATATTCATAATTTAAACATGTTTTATGGAAATATTTAGTTAAGAATAAAATCTATTAAGTGAGATCTTGAGGTGGAGTGTGGATCTCGGCATAATATTTGACACAAACAACCAACCCATGCCCATTCCTTTGACCAGCTATTGTACTCCCCACCACTCCTAGTCACCTCATGGCACTATCCCACTCATTTCCCAGCAAACCCACGTCCAAATGAGCTGTAAAACCCTCTCTCTCACTCTTCACTTCACTCATTTTTCCTCATTCCCACCAAGTATCAAACACCACTTTTCTCTCAAATCCTCTCACTCAAATTCGAGATTTAAGGGCTGATCATCATGTTTTCTCTCATGTTTGGTAAGTTGCATCACCCTCCTTATGGTTATTACATTCCCTCTTACTCAAATCATAAATATTTTACACAAACATCATCACATTCATGTTAGATCTTCGAATCTTCAAGTGATCCTTCAAGTGTTCTTGAGTTGAACACTTCTCATCTTCAACATTCACCCACTGAAATCATATAAGGTGAGTTCATACCCCTATCTTTTCATGTTTTTCTTAAGTTTTAAGGGGGGGGGGGGGGGGGGGGGGAATGCAAGTTAAAACACCAAGAACACAACTAAACTCATTTAACAGCCTTCATCAGAAAAGTTCAACTCCATTCACAGACTGTTTTGGGCAACTTAAAAATTTTACCTTTCAAAACTGTTTTAGGTGCAAGTAGTTCCAGTTCATAGTTTTAAAATGACTACATGCACATCTCCACACGATTTTTCTACAATTTATGGAGATTTTTACAAAACTGCCTATCATTTCAAGAGCAAATCCGGACTAGTTTGTAATTATTTCATAATAAAAATTATGAACAAACTAGACTCATTTCCCAAACTCTTAGAATTTACGGATTCTGATTTGGACCTTTGATGATTTTTCTATAAATTTTCTAAAACAGTAAAAGAAAATGCTAACAACTAGAAAAATGCTATAAATTTCATTTCACCTTGTAACATGTTGAGCAAGGTGTATATCCTTATGTGAATATATGTTTTTGCAAATAGTTGACATTTTATCTTAGTATATAGTCATACATCAGAAAACAAATGTATTTTTACCTTCAAAAGTATGGTAATTAATTAGTTGTTATATTGCATGTTGCTTCACTTTAGTAAAAGTATATATACATATCGGTAAACAAAAGGGGTTTTACCTTCACAAATATAGTAGTTAACCATAATAACCAAAGTTATAACTATTACATTTAAACGTTTTGATAAACTATAATATGTATGGTTTATGTTTCCATTAACACAACAAACACATTTCGGAAGGTTTTATTCCCACAGAAAAAGGTTTTACACTCACGCACACCACACGTAAACTTGTTAACTTAAATTGTGAGACATTCTTCTCAGTACTCCTAGAGTACGGGTTAAAATTCCTGGTAGTTATAACCAAAGTCTCTTGTAGGGAGAACGTGATAGTTGTGTATAGATCTATATTGGGTTGGACACCCCACACCTTGCATCTATCTACAGTGGGACCTGCAGATCTACGGGTGACAAGTGTCATATCAGTTTTCGACGCCTGAGAAACGTCGTGGCAAGTTCATTCAGTCATAGTATGGTTATAGCGACTCACATAGGGAGTTTACAACACATAAAGTTTACGGGAATTTTTATTAATCAAAAAGAGTTTTATGTCGATTTAAAATCACTTTCTATATCAATAAGCATGGATATTACTATACACTTTCGGTCTTGATTTAAGACTACACGTCATCCATTATGGGATTTTCCTCAAATCAAAAAGGGTTTTATGCCGATTTTAAAACCACATTTATATCTTTAAGTATGGCAAATACTTGTTTATTCTTGGTCCTGTGATTTAGGACCACATAACTTTTATAAGGAAAATATTGGATTTTTCTAGGTAACACACAACACATTACAAAGAACGGTTTCCAAACTCTTTATCTAAAAAGCTTATGAACTCACCAACTTAATTGTTGACACTTTCTCAAAATTACTTGTATTCTCAGGAAATCAATGAAACCAAGTAACCACAAGCTGTTGAGGATGGAACGCTACGGCGTTGAACAACTATTTTTATATCATGTCGTGATCAATCATTGAAATATGTAATACTTGAAACCGTGTAATTCTTTCCTGATTATATTTATGAATGGTTGTATTTACTTTGAGCACTATTATACTCGTTGTTGTGATACTATACATGAAGTCATCCACCCCCAGACGTTTCCGCCATCCTTGGTTTGGGGGTGTGACATCGTTCATGATTTGGCCTTTATATTTTGATAAGTGAAATTTGATTGTCACTGAATTCGAGCTACCAAAGGGCAGTTCACACTCTGTTAAGGCCCCAATGAATAGTTCTTAATTGGTGGCTCGGACCAACTGCCAATCCGATGGAACATGCAACAATGGAAGTGATGCCCTCACGGTGGTGGTTTTCAACTTTTGGGCTAATAGCTCACCTGATGAGTATTATATACATAACATACATAGCTTTAACTTTGCAGCATCTAAGGAAGCAAGTGTTAGGTCAGGTTCATATACATATAGTAGTGCCAAGGATGTGAAACAATTGGTGTCCCGAGGAACTGAGAGTGACGGGAGGAAAAGGGTGTTAGAACGAATGCCAAATCTTTAAGTCGCGATAATATTATCATGGCCGTGGGTTCAACACAGCTTCGAAATGCAAACCTACAAATTACGCAAATGCATTTGAGAAGGAGAGACCGAGATCTCACATCCTCCCCTATAGTGATGATATAAAGACCAAGACTTTTACATAAAAAGTTGCGGATTACACCGTTAGGTTTTGTTCGTCTATCGGAAGATTTTCTACGATTCGACCCGGTGGCCAACTCAGGTCAACTGACAGACTTGTTTCCCCCAATGGCGATTTCATGGCAGGTTTCTATTGAGAAAGAAATAGATTTTTGTGGATTTGGCGCAACAATGCTCAAATTATGAAGGTGTGGATAGCTGATATATTTCCGTTAAACATACCCATTTCAGGTGACCATAACCTCGCCGTCAACACCTACATCGGGGACTTGATCATCACTGTAGGTGGGAAAACTGTATATAATATCACTGATCTTCAAATGGGTCAATAGCCACATATGACGACAACCTTCACGATAGATGGTTATATCCTTTTGATCAACACAAACAAAACAGTTTTATGGAAGACTTCATTTACCAAAATCATTCCACTTGATAAGTACTTGTAGTTGATTTATGATAATCGGGAATATGGTCTCCAAGTCTAACACCAACGAATGATAGCAGGAAAAATAATTCAATTTCCATTGGCATTCGGTTTTTCTCTAGTTATTGTTTTTCTTACTGTTAAACTATATCATCAACTAGATGGTATTCCATTTCAACCATAAATTTGTTGTGCTTGGAGTTTTAATATTTATTTCACTCTTTAAGCCATGATTTATATTATTATAAGGAAGCAAAAAATTAGGATGAAGAACTTCATTTAAAGGAAACAAATATTAGATGGCTTACCCATGATTCTATCTCGACTGCAACAGATTCTTTTTCAAATCAAAATAATATCGGAGAAGGTGGCTTCGGTCTTGTATATAGGGTACTTTTTACTTTTTATACAAGTCTTGTTTTACTTTTTTTTTTGGAACTGGTAACTGTTTCCCTTGACAAAGTCATACGTTTTGTGCTTGTGGGAAGGGAACTCTTGATGGAAACGAAATTGCTGTGAAAATGCTTAGTCCAAAATCATCTCAAGGGATTAAGGAATTTGAGCATGAAATAAAAGCAATCCTCAACGCCAAACAAAAAAATGTTGTGTTGGTTCGAAGTTATTGTGTCCACAGAAAAGAGTTGATATTAGTGTATGAATATATGCACAACATGAGTCTTGTGTACCATCTCCATGGTAAGAAGAGATATTAAACGAATTATCTATGATGAGATAAATCTGGATACAACTCTGTCTAATTTGCTAAAACATTTGTACATAGCTGATGGTCGGGGGGGGGGGGGGGGGGGGGGGGAGGGGCAGCTAAATTGGGTGATACGAAAGAACATCATTCAAGCGGTTGCAAAAGGCTTATTAAATATTCACCAGGATTCTTATAAGCATATCATTCATAGAGATCTTAAGCCTGAGAATATCTTATTAGATAGAAATATGAATGCAAAAATCTATGATTTTGGATAAACCGATATTTGGGATCTAAATGAGATCGAGGCATGCGCAAACAACCTGGATGGGACATCGTAAGAACACCTTCTCATTTTCTAGATCTATTGCATACGTCCAATGACACTTTACTTTTTGAATGTCTATAAAAGTTAGTTAAAATTTAGTTAGCTTTTTGATTATTATTGCTAGAAATAGTTTATGATATTGACATAAATAAATATTCAAACTGTTACATACACCATCCATAGGGGTGAGGTCATCATTACTTTTATGCTTAAAAGTTAAAACCATCCATAGGTGTGAGATGTCATTATTTTATGTTTAGAAAGTATATTGAATCATTGTGCATATATACGCAAAGCGTACCAGACTCCGGAGTATAGGAATGATCATATCTACTCGTCCAAATCTAATCTTTATAGCTTTTGAGTCATCATGCTTGAAATACTTTGGAAAACTTGCAACCAACCGTTATTTTCATAACAACGCCCTAGAAAATTATATAAGCTAAGTTTAAATATAATTTTTATACATATATCGTATTTGGAAAACAATTCATCCGACATCTTTTATTGATTGAATCTAGAAAATGGTTTTAGGCATGGGATCTATGGAAACAAGGACAAAAAGAGAAGTTGAAGGATCTGCTGCTACAACTAAATGATGAACGTGAAAAAGGTGAATTGTCAAGGTTTATAGATATATCATACTTTTGCATTCAGCAAAAATCAAACAACGGACGAACAATGTCTGCTATATATCAATTTCTTACCAATGACGTGGTATTACCCGGACAAATCATACCATATTATCTTGCCAAATCCTCCGGCAGATCATCCCATCATCAGGCAAATGTACGCGACAGACCCCTTCCTCAGTCATATGTGCCTGAAGATAGTGATATCAACCGCCAAGGATTCGTATCTATTGAGCTTCAACCGTATACTAGAGGAGAAATTGCAAGTGATGACGAAGGTATTTTAATGAGAGAACCATGAATTTCTAATATTGGGGATCAAAATATGTTTGATTTGGCTTAGAATTAATACATGTTTTCTGATGAGAATGTGTTTTTCTCGGATAAATTGATAATATTATGGTTCTCACATCAAAATGCCTTCATCTTTGACTTCACTTTCAATTTCTCCTTTACTATACAGTTGAAGCTCAATAGATACAGATCCTCAGGGGATGATATCACTAGCTTCAAACACATATGACTGAGGAAGAGATCTATGAGGTACATTCGGGTACATTTTCCTTAGGATGGGATGATCTGTCGGGTGATTTGGCAAGATAATACAGTAACATTGCTTCAGCTAATACCACGTCATTGGTAAGAAATTGATAGATATAAGACGTTGTTGGTCTGTCGTTCGATTTTTGCTGATTGCAAAGTATAATATATCTATAAACCTAGGCAATTAAACTACTTCACGTTCATCATTTAGCTATAGCAGCGGATCCTTCAAATTCTCTTTTTGTCCTTGTTTCCATATATCTCATGCCTAAAACCATTTTCAAGATCAATAATTAAATGATGTTGGATGAATTATTTTTCAAATACAACATATGTATAAAAATTATACTTAAACTTAACTTACATAATTTTCTAAGGCGTTGCTATGAAAATAAGGGTTGGTTGCAAGTTTTTCCACCTAGTATTTCAAGCATTGTGACTCCAAAGCTATAAAGATCAGATTTGGTCAAGTAGATATGATCATTCCTATACTTCTGAGCCTGGTACGCTTTGCGTATATATGCAAAAAGATTCAATATAGTTTAAACTTCAAAATAATGACATCCCAAACCTATGGATGCTGTTAAATGTTAAGCATAAAGTTAATGACGACGCAACCCCTACAGATGGTGTACGTGACATTTTGAATATTTATTTATGTCAATATTATCAACTATTTCTAAAAATGATAATCATAAAGCTAACTAAAATTTTAACTAACTTTTATAGACATTCAAAAAAGTAAAGTGAAACTGGGTGTATGAAATCTATCTAGAAAATGAGAAGGTGTTCTTAAGATGTCCCATATAGGTTGTTTGCTCTTGCCTCGATCTCATTTAGATCCAAAATCTCGGCTAATCCAAAATCACAAATTTTTGCATTCATATTTCTATCTAACAAGATATTCTCGGGGTTGAGATCTCTATGAATGATCTGCTTATTAGAATCCTAATAAATATATAATAAGCCTTTTGCAACTGTTTGAATGATGTTCTTTCGTATCGCCCAATTTAGCCCCCCCCCCCCCCCATCGTACCATCATCTAGACAAATGTTTTAGCAAATTAAACAGAGTCGTATCGAGATTTATGTCATCATAGATAATTAGTTTAATATATTTTCTTACCATGGAGATGGTACGTAAGACTTTTTTTTGTGCATATATTAATAAACTAACATCAACTCTTTTCTATGAACACAATAACCTTGAACCGACACAACATTTGTATCTTTGTTGTTGAGGATTGCTTTTATTTCAAGCTCAAATTCATTAATCCCTTGAGATGATTTTGGACAACGTATTTTCACGACAATTTCGTTTCCAACAGGAGTTCCCTTTCCACAAGAACAAAACATATCTCTTCTTCATGAAAGAAAACTATGAACAGTTCCAAAAAACCAAGACTCATAAAAAGTAAAAATTATATGACCGAAGCCACCTTCTCCTATCTTATTTTTGATCTAAAAAAGAATCTGTTGCAGTTGAGATACACTCACAAGTGTTCCATTTAATATTTGTTTCCTTTAAAATGAAGTTCTTCATCATAATTTCTTGCTTCCCTATAATAATCCAAATCATGGCTTAGAGAGTGAAATAAGTATAAAAACTGCGAGCACATCAAAGGAATGGTTGAAATGGCATACTTTCTAGTTGACGATAGAGTTTAATGATAAAAAAGCAATAACAAGAGAAAATCGAACGACAATGGAACAATAATTATTTTTCATGTTTTCCTATTATCATAAATCAACTACAAGTACTTAACAGGTGGAATGATTGTGGTAAATGAAGTCTTCCATGAAATTGTTCCATTTGTGTTGATCAAAATGATATAACTATCTTCCGTGAAGGTTGGTGTTACATTTAGCTGTGGACCCATTTGAAGATCAGTGATATTATATATAGTTTTCCCACCTGCAGTGACGATCAAGTCGCTGGTATAGGTGTTGACGGCGAGGTTATTGTCACCTGAGGTTGGTATGTTTAGCCCAAATATATCGGCTATCCACATCTTTATAATTTCATCCTTGTTACGCCAAATCCCCAAAAATCTATTTATTTCCCCATAGAAACCTGCCATGAAATCTTCACTGGGGGAAACAAGTCTGTCGTTTGACCTGAGTTGGCCACTGGGTCGAATCGTAGAAAATGTTCCGACAGACGAACAAAACCTAATAGTGTAATCTGCACCATTACATGTAAAAGGCTTGGTCTTATATCGTTACTATAGGGAGGATGTGAGATCTTGGTCATGCCTCCTCAAATTCACTTGTGTAAATTGTAGGTTTGCATTTTGAAGGCGTGTTAAACCCACGATCGTGATAATACTATCATGACTTAAAGATCTTGCATGCATAGTGACACCCTTTTCCTCCCATCACTCTGAGTTCCTCTAGACACCAGTTGTTCATATCTCCATGACAACCCGCCTTGACACTATTATATGTATGTGAACCTGACCCACCAATCGCATCCACAAATGCTACCAAGTTAAAGCCATGTATGTTATGTACATATACTCATTAGGTGAGCTGGTGGCCCAAAACTAGAAAACCACCATCGTGAGGAAATTACTTCCATTGTTGCATGTTCCATTGGATTGGTAGTTGGTCAGAACCACTAATTAAGAATTATTCATCAGGGCCTTAACAGAGTGTGAACTGCCCTTTGGTACCAGAGGTTAACCTGAGATGCCCACTGAGTCAAATCGTAGAAAATGTCCCGACAGACGAGCATAACCTAAGAGTGTAATCCGCACCTTTACATGTAATGTCTTTGTATGATTGGAAACCTCTCATAAATCCTTAAATGTACATTGAATCACATGTGGAAATATGGAATTGAGATTTAGGATGGAGACTAGGAGTTGCATGATGTTGGAATTATATTTGGAGAATAATTGTTAATGTAATAGCCCGGAATCTCAGGTATTATTAAATTATGTTTTTGGGGTGATTTAAGAGGGGACTCGGCGAGTTGGAGCCTAGACTCGCCGAGTAGGACCGCAGACTTGGTCGCGGGTTCGCGACTGGACTCGACGAGTCCAGACATGGACTCAGCGAGTCTACGCTGTTTAGCGAAAACCCTACCCGTTCAGGTTTGGGTCGTATATAACGCATTATATGCCGTCATTGTTCGTCTTTTAGTCGATTGAGAAGAACCCTAAGCGGCTGTGGGCATCTAGAGCAAGATTGAAGGCCATTGGTGACTTGAAGAAGTGGTGGTGCAAGGGGAGAAGAGTTTGGCTAAAGGAACTGCAAGGGATTCGAGTTCTGAGGTTTGGGGACACAGAGGGTGCGTTATCCAGGTAACATTTCGGATCATTTCTGTTATTTTGATGTGTGCATGGATCTAGGGTTTATGGAACCAATTTGATGATTAGATGGATTATTACCTTGTTACCCAATCGAATATAACCTTGTATTAGGACCTTTAGAGGCCCAGAAGGTCCCATGCTTGTGTATTCGGGACAAAACTTATCTCAGGAAGCAGTTTGATCGACTGCATGGCATGGACTCGCCGAGTCCGATGAACAGACTCGGCGAGTAGCTTAGAGATTGACTGGAACTCGTCGAGCTGTTCTTCAGACTCGACGAGTGGAGTCGGGGTGGCCCCGCGATTCTTCCACGAGGATCTCGTCGAGCCAAGAGGGATACTCGACGAGTAGAAAGGGAACATCAAGGGAAGTTGGGGAGGACGTCTAGACTCGCCGAGTCCCCATGGCACTCGCTGAGTCCGGTCGAGTTGACCGTTGACCGTTGACCAGAGTTGACCTAAGTCTGACTTCTTAGGGATAGTTACACTTAGAAGATATAAGTGTTAATGAGGGATATGTGATGTTATAGGGAGGTTGTAGCTCGTCGGATTGTGCACGAGTGATTTCAGGATTTGCTAGCTTTCAGCATTCGCGAGGTGAGTCTTCTCACTATACTGTACCCGGAAGGGTTTGACTGTGTGACCGGAAGGTCAGATATGATATATGATATGTATGCTATATTATGGGCCGGAAGGCGATTATATTGTATTTCAGAGACATCATGGTTAGACCACGCCACGGAGCAAGTTCGAGCGGTGTGAGTGACGAGGAGATTCGTCAGATGATTCACGAGGAGGTAGCGGCGGCGATCCGGGCTGAGATCCCGGAGATGTTTGGGTCTATTAAGACCACCCTGATGGAGACGTTTGATGAGCGGTACGCCGCATTGACTGAGGCTGCAACCGCTGCAGCTACCGCAGTTGTGGCCGCTGCTAGGCCACAGGGGGGTGACTCGTTGCTGTTCCGAGAGTTCAGCAACACGAAGCCACCGGAGTTCGATGGGACGCAGGATCCGATTGCTGGGATGAGGTGGATCGCGGATATAGAGGGGTGCTTCTACACTTGTTCATGCCCGGAGCACCTGAGGGTACGGTTCGCATTGAACCAGCTCCGTCTGGGAGCGAAGGACTGGTGGAAGTTCGTGACGGCGAACTTTACTTTGGCAGAGACTAACAGCAGTGACATGGGAGGGGTTTACTGCCATGTTCAGGGATGAGTAAGTTCCCCCGGTGGAGAGGGAACGATTGGTACAGGAGTTCTTAACCCTCAAGCAGGGTACTGATTCTGTTGCGGTGATCACGCGGAAGTTTCATGAGAGGGCGATGTTCTGCCCCGAGCTGGTATCCACTGATCAGGCTCGGATGAGCCGGTACTTGGGAGTGTTGAGGAGGGATATCCGGGAGTTTGTATCAAACTCCACTTATCATACTTTTGCTGAGCTTCAGGCGAATGCCAGGAAGCACGAGATCGAGTTGGAGACCCAGGCCAGGGAGGAGGCCGAGTCTCAGCGGGTGAACCGGCGACCGGCTCAGTTCCAGCCGGCAGCCAAGCGGATAAAGTCCGCCGATGCGAGCAAAGGAGGTTCGAAGGGCCGCACTTGCGGGAAGTGCGGCAAGGGTCATGAGGGGGCGTGTCGATCTGGTGCTTGCTACAAGTGTGGCAAGGAGGGGCACATTGCTAGGGAGTGTCCCAAGGGATTTACGGTTTGCTTTCATTGCAACCAGACAGGCCATAGGAAGGCCGAGTGCCCTCAGCTTCTTCAGGGATCTGCACCTGCTGCCGGAGCTACTGTGACTCGACCGGTGAAGGCCGAGGCCCCGAGGGCTCGGGGAAGAGCCTTTCAGCTGACTGCGGAGGAGGTCCGCGCTGCGCCCGATGTCGTGGCAGGTATGTTGTAATTCATGTATTTAGTTTATGTCGAGATGTTATGCTTATGTTATTATATGCGTAGGTACTTTCCTTGTGAACTCTGTGCCTGCCTTACTGTTATTTGACTCGGGTGCGAGTAGGTCCTTTGTGTCCTTAGCCTTTAGTCAGCATATCAGCGTTAGTCGTGAGTCGTTGAGTCGACCTTTGAGAGTTTCTATAGCTGACGAGAAAGTGATTTGTGCCACGGAAGTTCTTCGGGGATGTGTACTAGAGATTTTCGGGGTTGAATTCCCGATTGACCTGATTCCTATTGCGATGGGTGATGTCTGTGTCATCGTGGGCATGGACTGGTTGAGCCGATTCGGCGCTGTCATCGACTGTGAGCGTCAGTTGGTGACTATACGAGACCATAGTGGGGGAGTTCTTTCGGTGTACGGCGAGGGTACCCGTTCGGGATCAGCTTTTTGTTCGGCCGCCAGGGCGAGGCAGTGTCTACAGCAGGGCTATAAGGGTTTTGTGGCGTATGTGATGGATACGCGGGAGGTTTCCGAGAGACCGAAATCAGTTGAGGAGGTCCCTGTGGTGCGCGAGTTTCCAGATGTTTTCCCCGAGGAGCTACCGGGAGTACCTCCTGTGAGGCAAGTAGAGTTTGGTATCGATCTAGTTCCGGGGGCCGCGCCTATTGCTAAAGTGCCTTATCGTCTTGCACCTCCAGAGATGCAAGAGTTGTCCTCGCAGCTCCAGGAGTTGCTGGGGAAGGGATTCATTCGGCCGAGCAGCTCGCCATGGGGAGCACCTATTCTGTTCGTCAAGAAGAAGGATGGTTCACACCGGATGTGCATTGATTACCGGGAGTTGAACAAGTTAACGGTCAAGAACCGTTACCCGTTGCCGAGGATCGATGATTTATTCGATCAGTTGCAGGGAGCATCTTGGTTTTCCAAGATCGATCTGAGGTCAGGGTACCATCAGGTGAGAGTGCGGGATGAGGATGTCCAGAAGACAGCGTTTAGGACGCGATATGGGCATTATGAGTTTGTGGTGATGCCTTTCGGGCTCACCAATGCCCCGGCTGTGTTCATGGATCTCATGAATAGGGTATGCAGACCGATGTTGGATCGGTCAGTGATTGTATTTATCGACGACATTCTGGTGTATTCTAGATCTAGAGAGCAGCATGAGGAGCATTTGAGGGAGGTCCTCGAGGTATTGAGGTCGGAGAAGCTTTATGCAAAGTTCTCCAAATGTGACTTCTGGCTGCGGGAGGTCCAATTTCTAGGACATGTCGTCAATCAGAAAGGGATATTGGTCGATCCGGCCAAAGTTGAGGCGGTGATGAGTTGGGAGGTGCCGAAGTCACCTTCTGAGATCAGGAGCTTCCTTGGGTTGGCAGGGTATTATCGGAGATTCATCAAGGATTTCTCCAAGATCGCAGTGCCACTCACCAGATTGACCCGGAAGGGTGTTGCATTCTCATGGGGGCCCGAGCAGCAGACCTCCTTTGAGACACTTCGCCAGAGGTTGTGCGAAGCCCCGGTATTAGCTCTCCCAGAAGGGATGGAAGATTTTGTGGTATATTGCGACGCATCGATTTCGGGACTGGGTGCAGTGTTGATGCAGAGGGGTCATGTGATAGCTTATGCGTCGAGGCAGCTGAAGCCTCATGAGGCGAGATATCCCACGCATGATTTAGAGTTGGGGGCAGTAGTGTTCGCTCTCAAGATTTGGCGTCACTACTTGTATGGGGTTCGATGTACGATATACACGGACCATAAGAGTTTGAAGTATTTGATGGATCAGCCCAACCTAAATATGCGTCAGAGGAGGTGGTTAGATGTGGTCAAGGATTATGATTGTGAGATCCTGTACCACCCAGGCAAGGCTAATGTGGTAGCCGATGCATTGAGCCGTAGGGCGGAGAGCACTCCATTGCGAGATGTATGTTTGAGACTGACTGTGATGACTCCAGTATTGGATGTTATTCGTGGGGCACAGGCCGAAGTGGTGCGATCAGAAATGCAGAAGAAAGAGCGGGTTGTGGGGTTAATTTCAGAGTTCGTTAAGGATGGACGAGGGCTTATGACGTTTCAGGGTCGGATTTGGGTACCGTTCGTGGGCGGTACGCGCATTACTTTGATGGAAGAGGCTCATAGATCGAAATTCTCGATCCATCCCGGTGCCACGAAGATGTATTTGGATTTGAGGAAGGAGTATTGGTGGCCCTGTATGAAGAGGGACGTCGCATGGTTCGATGAGAGGTGCTTGACCTGTCGTAGGGTTAAGGCCGAGCACCAGAGACCGCATGGCAAGTTACAGCCATTGGAGATTCCCGAGTGGAAGTGGGAACAAATCACTATGGATTTCATCACCAAATTGCCAAGGACTGCCAGGGGAGTTGATGCAATTTGGGTGATTGTGGATAGGTTGACGAAAAGTGCACACTTCCTTGCCATCAGTGAGAGTTCTTCAGCGGAGAAGTTGGCGGAGATATATGTGAGAGAGGTGGTATCTCGGCATGGGGTACCGATCTCGATTGTTTCAGACCGTGATGTGCGTTTCACTTCCAGGTTCTGGAAGAAATTTCATGAGGAGCTGGGTACTAAATTGCATTTTAGTACCGCATACCATCCCCAAACGGACGGTCAGAGCGAGCGGACGATTCAGACACTGGAGGACATGCTTCGAGCGTGTGTGTTAGACTTCGGGGGTAGCTGGGATGCATATTTACCCTTAGCAGAGTTTTCCTACAACAACAGCCATCATTCGAGCATTGGTATGCCACCTTTTGAGCTGTTGTATGGTAGGAGGTGTCGGACCCCCATTTGCTGGGGAGAGGTGGGTCAGAGAGTGATGGGCAGCACGGAGATCGTGCTACAGACGTCAGAACAGATTCAGCAAGTTAGACAGAGGTTATTGACTGCCCAGAGCCGACAGAAGAGTTATGCAGACAGGCGCCGATCCGAGCTTGAATTTCAGGTCGGCGACTTCGTTCTCCTGAAGGTCTCTCCTTGGAAAGGAGTGATTCGATTCAAGAAGAGCGGAAAGTTGGGATCCCGGTATATTGGGCCATTTCGTGTGATTGCAAGGATAGGCCGGGTAGCCTATCGGTTGGAGTTGTCAGCGGAGTTGGGTCAGATCCACGACACTTTTCATTTGTCGCAATTGAGGAAGTGCATAGCCGATGAGTCGGCAGTGGTTCCATTGGAGGATATTCAGGTGGATACGAGCCTGAATTATGCCGAGAGACCGGTGGCCATCAGGGATCGGAAGATCAAGGTGCTGAGGAACAAGGAAGTACCTCTGGTGTTGGTTCAGTGGCAACACCGTAAGGGGTCGGAAATGACTTGGGAGCCGGAACGTGAGATGCGGGAGCAGCATCCGGAATTATTTTCAGAGTGAGACTTCGAGGGCGAAGTCTAATCCAAGTGGGGGAGAGTTGTAACAGCCCGGAATCTCAGGTATTATTAAATTATGTTTTTGGGGTGATTTAAGAGGGGACTCGGCGAGTTGGAGCCTAGACTCGCCGAGTAGGACCGCAGACTTGGTCGCGGGTTCGCGACTGGACTCGACG